>NC_133476.1:8046062-8141056 GCF_025370935.1 Choristoneura fumiferana | reverse complement strand
ACACTGATTCAAAAAGTAGGACGTGACGAAAGTGCAAGCAAATTTGAAAGGCGTTAATACGACAAAGGAAACTATGAATAAATGGCGCGAATTGGGGATACCAGTTAATAATTGTAGGCAAATTTACTATTTTATAACGAACAATAGAAGTATGTATTGGCTATTTATATTCAAAGAGTGTAGGGAGTAATAAGTAGAAAATTATCATTAGAAGTAAGATTATTGTTAGATAGGTTAAGGAAATTAAAACTTTGAGGTAAAATTGAAGTATTGACAAATACATATAAATAATTTATTGAAAATTATTGTTGTAGCACAATATAAAAATGGAAACGTATTTACTAGAATAGCTAAGCTAGGATAGTGTCAAGATAAATAGGAAATTTTAGTTCAAAAATAAATTTTACGGTTAAAATTTGGCTATTTTGAGATAAGGATTTGGCAGAAGAAAAAGCGAGAGCGGGCAATGTCAACGTTGTCGACTTTGGTAAGCTTGGCGTCGTTTGGTCGCTTGGCGCGAAAATACCAGAGGTCCGGGAGAGAAGCTATAAATAGAGGTGACACAAAAAGGGCGAGAGCCAGATGGATTTAGATTTCGTAGAGTCAACATCGTTATTTTGCTAGTCGGGGGGGTTTAGTTTCTGTGCGCCATTTTGTTAACAAATTAGAGTCAATAGAATCGGGTAAAATTATTTCATTAATTTTAATTGGGGTTTTTGATTTTATTTAATTTTAATTAATTTTAATTTACAAGAAATGTGAGTATTTCTTCAGGAAGTAAAGTGTCGGGGTCTTGATCATTAATCTGCGGAATAATGATTAACTCTCTGGTTTTTTAACTATTTGTGAAATATTTAGTGCTGATTTTCATTCGGAAATCTTTGTGTGAGGGAAACTTTGCGGTCTTGTGGCTGTGAAGTCCTTTATTGTTCTTGTAGTGTGGAGTGATCGTTTTATAGCGTTTCATTTCAGCCTACGTATATTTTGTACTAACCCATAACTTTTCTGTGTTTTTCCCAACTTAATGGAAATGACTTTGGTTCCTCCATAACGTACCTTGGTTGAGCTTTAAGTCCGTCTATATCGTCTGACACCTAACGGTGACAACCGTGGACGAAATAGGCTTCCACTTCCTGAAGCCGTGGCGGCTTCAGCGGCAAAATACTGTCGTACCAGCCACCAGTGGATTCTGTTTGTCTTTTGTAACGACTAAGTAGCGCTCGTCGAAGTGAATGCGTGTCTTGTTGACGCTTAGTTTGTACTTAAGAAACTCAGAATTCCTGTCCCCTATTTATTTACGTATTATGCACAACGTTAGGTATTCTGCTGTTCCGCGGGGCTCTCCGTCATAGGACTTTCCTTCGGGAAAGTTGAGAGCTCAGCACCATTTAGGGACCGATAGGGCTTTAGGTATACACACCATCATTGTTGATAGGAGAGTAGAAGAAATTCATTGCACCGTGAATTTCTACATTACACTAAATGTACATGTGGGATTAATTCCCTAGTTTGCTAATCACAGACAGAGAGTAGGGGCCTCAGGCAAGCTTAAAGTACAATTGTAGGATTTATTAGGGCTATATAGGTAGGGAAGTTCATAGGGCTTAGCTAGAGTAGCGTTTCCTTACACCGGGAAAAGTTACTATTTTAACTCACCACACAATTAGTTCACCTATGAGGGTTTTCCTCCAAATTGCTAAACTTCAACACAGAGCTAGGGAAAGCTTAAACTCGCACACACATAGTTTTAAGGCATAAACTAGATTTTAAGAAAATAAAATAAAACATAAAATTTATTAAATACTTACGTCAAAACTTCATTATACAAAACTTAGTTCATAAGAACTTGACTACGAATAACTTTATTAAAATTAGTAAGTTGACTTCAATTTAAAACCAAAATACGGTTTGATCATTTTGTTAAGAGTAAATAACAATAACATATTTAGCTGTCTTTCCTATAATGAATAAGCGGGAATTGATATGACACGATCTCATAGCTAAGTGGACAATTAAATGCCAGATAACTTACTGAATAATATTTAACACCATTATCATCTAATTTCAATTTGAATTACGATTGCCAGCTAAAATAAGCTTTGTTTTGATAAAATTAATATCAACATCATATTCATACTTTTGATTAAGATCTCATCAAATTATGTCTAGTAATAAGTTAGAGATAAAATCGTAGAGGGTTTTGGACCATCTATCAATTAAAATACAAAAGTCTATCGTGTTATAAATACATACTATCTGTTTTAATTGTCGTTCTAACATTGAGTGAACGGATGTAGAAATCCTGACTACGGTCGATAGCTTACGTTGACACATACCAGGCAACAGTCTATCTGGAAATTTATGTACTTTTCATTCGATCTCGATTTAAACATAATTGATTAAGGATTGATAGTTGAAACAGTTTATTGTTCATTTAAAATATATGAATTGAGACAAAACTAGTCATAGACGAGTCCAAAACCTAATACAGAGGTTATCTTGAATACCCAAGGGTTATCTAGTTATAAGCTAGTTAGATTATTATTAACGCTTGTGTTCTGGGCGTAAAGTATAGAAATCGGTACTTACTTTCTGCTTTACTCCGGTAACGCCAAATGCTGGTAGAACTAGAAAATTAGACTAAGTAGATAGCTCATTAAAATAAGTGAAAGTCACTATGAGATTAGTAATTATACCAAAATAAAATTATGTCAAATTAGACGTTTCATATATCTAAGATAGATAAGACGTAATCTAAATTAAGAGATACTAGTGCCTATAGTAAATGAATAGCTGTAGTGTCTAAACTCATTCCTGAACTAATTATCAAAGTTATAATTAAGCATCTCATAGAGTATTCTAATATAAGCATAGAATAAGTAACCATAAGTCTAAAATTAGATTCAACTTGTTACAAAACATTGTGTTTGTATTTCCATACTTTGATTTGAATGCACCGAAAGTTAGTGCTTAGTCTAGTAAAATCACAACTTGACATATCCAAAGAGATATATTGCTCTGGTGTGCGAAAGGAAAGGATCGGGGGTGGCTGGAAGAGATCCTCCGAGACCTTAGGTCTCGGTATTAAACTTAGTTTTAAGTCTAAATAGATTCAGAAGTAATACAAACACAAACTCTATCCGTAGTAGAAATATTTCCTCTCATTTTTCCAAACTGATTATTCTAGGTAACCTGAAAGATCCATTTCTAGAACTATCCAGTCTAAACATACTAGTATATCTAAATTCACATCTCAGTAATTAAAGTTTCACCCTAAAGTTCAGTAGAGTTCAATCTAGAGTCATAATTATCACAAAGTTAGGTACTGCTTAATTAATTATAACATTAGAAACACAACTGTAGGCTTTTCAAATTAATTCTCAAATAAAAGCACTTAGGTTATTGCTGGGCATAAGGTAGGTTCCTAATCCACTAGACGATTCACGATCACAAGGCCATAAATTAATTTAAGTTAAATCACCATAGCGTTACCACAAGTTAAGTGTAGTATTAAGTAGGTTAAGAAGGGGTAGTTAGTTAGTCTTTAAAAATTTAGCTATTAATTCAAGGTCAGTATAATTAAAAATAAAGCCATCAAAAGACTGTTACAATTTGTTGGCCGTGACCAGCATAAGTACAGTCAAGTACAAGTACAATTAAAGAAAATAAAAAAAATACTTATTATATCATCACCTATTACTATCATCAAAAGGGCATATTACAGCCATCGCCGGGACAGTTTCTCTGCATTGATGATCCCGGTCCACTCCCAAATATTCCGCAGCCGTAATTTCCTCCGCCTTCTAGGGCGCCGTTTTGTCCATCATAGTTGCAACAGCTCATATTTGTCATGGTCATGGCGCTGCGCATATGAAATTTCCTATATTGTCACAAATTAAACGTATGTTTTCGGACAATGACGTCATCTACACATTGCGCGAACGAATGCCGGGTTTTTTTTTGCGTTCAAGTGCTAATATGACCATACCTTGCTTGCTGAAGGAAAATGTGACTTAAAACCATTTGGCCAGAAGAAGACGGGTTTAAAAATCGTCCTAACTCCGAATCTCAGGATTTATGATGAACAACTCCTTCGCACATATTGAAACGTTGTGCATTTAGATTAGAGTTTTTGAGGTATAAACCTGCACTTTTTTGAGTTGATGGTATGTTGATGGCTAATCGAAAATATATAGCTTTGGTAACTCTCTTTGTGTACTTACTTAATTATTTGCAATGACATCTATTTTTCTACTGAATTAAGTATTCTGCTTCAATATGATTTACAATAGCAGATACTATTGACAACTGGTCTGTTCTGGGCGAATGTTCTTTCTCGGCCAACTTTGCCAACTTAGGTGCAAAACAACATTGTTTGAATTGCAACAAATTTCAAGGTACAGTCCAAGTTTCAAGGTAATGTCAAAAAAACATAGTAAAACTGATTATGAAAAGGTTCCACCCTGATATGCGATTTAGTTTTCTCGTCTGTACAATGAAGCTTGCAGAAGTGATTGAGAACTTGAATTAAGGACTTTAGATCACATATATGTTAATTATACCCTCGAACAATTGCGTTACATGAATTGTTTGTGTTATTGGGGTCTTTAAAGTAAAACAATGACGAAGTTACTTTGAAATTACCTATTCTGCCCTTGGGTACAATCAAAGTAAAACAATAATAATCGCTTTGGAATATAAATTTGCCTATATTAGTACGGGCTCCCATTGTTAGTAACGCTATTGTATGTAGTATTTAGTATATTGTGAGCTATTCAACAAAATAAGAAGTCTTGAGGAAAATCCATATAAATTTTTCTTAAAGTGGTTTTAAATTCCTTGCTTATTACGAGTATCATAAGGTTATGTTGCATAATGAGTACTAAGTATGTAACATTAAGTTTTCTATTTTTACTTATTTTAATAACTTAACCCAATGTTTCACCGTCAAATAAAATTAATCAATGGGTGGTGAAACAGCCCCTAAATGTGATTGTTCTTCTAACTGTACAGCGGTGTTTTTGGTTTTGTTATTTGTGTATTCCAATAGATGTCGCTGTACAGTGTAGGTATTAAACAATGCTGAATGAGGGTTTTCACGGAGGTGAAATATCGCTAGATGGCGTTAGTATCGTGAGTCTGTTTGACGTTTGCTCGTGATTGGTTAAATAACTAAATGAGCCAATCGGAAGCAAACGTCAAACGATATTTCGCCTCTGTGAAAACCCTCATTGCGTGTTGGGGAGATTTTTCCTAGGCAGTATAAATAGGGTGTAAAATTTGAATAAAATTTTTCACTTAATGACGACCGGATGGGCAAGTGGTTAGAGAACCTGATTATGTACACTCGAAACAACTGAATCGTGACCCACTGTGGAACTTTTTCGTAGAAAAAGTCATAGTGACATCGAATTGCTTGACAAGGGAATTTATTATGATGCTTACTGTGAGAACGTTCTACGGTGGGTCAGGAATCAAAAGGTTCTGATTAAGCTTGAAAGGAGGAGGAGGAGGAGGAGATGCATAAAAACACAATTATACGTATATCTAAGCAGTTCAGCGGTTGAACACTATGATCTAACTAAACTAAGATCTTACTGCAATAAGTACCTACTAACATATCGCCTTATAATAATTTAAAACCTTCTGTGAAATCGTATCTCTTAAAAGCACGGGAGCTGTTAAGTTGTAAACAGTTTTTATTAGCAATTAAGACGTTATTAGTTCACTCTTTTTTATCCTAAGTCCGATACACATTAAGATACAAGGTGAAAAGCTCAATAAAAGCGGTTTTATGGTACGTAGGTGCCGCAGATAACAACTGAAAAGTATGCGGGTTAAATATGTGTATACTTAGTACTATACGTTGGTAAAACAGCGGACAAGTGTGAGGTAAACTCGCTCGGCAATTTTTTCGTACTTTTCTAGAGATTACGGCAATTTTCTGTTACTTTAAAAATACTCTTAGGGGCTGTTTCACCATCCATTGGTTAGTGTTAACTGGCGGTTAAATGTAATGCCGTCTTCGTCTATTCGAACAAAACAAATAGAGACGGCATCACATATAACCGTCAGTTAACACTAATCAATGGATGGTGAAACAGCCCCTTAGACTTCTAAGTTTTTCCGTAATCTGTAGGTAAGAACTATTTTCTGTGTTTTTCTCCAAATAATAGGCCAAGTAGTTTCAAAAATAAAGGGAATCAAAATAAAATGGTCTATTTTTGTCTATTTTTAAAAGCTTTTATTTAACTTGCAATGTATCTTGTAGGTATGTATCTGTGTAATTATATGCGGGTACGGTTAATGGCATCGACTTGAATTTTGGTATGCAACTATAGTTTGGGTGACAATGCAAGTACAGTCAACAAAAAGAACAGTCAGCAAAAAAAGCTTGTATTAAAAATGTTTTTTTCACCAAAAACTTATTTTTAGTAAATCCAAAATATTTGTTTTAAAAACCAACTTGACCATGTGTAGGTACCAAATTTTAACACAATTGGGATACTTTTGGAGCACATTAGTTGTGTGTGAAAGACGGATAGAGACAGTCCTGTTCTACTTTTTTTTTAATTAGTATTGGTTTCATAATTTTTACGACAAATCGTATGATAGTGACATTAATGACTCACGCGTAGCATACTAATGCACTAACAGGTTTCGCAAAATTTTAATAACCTTTAGGTACTCATCAGCCTTTTAATGATGCATTTAAACTTTTTATAGTGTTATAATTTACTATAATTAATCCGAACCTTTAAGAGCATTGTGAAGCAAAAGGACAGTTTAAGAAGAAGGACCAATTTTATTTTCAGATTTTGGTAATTTTTTGGTTATTTCTTTTTACTCAGAATTTACAAAGAACCTCGGTTCTTCCGTTCGTCCCTGGTTCATGGTTCAAAACTTGTCTTGTGTCAGAGAATGACGTCATGAGAAAACGACATCCATATTTTTTTTTATCAATTAGTAACGGATAGTAGCCGGCTAGTTTTTTTAAAGTTAACTAAAACAAGGATAAAATTAAAATAACGCAAGATGCAAGCCAAGATTTTGTGATGACAAACAAACATTTCAAAACTAGGTGAAAATCTATTCAGGTATGTTTCCGACGTGTACACCATTATTGCAGTCAGTATGAAAAGAAATTTGAAGACATTTTACAGAACTTTTTACTTCCCTTATTAACACCACTTGGCGACAAAGCTAAATAATACCATACAATACCCACCAGACAAAAGACTAGCCCTACCTATTTATGAATAACTAGATCGTAGTTCTGAAAGACAAAATTACAATATTTTTTTAGTGGGTGTCCAATTCACAAAAACCTGTTTTTGACACCCCTGCTTTTGTGCTGTGTCGAAAGCGCTACATATCCCAAGCAGCACGCAAGCGTTGCCGACATCAAATATACAGCACTATTAGAACTTAGAGTTCTACTGGTGATCCATAAAGGTGTCAAGAAAAGATTATTTACTTATAAAAGTGATTAAACCGTTATTATACAGCTAAAGCTTTACTAAGTTTTTATAAAATACTCCGTGTAAACTTAAAGCTTTAAAACAGAATATTTGAACTCCACTTTAAAACCCTATGCATTTTTTGACACTTCAATCTAATGTTATCCTTCAAGCTGCATAGAGGCTGTATTTTGCATGTGATCACTTACTTACTACAGCTATAAGTTATAAAATGGTATCACTTTATACTTGTTTCTGTATAATGGTATATTAAAACTACTTTCTAAAGCTTATTATTAATGCGTAACTGTACACTCTTGTCAGTGTAATAGTTTCAAAACTTCTGTCAAATATGATTTTATAGAACTATAATAATAAATGAATTCTGTAATACAGCTTTAATCTGTATTACTGACATGCTGTATAATTTATTTGCTGAAAACTGATTTACAGCCTATATAATAAAAATAATATATTATAACGGCTATTAAAGGGTAAAAGCTGTGAAATGGAATCCAGAAAGTGCGTAGTAAAACCACGGAATCTATAATACTCTCCAGATATCTTTTACGCTGTATAAAATCTGTCGCCATTTTCGAACAAATAACAATAAAAGAAAATATGACTTCTTACATTATTTTGAGTATTGCTGAAGTTATAGTTATGATTTTCAGATAAATAAATCATAAGTGATACCTGTTGTACAGTATTATTTAACAATCTTATGATTCGAACCTCAAAACCATAAACTTACTTACTTGTTTTGGTAATATTCCTCGTGAATTCTTCAGTGTTTCGCGGGCGCGTGAATATTTTTCCACAAAACTATGCACTATTTCCCAGTAAAAATAAATCGGCACGTTGAATCTACAATTATCACTACCTAAAGTCCAACATTTATTCTTGACTTATAACTTCACAGTAAATTGGCGGCCCACTATTATCATAACTAAAAAGAATAAGCGGTTGTTTTCATAAATTTCACATTGTAATTCTCATAAAAACCTATGAAGAACTATTATCTTTTTAAGAAACTTATAAGAGAATAACTATATGCCTATGGTTTTCTTCAACATCATACTACAGCTCTTCTACAGCTATAGTACAGCCTATTTTTTAGCTATACAGCAACTATACAGCTATAATAACGCATAAGGCTGTATAACAAGGGGCCCAATTTTTACTTATAGAGGTTGTATAAGCGCTTATACAGCCCTTGTACAGCCTCACTATATAGCCTGTGGAATACAATAAAACTAAAATACAGCTTCTATACAGCCTGTCGTGCTGCTTGGGATTGGGCTAATATAATCGGTGCATCGGCAACCCTGAACTTGGTCCACTTTCCCACAATATTCAGGCCTTGATTTTTGCAGCGCAATGTCAATACGAGAGTTTCGTTGAAGCAGTTCTTTTACCACTACCGGAAAGGAGGGTTATGAATTTCGAGTGCACATATGTATGATTTTATACTATGTTTACTTTTCGGGCTCTGCAGGCAAAAGGTTTAATGAATTTTAAGGATCACTTGCAGTCAAATAAACTAAGTTGTTATTTATAAAACAGAGTAGATATTGTATAACGCGTGGATGCTCACTTTGCTCGCTATTGCATTCAGCGTCTCTTTCTACTCTCGTTGTTTTACTGCTCGACAGAAAAAAACGGTGAATGGGATTTTAATCCAGAGAGTGTTAGGCAGTTACTTAGGTCTAAGTTTATTTTGACGCTATTTTGTGTGTGTGTGTGTGTGTGTGTGTGTGTGTGTGTGTGTGTGTGTGTGTGTGTGTGTGTGTGTGTGTGTTTGTTACTCCTTCACGCTAAAACGGCTGGACGGATTTGGATGAAATTTGGTATTTAGACAGCTGAACATGTGGAATAACACATAGGCTACTTTTTATCCCGATATTCCCACGGGGTCGGGATAAAATCTCGAAATAATAACCGCTGGGCTTAGAGTCATGAAATAAGACATGATTGTTTTTGATGTAACGCAAATGAAAACCACGATTTAATTTTCTGGAATTCCCACCAATTCAGCTGCTGGATCTAATGATTTACGCGTACGAAGCCGCGGGAAAACACTAGTAAATAAAATAAATAAATGTAAAACTGCAAAAGTCTACCGCGATGATGATTCAGTTTCATCGATCGTATCGATCGATCGTACCTATTATTAGTGTAACACAAGAGTCAAGCCAGCAGCAACCGGATTTTACTTTACAAAAGGACACGTCTCGTTAGAAATTCACTTTTATTGGCCCACAAAAGATGGCAAGTGCATTATAATAGGAGTCACCTCTAACTGTACAGGTACATACTTAATGCACAATATGCATATATCTCTGTGGTATCCTACCTCTATTCGGCACTAGCTCGTCCTGGCTTCGCACGGGTTCTACGGTTTATATTAACGGTATCTACACAATATAATGTTTAAAGATGGATTTTCGACATCGACATAGTTTTGTGTGGCTGATATTCCCTATTCCCTTTTTTTCTGATACCTTTTCTCATTGTTTTCAAATATGACTCGCAAAGTCGAGAAAATTCATATATTTGTACATAGAGAAGATCTTAAATTTTGATGAATTCAAATGGGCGCATAATAAGGGTTGCAATAGAGAGTAATGGTTTTACCGTAAGTAAAAGGGCCTTTTACAAACTTTTTTGAAAACAAATTAAGAAATTAAAAATTAGTACCCAATTACTTCTATTACTACTTCCTAGAGTACTTATGTTCGGTTTTGTACTGCTTTCTAATACGTTACGTGCTAAATGGAGAATTACCCACTGTTTCACCATCCATTGTTTAAATATCTGACGGATAAATGTGATAAGTACCGTCTCTGTTTGTTTTGTTCGAATAGACTGAGACGGCATCATATTTATCCGTCAGTTAAAGTTAATCAATGGGTAGCGGAACAGCCCCTTAGCATCACAAATAGGTTTAGTCTAAGCTCCCAACGACCTCTTTGGCACACCCTTCGCTGGCTGTTTAGTTTAATGGTGCATGTTTCATAACTAAAACACATTTAGCTTTGGCAAACCATTCCTCTATGGAGACATTTACGTGGGTAAATGCATAACGCAAACGTTTACAAGTAATTATAATTATGCTGTGAGCCAATTAGGACGGGTAGGTACCTAACGTACTTAGTTGACTTGGAACTTTAGTATTTAATGGAACCAATACATCAGCATAACTTCTAAAATTATCTGTAGTAAATGATTTCACGCTAGCAAAAAAACTAGGTATAAAGTGTAGTGTTTAAAGTAAAGAACTTGACTGACATGCTTATAACTCAAGACAAAGGACAGTTTTTCCAGCCAGTGTAAAAAAAAACCGTGCGATGCGACACCATATTGAGTACATTTCAAGCTAGCAAGTTCTCTCTGATAAATTACAAACTTTGGCAGCGTAGTAGGTTATTATGGAACTCTTTTAAAATACACCAACACTATGGCTAGTGGGAATAATATGTAATCAGCAAATACCTAAAGTTCCAGCACGGCTCGCAATTAAAATGGGCTGACTGTATGCATTATACTCGTGTTTAGGTATTCCTGTTTTCATTAGGCGGTTCGTTAAGACCCGTACAGCCTTAATGACGGTCGATTACTAAAATTTGGGTCAGTTATTGAATTTACGAGCCCTACGTGGACCTTTAAGGAACCTTAATTATCCCTTCCACAAGCTATGTCCTAATCGTGACAAAATCTCCCTGGAGGGAACTGTAATTCCACTCTTAAACGCTACGAACTGTCTGTAAAATGACTCATTTTTTTGTAGCCTCCTAGGAGCAAGCGCACTAGAAACAGGGTACCTTATAGATGCTAGAGGTGAGAAAAAAATGGTTTTCTTCTAGTTACTTCATTAAGCCTGCGGATTTGAATGGTTTGAACATAGCTCACGACGCTTGAATGATCGCGAATCATCAACAGCACAGCCAACAGACCACGTGTCAATCAATATCAATGAAAACTTCTATCTGTTGCAACTAACATTAAGATGAACTTTGCTGACAACTTCACTTACTATACCAGGCAAAAACGACTGACGGAAAAAAATCGTAGTGACAGAAATTACTGAACCAATTAAGGTGCTTTGGGGTAATTCTGTAAACGGGGTTATTCCATTTATTTAAAATTTCTCCTAAACGTGTTGATGTTTAACCACTAGCAGCACTTAAATGGACGCCCCATTTACCGCTCCTCGCGTCTCTCCAGATGATGTGAGGCGCTGACATCGGTTGGACGTGCAATATATATTTTTTTGGGTCGAGTGCATTTTCGTGCCAAAAAATTAAATACGAAATAACCCCAACACCGCTAACTCTAAAACCTGATAAGTTACAAGATTGAACTATTAATGTTATGACAAATAATCGTTTTTTGCGAATGACTGTGTCAGTCTAAAAGGCCTAGCTATAGTTTAAATTTTTTTCCCGAATTACCCCTTTAGGGGTTATTCCAGTGAAGTGATTCCCGAAATAACCCCAGCTTACTTTAGTATGGTAATTGTCTGAGGTATTCAAACTTTCAACTTTTCAAGATTTACATTTTTTTATTTGTGATGTAAGGGGGCCAACC
Organism: Choristoneura fumiferana; assembly: GCF_025370935.1. NCBI lineage: Eukaryota > Metazoa > Arthropoda > Insecta > Lepidoptera > Tortricidae > Choristoneura > Choristoneura fumiferana. The sequence goes on along the minus strand of NC_133476.1, from coordinate 8,129,006 downwards.
TCCATCTATGGACCCCAAGCCAACCTTACCTGCCCGTGGTGCACCCTGCCGTCTAACAGACTGGGTTCTGGCAGCTGGCTGATTGCGGCATAGCGCAGCCAAAATCGGCACAGTTAAGTCCCCGGGCCCCGGATGGGCTGCAGCATCGGCGGTGCAATAAACTGTGCCCTACGATCGCCAACTCGCATGCCCAGTGTGGGGATTATGGGCAAACCCCTACCAGAATAAAGCGCACGGCAAAGAGATGGCCCCCAGTTCCCGGTCGCCCCGCTATTCCTTGCCATAGTAGCGTTCATGGTAACGTTGGGGCAGAGGATGCTAAGAATCCCGGGCGATCCAAGGCTACCTAAGTAAACTGACCCTGTCTACGTAGAGCGGACGGACTTTTAGGACTCTTCTAGCGCAGTTGGAAGTGGAGCTGGAGAACATAAGGTGGCATATTCAGGAGTTAAGTGAAATACATAGAGAGGGAGAGGGCACCATCATCTTAGACTCGGGCCACCTTCTGTACTTCCGCGAGGATGATCAAACATCACAGGGTGGCTAGGGTTCCTTGTTAATAGATCCCTCTCTAACTACATTAAAGAGATCTCCAGTGTGTCGAACAGGGTAGCGTACCTGATACTTCGGCTATCAAACGATGTAGCATGAAGTTTAATTAGTTGCTTGCATACTTGCTTCTTTGAAATGATTATGGTTCACGCGAGCAAAGCATGCTCACTTGCAAGCTTGCTTAAATGTTTGCTTGCATGCTTGCTTGCTTGCATACTTGCTTGCAAGCTAGCTTAAATGATTGCTTAAATGCTTGCTAGCATGCTTGCTTGCTTCATTGAAATGTTTATGGTTCACGCAAGCGTAGCCGTGGGTAAAAGCTAGTTCAAAATATAAAAGTGACATGGCATTTCTAATTGTTTTATTTACTTACTAGTATATTCCCGCGGCTTCGCTCCTCTCCCCCTAGTCTGTTATTTGGGGCGGAGACAAACTACAATCCACACATCAAAGATCATAATAATCTGTCCAGCTGTTCTCGAGTTATAAATGGTGTAACTAATCCAGCTTTGTTCTATAATGTATGTAGATTTAATATTCCTTTGCGGCAAATTTTGAGAACCACATTGCGTTTGTGGGGTTATTTCGGAATACAGAGATTGAAAAAATCTGTAACTATGGATATTACTAACGAAATAAAAAATAAAAATGAATGGGGTAATTTCAGCCTAAAAAGAAATATGAATCTTGAGCCAAATTATAATAAAGTCCTCCTTTCAATAACACGCAGAATAACCCCGCTATATTCCGAAATAGCCCCTGTGCCAAAAAAATAAGTTACTAGTTTTTGAATACCAATATTTCCATAAATCGATCATATTTTAGAAACTCTTTTATATAGTATATAAGATCGATTAGTGGAAACGACAGAAATATCCTAAGACTTTAAATATAATGCACCAACTCGGAGTAATTAACGAAATTACAAACGTCATGTCAACTCATCAAAAATCCACGTGGAATTACCCCAAAGCACCTTATTTGGCTAATTTTATTAACGGAGTGTTTCATACAAAAAAAATATTCAAGTTTTTGAGCTTCACCCTTATTTCGACAAGACCCTAAGTATAGTAAAATAAAAACACAAGGAGAGAACTGTGTGAATACAGTGTACCAAAACTAGTGGATATAAAATACAATACAATACAACGACACTTTATTGAACATAATAACAGTATTACAAAGTACATAGAAATTTTCCAAGATAAGCAATAGGCAATGCGTACCTATACTATGGTAAAGGATAGATTAGCAATGGACGGCAATAGCTACGATAAAGACGTAATTCCGGAAAGTGTCGTAGCGAATAACGCATCCACTTTCACATCGATTATTGTCAATGATGTTTTGAAATATTCGAGTGATTATTTTATATTGTTTCTGGCCGTAAACGCTCTCTTAAAGACTGGTGATGATTCAGATTTACATATAACAGCTATATTTAGTAATATAATAATATGTACGTAAGTTATTTTGCGTTTGCAGTGTCACCTTAAAAAAGAAATGTTTGATTAAGTACAAGTTTTGGCATAATTAACCTAGTTACATTGCAAGCGACATTAGTAATTATTTCGTGGACGTAGCCAAGTAGAATAATGCTTCGTAATAGTTGGAAACTGGCGCTTGCTTTGGCATGAATAAACAATCACTCAACCTATTTCGAGGCAGGCCATTTGCTCATGCTTCTAGTAAGTACCTAGGTATGTCTATATAAGTGGAATTTATCTACGTTGAACCTAGATACGGCTGAAGCACAAATCAAAACAAACAACGTTTATCTATAGTAAAACCTGCGCACCCATTCAAATAGGCATGTTTATTCTCGCTGCTCCAACGGCTTGGTTAAAAAATAGTTTATTTAAAGATATAACCTCATTCCTGGGCGCGCTAACAGGCGAAAGTAACTCGCTACGCGCATTAGATAATGCGATACGTGAATGCAACACTGAACCCGGCTCGAACATAAACAAGCAAGAAATCGATGTCCACGCCGACATCCACAGTAAACACTCACCGTATTGCTGTTGCTCCACGACTCCAACGGGTTGGTTACCACACTTTGATGACAAAATCAATGCAATGAGAAAAACAATAACAAATAATAAAGTCCATAGGCGCAGAGCAGACCGAAGCGCTCGGCTATTGACGTAATCGCACTGAAGGATTTGGGGGCAGCACTGCCGGGAAGCGCGCGTGACGTCACAGATGCTTCGGGGATGCGATCGCGGTAATTTTGTCGGTTTATCTCTTATTGTTTTGAAGGAGAAAGAGTTGGGAATTGAGTGCTGCGACGTCGTGGGGCATTGAGTGTGCGCACTCGAGTCCGAGGCGGTACTGGCGGCGGCCGCTAGGCGGCGCTGCGGGCCGCCCGTATTGATAAAAGCGCAGGGCGCGGGGCTGCCGCGACCCGAACGCGGTGCGTCACATCTCGCGAACAGCGACGACCAACCTTGAACTCTCGCTATCGGATATTAGATAATACCACCTTGGATAAAATAATGCGGTAACAAACAAGACATAATTGATAAGGGGGAAAGGCGTAGATGGTTACACGCGCCGCCGTAGCCATGAACCGCTACGAGGTCGTTTTTTTGAAGCGAGCGTAGTGTTTACTTACCTACGATAGAAGCCAATTAATGTGCTGCCGGTGATTCTCCGCAAAATAGACGTAAACTAGACAGAGTGCACCAATATTGAAAATTAATTTTCCAAATTTGTGCACTAAATCTAATTTAACGCGTTATTTTTTCAGCCTACCTATACTGCCCTCCTAAGTCAAAAGGCGCTATCTCAAAAAATCACTTTTGAGTTATTAATACTATTGTGTAGCTTAAAACATTCTGCATCACATGGTGTAAATGACAGAAAAGCGATTTTTTTAGATAGCGCTTTTCGGCTTAGGAGGGCAGTATACAGGGTGCGACCCGCTACAAGGCATAGGTCTTAACTCAGAAAGTGCGGATTGGGAGCTTCACACACGCCATTGAATCTCTACAATATTTTCCTTCACGGTAAAATTCATGGTTCATATAGTGCTTGGAATGGAAATTACAACAGTTATAATTTTGTGTATCAGTTTTTTTTTATATTTTCAAAGTTTCCAAGTTAAGCATTTAATTAAGACTGGTTTTTAGGAATCTTTTTGTATTAATTTATAATTTTTACTTTTACGGTCATCCCGTAAAACCTAAATTGAAAATAAAAACTGAAATATAGATGCACCGGTAAACCAGAAAAATAAGACCAGCACTGTGAATCGAGCCCAGGTCCTCGGCATTCCGTGCCACGTGCTATACCGCTACACCACTGCTGGACAACGGTACAAACACAAATTTCCTCTATGCAGCACCTATCTCATCTTGTTTGTTCCTTATTTAGCCACTTAAGCAGTGACGCTAACGCAACGTTAGCGTAAGTTTCTCGATGAGGGCTACGGTATAAATGACGCTAGCGTCACTGCTTAAGTGAGCTGCGTAAGTGTGCTGCGTAAGCTGAGATATGTGCTGCATAGGGGAAATTTGTGTCTGTACCGTTGTCCAGCAGTAGTGTAGCGGTATGGCACGTGGCACGGAATGCCGAGGACCTGGGTTCGATTCCAAGTGATGGTCTTATTTTTCTGGTTTTTCTGTGCATCTATATTTCAGTTTGTATTTTCAATGCAGCATTTATTTTTTGTATTGTTAATGATGTACAGGACAACTCGCGCGCCGCGCGTCAATGACTTGACACCTAATTTGAATATTCATCTGTCGATAATATTTCAGAGACGTGACTGGAATGGTAATGTGTGCCGTAAAGCTATGATTTCGGAAAATTTCGCAGAGCTCTTTGCCAGAGATGTTATCTAAGTTGAATGAAACAGCGACTTGAGGAGTTTAAATGGCTAAATTAAATACCTATTAGGTGCTTATGATTATTGTTTTTTAACCCCTTACGCAAAAAGAGGGGTGTTATAAGTTTGACCGCTATGTGTGTGTCTGTATGTCTGTCTGTGGCACCGTAGCTCTTAAACGGGTAGGCTGATTTGAATGCGGTTTTGTTTATTTGATAGCAGGTTTTTTAGCGACGGTTCTTAGACATGTTTTATCAAAATCGGTTCAGCCGTTTTTGAGATATTAAACTTTGAACTTTAACTTTTAAGTTTGGGGTTTCCAACCTCTTGTTGGTTAGGTTATTACTAGCCTGTTGCACGCGACTCCGTCCGCGTAGAATTAGTTTATCTCTATCCCGCGGGAACTATGCAATTTTCCGGGACAAAAACTATCCAATGTCCTCCCCGGGTCTCAAACTATCTATCCCAAATTTCATCTAAATCGGTTCAGTGGTTTAGGCATGATGATGTAACAAACATACAAACATTCACATTTATAATACTTATTTAGTGGGATTATTGTTACCCAGGCAGAAAACTACTCAGTGAGGGCTAATTGACACAAAATCTTAAAAGAGGCAGTGTTGTGTGTTCTGTTTTGTGTATATGTGGTGTATGTATGTATATATATATGTATTTTACATGTTTTTTTATTCGACTGGATGGCAAACGAGCAAGTGTGTCTCCTGATGGTAAGAGATCACCACCGCCCATAAACATCTGCAACACCAGGGGTATTGCAGGCGCGTTACCAACCTAGAGGCCTAAGATGGGTTACCTCAAGTGCCAGTAATTTCACCGGCTGTCATACTCTCCACGCCGAAACACAACAGTGCAAGCAATGCTGCTTCACGGCAGGATTAGCGAGCAAGATGGTGGTAGCAATTTGGGCGGACCTTGCACAAGGTCCTACCACCTGCATAGTAGTGTGTAGTTTATTTGTGGTGCCCGCGGCTTCGCCCCCAGTGTATTTTTTTTTTAATTTTCTAAATCTTCTTTTATAAGAACCTTCTCCTGACAATAGCAAACAACAAAAGAAGAATTAGCGAAATCGGTCCAGCCGTTCACGCGTGATGCCGTGACCAAGGGAAATAGGGGTTCAATTTTATATATTAAGATTGTTTTAGTTACTTAATTTAAAATTTCGGTTCTTTTATGTTTTCATTGTACTCGTAGTGTCTACTCTTGTGTCTGATATCCTGTCAATCGTTCAAAGGTTAACTGAAAGAGGTCCCTTCAAGGGATAAGTTCGCCTTTGTACATCTTATTATCCTGTGTTAAGTATGTTATTTTCATGTGCGCCTATTGGACTCCTCCCTCCCTCCCTCATTGGAACATTGCGCGTTGTTATAAAAAATTCACCTACCAGTACCTCTTGGTTAAGTTTGAAGCTATTATGAAGAATGACCTGGGTTAGTCGGGATATGTAACAGGAATGCAGCCAGTAGAAATGGTGCAGTGTTGCCAGGTGAACGAAATAAAAATGCCGTAGCAATTTTTTGTAGTATTCTCCAAAATATGGATTGAATTTCTTTATTAATACTAACTGGTTAAAAGAAATGTGTTAATTTGCTTTACGTCATAAATATTAGCTTCGGTATATTTAAGTGCAGAAAAAAATATATGTACCTAACCTACGCCTTCCCTTAAAATTATAAAAAGGTATATTCAGTATTTTTTTGCAATATGTCATAATCTAAATGACTACGGAGCATACTGGCTTTTAAATTTTGTAGCTTCACTAACTTGCGCCCGAGTCTTTGCCCCTGGTGCAGAATTTCCCAGAACTGGCCATGGGAATTTCAATTTTTTTCTACATCTTTAATGCATTGCAACCTTTATGCAAAAACTCGGCTTTTATACAAGTGATAGGACGTCAAAGACGTGTAAGATAGCCCCAAAAATTCGCCATTGCAGCCATAAATTGATTCACTTGGCAACACTGACATTGAGCAGGCGCGCTACGACTGGTTAGTATATAGGTATGTAGATACGTATATATCGTCTTGCGCTAGCCGGCCATTTGCATTTGCCTGTACCAAGACATGTAAACGAGGTCTAGTAACGCCACGAATTAATAAAGGCAAGTAATATATTCATCAAAAGTGCCTAGCGATATTTTTAGGGTTCCGAACCCAAAGGGTAAAAACGGAAGCTCTATTACTAAGACTTCTCGGTCCGTCCGTCTGTCATCAGGCTGTATCTCATGAACCGTGATAGTTAGACAGTTAACATTTTCACAGATTATGCATAACTGTGGCTGCTATAACAACAAATACTAAAAATAGAAAAAAATATTCACAACTGTGAGTATGTTTATTCGTTTATTACGCTGCCATGCGTACGTATTGTAGCATAATCTATGGTTGATTGAGACTGTGAAAAAGAAAAATAAAAAAAACACTGGATGATTAGACCAAACATGTTAAGGTTGTTTTATTCTAGCTAAGATGTAGGCACGTCATCACTGACGTCACATAAAAAACTTAGGCAACCCGATGGGAATTTAGTTATTTCAAGGCCACGTCACTATTATCTACTCATAATAACCTGACTGGAGATTTGAGAGGACTGGAGAGTGATAAAATAGTTGGTGCCCGAGATTCGTTATGGTTAAAAGGAAATTCTGTGTGTGGAAAAGAAAAAAAAAAGTTTAAGCGTCAGTGTTCTCATAAGTTGGTAAAACTACGCATCTGTGAATCAACAATATTTTAGCAACTTAAGCCTCATTAAAAAAAATTGCTATCTTCGTTTTGCAAATTCATTGGTACAGGGGTTGACCTTGAGATGTTGCACTACTGCGCCCGATGCATGCACTCTCTTCCTTTCGCTCACCCCCCTCGTCTCGCCGGGGGTCAGGCTTTTTACTTATGTGTGCAGCGTCGCAGTAAAAACGGATTGACAGAACATTCTTGAAAACTCAAGAAAGTTCTAGGAACTTTCTTGACACTTTCACGAGTATTTAAAAAAAGTTGCCGATCTGTAAGTTTCCTGTGGGATTTTTTCGTAATTATAGCATTATTACCTAATACCACATATTAATAAGGCAGGCTGCGTGTCTGCTATAGCTTGAACCGCTGAATCGATTTTAATAAAATGTAATATGAAGAATTTGAGATACCTACTGGGAAGGGCATAGGATTGTTTTTATCCCGGAAAATGATATAGTTGCCGCGGGATAGCGACCTATGATTTTTTGCAGACGGAGTCGCGGCCATAATAAGCGATTTAAGGATAAAGTATTAATAATTATCATTATTGAAGCAGCCTGACGTTTGAGAAACTAGCGATAAACCTATTAAGTTTGATCAACATATCTTACCTACCTTACTGTATTAAAAATAAAGTTGTGTTAAATACTTGTGATGTATACATATCATTTAATAATATTGTAAATCTGTTTAAAAAAATATACCTCGTTGAGTTTCTTGCCCGATTCTTCTAAACGGAGGTTTTTCCAAACCGGTGGTAGATTTTTTTTTGACATTCATAAGTGCTCATTATAGCCTAAATTGAATAAAGATATTTTGACTTTGACTTTAAATAGTTTATAGCAGTAAGATTTTATTTTTTGACAGCATTTGTAAGCACTTTTTTACTCTATTTTACTATCTACTCTAAATACGTATTTGTAGGTCATTAGGATAAAAAACCAATAATCTTCTATCTATCGCAGATAGTCACTCCAATAATTTTATTAATGAATAAAAGTTCAACAACTGAAACAAAACAACATAGAAAGTATAAGTATATAAATCGCATAGGGTTGCTTTCCTGACGTAAACAAAAAGAATAATGGAAATTTGCGAGTCTCACGAGAAGAGTTTCATAATGAGGGCAAAGCAGCGGGCACAATTAAACTCAAACTCAAACTCACAACATTTATATAACATAAAAAAACACACTACATCACAACAAGGACACAGTAAAAACATAAATAGAAGAAGAGAAAAAAATTAGAGACGTTGTGCTGTAGTGTGATGCCAAAAGGACTCAGCTCAGCATGTGCCGTAGCCCTGTAACCAGGGCAGTAGTATTGATTAATGAAGTAGATTGTCGATTTTCGTGGATCAATACAAATTGACCTGGAGCCACGGGTTCACAGTGGATGCAGGCCACTTCCAACTGAACCACCAAGAGTTTTATGGTAAAGGCCTTCTTATTTCCAACAGCTACGGCTGATAGATAATATGATTATGATGATGGAATAATAATTAAGTTTATTTTAACTACTGTATTAATTCAAAGTCGTCAAACCCCTATCCTAACCAGTGTTTGCCTCCCAGCTTACAGCAACAGTGCCCCCTACATCCCCCCCTGGCTGGTCAAGGGCGCCTTCTGATGTAGCACTTACATAAACTAGACTAAACGAACTTGCCGTACTAGTAAAACCGCAAGGGAATTTGCTCTATAAAGACTTCGCTCATTCTATGAATGTGTATGTTTAAATGTGAACCAATAAAGCTAAGATTTAAACATAAACACCTCACGCAATGTCAAAGACCTCTTTTAAAACTAATTATGGTCCAAAGTAATAATTCCCAACAGGTTTTTAATATCGCCCCAATTAAAGAATGTGGTCTGTATTGCTGACGTATAAAGTTCATTTGAACTGCCTTATCCAACTTAACATGACAGATTGAAGCCATCAATATGTAATTTCGTTGTCGATAAGTAAAATATTTAAGCGAATTTACAAGACATCGTGCCGCACCTAACATGGTACAAGCGGAGATGTTATCTTGCTAACGGCGGATTATTTCGCACAAGAGGATTAATCTTCCAATTGCTAAGTGCAAATTTAACAAGATTATCAGCGCCGCAGACATGTTGCAAGTTGCAGTATCCTTAGCGCATTAATCAAGAGGCCTGTTCCAAATAAATCCTTAAGAAGAGCTTCTGATGATTAATAATCACGAACTTCGAGACGCCCTATGATTAGTGCACCCAATTTATCGCCCGGCAGGCTTATGTATGAAGATTGAAATCTTTTTTATTTCAAATTTTGAGGAAGCTCGTGCTACCCGGAGATTTGAAATAAATTAAAGAATGGTATTAGGCGCTCGAGGGGTTCGTCTAGTTAACCTTTGGTGTCAAACTGGTTTGAAGTTGTGGAAGATAGAGTGAGGAAATTTAATGAGAATGTTAAAAATGTAAAGTTATTACTTCGGGGCAATCTGTGGGGGGACGGGCATCCGAAACAATTTGTCAGTCTGAAGGCGGGAGATTTGGGTCCGCGGTTGGACCTTTTTATTTTTATTTTGCAATGTTTTGACAACTAATGGGAGAGTTGGGATTTCTAAAACGAATAAAATGAAGTTTCGAAACTTGTACTCAGAACAGGTTTTAAATAACAAGATTTATTAGTTACAAATTTAGCATAACAAAATAGATTAGTGACGTTGAGATACCCGTTGTACTGTTAGACAAATGCCGAATACAAATACGAAAAAAACGGATATCTCATTAGACAATATAATTTTCAGCACTTAGTTCATCAGAATCAGCTAACAACATAGTGGGATCAACAAAAATTATGCCCCCACTCGTGCGCGTATTTCAACAAAGTGTGAAGAAAAGGCCAAAAATATGCGTAGGTACTGGGAACGTTGACCTACTCCTTGTACGCATATATCACGTACTCTGTGATATACTAACTAACTGTACTAACACGGAAAGTAAATTCGAAAATAGAGTACTATTTTCGACTTAACTTATAGTGATAGTTAGTGTAAGTATATACAGGATGTCCCAGAAGTACCACGTCACAGTGACACCAGAGGTAGGTCAGCTCAAGAGGAACCTAACCAACCTAACATAACCCCAGTAAAAGTTGCACGGTTTTCGAGTTATTACCGAAATAAAGATTTTTGGGGATGCTCCCCTTTGTCTTGACATTTTTAGTACCAGCATCGACTTGGAAAGCTTTTAATAACAGTTTTTTATGTGTATCGAATCGTGAATAGTTACTTCAGAAGTTTAGTGTGTTATTTTGTCAGTAACTACCGTAAAATGCTGAAAAAAACTTTATTGATCTTGATTTAAGTTGTCTCAAAAATAAGAATTTCAACTTTAACCATCTGCCATGAAAAAAAATTACTAGAAACGAAACAAACAAATAACGCCAATAAGTCCAAGTCGATGCTGGTACTAAAAATGTCAAGACAAAGGGGAGTATTCCCAAAAATCTTTATTTCGCTAATAACTCGAAAACCGTGCAACTTTTACTGAGGTTATGTTAGGCTGGTTAGGTTCCTCTTGAGCTGACCTACCTCTGGTGTCACTGTGACGTGGTACTTCTGGGACACCCTGTATATGATTATGTTTATGTGGAACAATCATAGAAATCGAATTTTCATTCACTTACAGTTAACAAAAAACTTGTTTAAATGATTAAACAGAAACCTATTCTAAACTACAATGCATACTAATATTATAAATGCGAAAGTGTGTGTGTTTGTATCTTTGTCCGTCTTTCACGTCGAAATGTAGCGACGGATCGACGTGATTTGGCATAGAGATAGTTTATGGGCCAGAGAGTGACATAGGCTACTTTTTATCTCGGAAAAATGCACAGCTCCCGAGGGAAGAGCGCGCGATAACCGAATTCCACGCGGGCAAAGCCGCGGGCAAAAGCTAGTACTTAATATACTTGCAAAACCCAAAATCTAACTTTATCGTTCCGTCGATTAGATCATTTGCGAGCACAGCGTCGCATGCGCCTCTCACGATGCAGTTAATGACCGCTTATTGATATTTATGACTTTGGGATCGACTGTATCGCATTACCAGCAGGGTTGCCAACATTATTTGCGAAAGTCGTCAAAATGCTAATGTATATTGGCACATGAAAAATTGGTAAATACAATTCGAGATGGTTTGGGGTATACTACCAATTTTATCAATTTCGTATGTTATTTGTTTGGTTCGGTGCTTAAAATAAACCGGTTAAATGAGTGTTGGGTCAAGCGCAGTGTAGGGTTCTGTACTAATAACACGTGGTAAATTTTCAATTTCAAGTCTAGATCGACTATTACTCATTTATTTTTGAAGCCTAATCTATGATCGTTTTTCTTTTAAATTTGTTATACCTAGTAATATCATGACTTTTTGATATTTTGCAAGTCAACAGTTTAGCTTGAGGGCAGACGCTTGTGCTTGACTCTAATAAAAAGAATTAGCACTTCGATGCTGTTTTGGAAAGATCTCATCCTCATTTTACTTGAAATCCCAAGGTTTCAAGTAAAATGAGGATGAGACCTTTAATTTTCCAATTTTTATTTTACGGCTTAGTCCGCGTAGTAATTGCACCAACATGCAAAATTACAACTTTATGATACTAACCAGTATGTAGTCTCTAAGCTAAGCTGCGTTTGGCCTGACAGACAGACAGACTGTGAAATGGCAAAAATATAAGAGTTCCTTGTAGGACTACGAAACCCTAAGAAAAATAACCCATATAGTTGTCTGTCAAACCCTTAAATACTTCTCTCAGTGCACGAGGGGCATGTACGAACATGGTCGGTTATTGCGATTTATTAAATAAAAATTAAAAAACTATTTGTAAAGTTAATAAAAACAAAATATAAAAATACTCCTTAGAAACTACAGTACATAATACACAAAATAAAATTAACCTAAACCTATAATATAACCTATAAAGTTAATTGGAAGACGTTTAATTTATTCAATTAGGTTCTCTTCGGATCATAATCGAATAAGTTTAAAATCATTTTTCACAGTCTAAGTGCTTGATTAGTTCCATTGAAAGTCTCACTCATTATTTTATTCATTAATTGTCATTGAAAACCCTAATTACTGGCTATATACTGTCATTCAGTGCGTCCGACATCTTGACAAGAACCAGGGATAGATCTCCCAAGATGTTGACATAAACCAGGATAATTCTTATTGCATTCTTGATATCTCATACTTATCATTATCATTTGCATTTATAAATGGTGACCATTTAGATTGCAAGTTTGTTGCTAACATTGGACTGGACCTATTTAGTTACTGACTAACCTAATGATTACCGACTAAGTATTAAGTACCTACATAGATTGCCTGTCCCTTCCCCTTCCTATTTCCCCTCCTTTTTCTATATTGGAAATATTGAAAAGAGATATTGAAAATATGTCTAGCTAGCCGTTACCCGCGACCCTATGTGTTATTTCAGCTATCTACAACTAGAAGAATGCTTCTACGTATCTCATATAATTATAATGTTAGTAACTCTTACTAATAAATATGAAAGACATTATCAAAGGCATGGAGATAACAATTACACCTACTATTAAAGAGTGAAACCTACGTTTGTCATCCCTTTACCTTTAGGAGAAAAACACGATTCGCAGACAGTAAAAGTCTAGGTACTGGGCACTCCACACTCATGGCGTGAACAGCCGCGAAAAGGCATGAACGAGATTGTAAAGGTTTTTACGCGACACGGGGATAGGGATAGCGCTTGTTCACGATTCCAAGTCAGATTTTTGTGTCCATTTCTTGTGTTTGTAGCCGAGAAATGTGAGCGTTTTTACAGATGAAGGCGATGTACGCGCGTTATCCACCATTTTCCTATTAACATAAGTTTTTTGCTTATATTTCATGTTTATTAAGTAGAATATAGACGTTATATTCTACTTATTCAAGAATGTATTTGTTAAAAAAAATAAGCCATTGTTTTTTTTGCTGACTCAGACTTTTTGTCGATTGTGCTTGCATTGTCATTTGGATTACATACCCGTACAATATTCCACATATCTCTATCAGGGGGGATACAGCGGCAGGGATAGGTGGAACAGGGGTACAAATTTCATGTCAATCAGATCACAAGAAATGGGTGAAATTCGACTTGCAAAATTTGATTAAGATCAAAGAAACAAATAAGCATTGAAGTTAAATAATGACATCTAAAATTATGCCAGTGCACACAGTGCCTAAATCACAGCTGTGTTTTTTGCATTTTGTATATTTTGTGTTGGACATTCTGGACTGTGATATAATTGCGAGCGTCGCTTTGACGATGTGAATATTCGCCGTAAATTCACACCATGAGTGTGGAAGCTCCAAACAATATTAACTTTTTACTCTATTTGATCTTCTCGACTCAACGGCAGATAAGCTGCGAACAAATTTGCCTTCGAAAGATTGCTATGTAAATATTTTCCAGCGAAATTGCTAAAGGCTTAATACACCGTACGGGTAGAGTGTCTTTAATATACCCAGTAAGTACAGCTAAATGTTAGGTAAAGAAACATACACGCTTGTAAAGAATGAAATAGGTAAGGATTGTTATAATTAAGCAAGCCGTCGTGGTTGTCGTGGTGGCCTAGTGGTTTGACCTATGGCTTCTCAAGTAGAAAGCCGTGAATTCAAATCCGGACTCGCACCTTTGAGTTCTTCGAAATTCATGTGCGAAGTTACATTTGAAATTTAACACGAGCTTTACGGAAGGGAAACATCGTGAAGAAACCTGCTAAAACCTGCGAAATTATTCAATGGTGTGTGTGAAGTTCCTAATCCGCATTGGGCCTGCGTGGGCACTACGACCCAAGTCCTCTCATTCTGAGAGGAGGCCTGTGCCCAGCAGTGGGACGTAGATGCAGGGATGTTGATGATACCGCCATATGAGTGGTCCAGTTTTTCGCTACTTGCCAAAATTCAGGTTCTTATCTCTATTGCCTTCGGTAACGACACCCTAATCGTATTTTTTTACATTAACGACCAGCCAATAAGTCGTCAAGTGAGGTTATGGGTAATGAAAAAACATCTAGATTTCAGCTTAGGCATTTTCATGACGTTTTCTCACGTAGATAATTTAATACGATTAAGAAAGCCATGTCTTTCTTAATCTAAATTCCTGCTTAATCTTTTAATTGTATCTTATACCTGGACGGCTGCGCTTTGTTCGACATTTTTCGGGATAGTTTAGCTATCCGACAAAAGATGGCGCTTTTCAAGGTAATTAAACTACTCACCGAGAGATGGCGCCACCAAGCTTATATTAAACTTGAAATTTCTGGGTAAAATGAATCTACAGAAGATAGGTAAGATCTTTATATCTACCTATCTATTCATTTTACCTAGGTATTTGACTAGTTTTTATTTATTTTATAATACGTGATAATACTTATAATATATTAAAGTTTGACAGTCAGTAACAATAACATGCACATGGACAGTTTCTTTTCAATTTAATTATTACGTACGTACGATTGAAAAAAAAAATAAAAAAAATCTTTATGTATGATATTAGAATACAATACAATGACTCTTTATATTAAACACCAACACATAGTAAGCAGTACAGAAAACATTATGTATATAGAGATTTTCCAAGGTAAGCAATTGGTGGCCTTATCGCTTCAGAGCGACCTCTTCGAGGCAACCTTTACAATAGACAGACATAAGGATTAGATTTTAGCAGATGGTGCAATCTACAGTACTTATATCAGATATTACTTACAGAATAAAAAAAATAGGAAATTTAGGACGCCGGCACTCGCGGATCAAAAATAACTCGGGCTTTCATCTCAAAAGGTCGGTATAATAAAAATTAAAAGATCCGCTCGATTGACCTGAATAGAGGCTTTGTTGCATGCATCGAGTACCCTCAACCATAGCACTCTTGAACAGTGACGTCAGACGCCACGTGACATAAGCGCAGTTATGGACTGGGAACCTTCACAACGGACGGAACTGAAGACTGGAGGCCCACCACAAATATCTCTCACCAGGCCCTATACTACGAAGTGCCAAATTAGAACTTCGTATCTTGCCGTCCCGCTGACGCTAATATGATTTAATACGAGAATGAGAGAGACGGTACTTTACGAACTTTGATTTTCGAATTTTACCGTCAAGTGTAATGCCGCCTCCACATGCTTGGTGTTTGCCACAAATACCAAACACTGACCACAATCACCCAACACAAACATGGCATCCCCAGGTTTGGCGAACATGGCTGGATTGGCAAACATGGCGGACGACGAGCTTGTTGTGGCAACGATTACTTTCGGGTTGACCTATTTTTATAATAAAGAAAGCAAAATGAAGTTAAACGAAAAAGAAGGAAACCAAGACGTTGGTGGATGATAAAAATTCACAGAAATCGTACAAGGTTTGGATACATCGCAAACACGTTTGTCGAATAGGTACCCTTTGATTTGTGTACAAAAACCGACACCGACGCCGACCACTGGCAAACACGACTAAAAACAGACAAACATAGGCGAACACCTATCCACACGTTCGTGTTCGTTGTTTGGTGTTCGCTGTTTGCCAAGCATGTGGAGGAAGCATAAAAATATGAACTTATTCAACGTTTCAAAAACATGTTACCTAGTACCACAGAATAACTAATAGTACTACCGTATGACGCGCGGTTGGCTCGCCGCGAGGTTTAAGATTGTAACAAATCAAAGTTGTTCTGTATGTACATGGACCGTCATATTATACACAACAACATTGATCACACACGAGCCAACCGCGCGTCACCGCATGTTAATCTGAACTTAGCCTAAAAGGAGAATGAATGAAATGAAATAATGAATCAGGTTATGTCAAAATCCCGCTGTCATTAAGTACATTCGACATGTTCTTGTGTGCGTGACCTCAACTCTACAAGTTGTAGTGGCACTACCTACCTATAACAAAAGACGTGTGATTTATTCGGTCCCAAATAAAAGTGTACCTAAACAGTGCAGTGATAGTGCGTTCAAATGTCAACGTAACGTAAAATAAACCAGACAGTTTTTATTTTTGCGCAATTTCTCAAAATAATAGTACATTATGTCTTAAGGGCGGTAAATAAGTAATTACGAACGAGATTCTATTAGATTAGTCTTTAATGAGTCGATGTTTGTGGCGATACATTGGGCTGCGCTCTTGGCAGCACAGCCCTACGCCTCCCGCAGCATGCTCCGCAGCGTGCGTGTGCATGTGGCAGCAGCGCGCGCAGCGCAGCAGCATTAGTACGGGCATGGACTCATTTACCGACCTTGGGCTTCATGGCAAGCAAATTAGTACGCGCAATGACTCATTTACCGACCACGGGTTTCATGACAATCACATCAAGGTCGAGAGTTTTCTTTGGGGGGTTGCTACCAAGGTAGCCTGCATGTTACGACACTGTTTACGAGCAAGTGTGATGAAAAAGTACCTACCTACCGCTGTGACTATAACTGATTTTTAACGTAGGCTACCTTGGTTGCAACCCCCCAAATAAAACCCTCGACCATAATGTGCTTGTCATGAAGCCCGTGGTCGGTAAATGAGACATTGCCCGTACTAATTTTCATGCCATGAAGCCCAAGGTCGGTAAATGAGTTTGTTACTGCATGGCGTGCTGCTGCTCCGTGCGCGCGCTGCACACGCACACCATGCACATGCTGCGGATTGCCAAGAGCGCAATCAGCGGTATCGGCAATTTTTAATAAAATATTAGTTTTTCTTTTACAAATATAGAATTTTACTCGCAAATGTGATGAAAAACATTGTATGTCACACGGGCGGTACTAGAATTACGAACATCGACTCATTAAAGCCCTCAGTCTTCGACTTTGGGCTTCTAATAGACTCTCGTTCGTAATTCCTTATTTACCGCCCTTGAGACACAATGTACTATAACGTGAAAATAACTTACAGTGGGTTTAACGAAAAATTTTAAAAAAATCGGGATGGTAGTAAGTTTAAAAATTTATAAGGAAAACTATAACGGTTAAGTTTTCTTAAGAATTATTAGTAGTTTAGAGTAAAAAGCAGCTAAGGTATAAAATATATCCAAACTTGGAATATTCCGTACAAAATACGAAATCCTTAGAAAAATATTACTTAATTTTTTCGTAATGGCTACGGAACCCTATTTTGGGCGTGTCCGACACGCTCCTGGCCGGTTTTTATTTTTATTTTTGGCTTACAATTTTTTGCATACATTTTGAGACATGTCTTTATAATGTATTTTTTCAAAAGGTAGGTACCTAATAACTTAGATGAATGATTGGTTGGAGCAATCATTCATTTAAGGGTAATAAATAATTCTAATCTAATCTAATAAAATAAAACATGAATCGGCTTCAGTCAATTCCTTTGTATGAAGCTTAGGTGTGTACAAAGTAAACAATCAACCCTGAAAAAGCTCCCGCTGCATTCTTTTCGACAGGGGCACGGCAGGCTATGCGTAGACGTATTTCGTCCTTCATCCTGTACGCCCCTGTGGCCTAATGGATAAGGCATCGGCCTCCTAAGCCGGGGACTGTGGGTTCGAGTCCCACCAGGGGTAGACATGCTTTTTACATTTTTCTAATTAATTAAAGTGAATACCAATAAGGGAAATATAGACAGACATTTTTTAAATTTTAAAAGTATTCCATAATATGACCAACTTGACTTTAAAATATAACTTCTACACTAAAAGATCGCCGTGACAAATTTGAAACAATAAGTTTTTGTTTTTTTTTTAGTTACAGTACTTGCACCAAAATTTCAAGTTATGCCATTTTTGAAGAGTTCTCTGTTCCGCAGAGACGGTCCTGGATGGGTCTCCAGAATTTCACTACAAAATTATTGTTGTCACCGGATTTACATAAGTATATACCTAGTACATAATACCAAAATTCAGCTAAATCGGGAACTAGATTGACGTGTATGAAAAAATGATTGCACATATTGAAATTACATAGGTACTTTCATACTTACAAATAGATAAACAATACACTTACGAACGTTGCAAGTTACGAGTAAATAAAGCGTGTAAAATATAGAATTATTGGTATGTACCACAGTGTAAACAAACTCCAGCCTTGTCATAAAGCTACGCACGTAAATAAATCGCGGGTCGGCAATTATGACCTCTGTAACTACCAAAACGCCCTTAAGGTATAAATAAGTGCGCAAGGTTTAACGGCCGAGGCCTGCAGGCTGTGCGTGTGTGCGTGGGACGCGTTTGTGCGTTGGGTGCGTGTGTGCGTTGTCTGCGACCTTGCGAGGACGTCTGAAGCCTGAAAGTTGGAGCCGGTGGGAGGGGAGGCACCTGAAATCGATATTCAAATTTTGAGGACAATGCATCAGTGCTCGTGGTGTTAATGTTTGGTGGACGATACTTTTCAATTCATATGTAATAAGAATAGTAATTCATATTAATGAAAGCCGTGGTAGACTTGTGGTTTGACCAATGGCATTTCAAGTAGAGGGTCGTGTCGTAGGTTCGAGCCTGTGCCCTTTCGAGTTTTCGGAGTTTATGGGCGAAATTGCAACAGCAGTACAATAAGTTAACATTGGTAGTAGTAGGTACAAAGACAAAAGACACGGTAGACGTAGGCTAAAATTTAAACCTATAATTAGGTACAGTCTTGAATTTGATTTTTGAAATAACATTTCAAATTTCCATTAGCGAAACCTGCAACGTTTGCAAAGAAATTCAATTGTGTTCCCAATCCATATTATCCAATAGGAACTACGGCCCAAGCCCTCTCGTTTTAAGAGGAGACCTGAGCCCTGCAGCGGGGTGTATATAGGCCGAGATGAGAATCACTTAGCTCAGTATAGGTGACAAACATGAAAGAATCATCGTAAATGTAAGTGTAGGTGTCATTTAGTTAGAATATTGGTTAGGGTATCAATAAAGTATATTTTATCTAATGTAATTCTTATGTCATTTCTTATTTGGAAGGTCAAACTTGTCTATAGGAACATGTCAATGCCGGATTTATATTTTTTATGAGTGTAGGCCATTTTATTTACGCCGCTCCATGTAGGTACGAGTAGGTACCAAGTAGGTGGGTAAGGCCGCGAATTTTAACCAATGTGACATAGAAATAACATAAAAAAAATACGTGACGTTACCATAAAACGTAACGCAAATTTTTATAAAGCCTAGATCAAACTGGTAAAAAATCCCATTAGATAACGTATGTATGAAAAAAAAATACATGTCAAATAATAAAGTGAAGTTTTTATTTTTACTAGAACTTTCTGACGATACTGATCTTAAATCTGTCCTATATGAAATCTATAGAGCTAAACATGAGAATGTGGAAGTAGAAGTACCCTCTAGTTGACGAACATCTTTCCAAAAGTGTATCTTTACATGCCTCTCTAACACTGACAATAAGGTGCACATTTATAAGCATAACGAATTTGGATGTGTTTTTTTTTTTATTCGACTGGATGGCAAACGATCAAATGAGTAAGAGATCACCACCGCCCATAAAAATCTGCAACGCCAGGGGTATTGCAGACGCGTTGCGAACCTAGAGGCCTATGATGGGATACCTCACGTGCCAGTAATTTCACCGGCTGTCTTACTCACCACGCCGAAACACAACAGTGCAAGCACTGCTGCTTCACGGCAGGATTAGCGAGGAAGATGGTGGTAGCAATCCGGGCGGACCTTGCACAAGGTCCTACCACCTAGTTGTAAGCATGCTTGTGACTTCGACTGTACAAGCTATTAAATACCTCAAAGAAATGGCCAAAACCCTAAATCACAGGTTTTACCAATTTCGGAAGTAGTATCTTAGTTAAGTGGACAATGTAAAATGATGTTTTTGGAAATAAATTATTATGATTATTAAGTTTAGATAACAAATGAACTAAGTAGGTAAGTGAATCTCTCCGTTTGTCTCTCACTTTAAATACGCTATGCATGTAGCAGGACGTGAACACAGAACTCGCCACAATTCTCTTGTGCCGATCCCTGCACCTACAGATTAAAATTTATTTAACTTCAAAATATCCATCTAACTAACTTACTGTGCGTGCATTCATTGGAAATCTAATAATAAACTGGTGTAAGTTAGAATTTTTCTGTGTGAACTTCCCTTTACCACATTTTTTCGTTACGTTATGTACAAAATACGTAGCATTTTGTAAAAATGTAACGTAATCGTAACGAAAGTGTAACGTATTTTATACAAAAAATTGTTTATCATGGTGAATAACGACATTTTGAACATAATAACACATGCCACTTACATGGAAAAGATTACCCTATCGTATGAAAAAACAACCAGTTAAAAATAATCACTACTTACCCTTAAAATCGAACAAGCACTTTCGACGTTTTTTCGAAAAAAAACCTCCGCGTAACTTTTGATGGCTGTTTGTCAACAAACTGATGAGATTTTTTTATCTCATCGATGTTGCCCTATTAGAGTATTAGTTGCCAGTGTACAAAAACAAATTTCTACCGAAATTGGCGTTAAAGGTAGCCTAATTAAGCGTCACCTAAGTATTCGTAACGAAAACGTGGTTTTTTGGCACGTGAAAAGAAATAAATATAAAACATGAAAATTATTTGATTATCATGATTCCGCAATCGGTAGGACTATCGTTATATCATAAAATTTTGTTTAAACAAAATCATGATCATGAGAAGTTAAATAGCATGAAAATAATAAGGTATTAAGTACTCGTGGTCAAAAAAAATAGTCAATTTTCGTTACGTTTTGGACGGTAATATATTTTTATTATTTTTTTAAAAGGGTTTAAATCAATTATCTCATTTGCGACCTTGAGAGTTTATATCGTGTCATATAATAAAAATAAAATTAAACCTCTAGGTGTTATCAGTTTTTTTTTATCAGCGTTCCAAATTTGAAACGTCCAAATTGGTCAAAATTCGCGGCCTTACCCAGGTACCTTTCTAAAATAATAATTTTCTTGTCCTCTGAAATCTGCCGACCCTTGGACGCTGCTGCCCCCAGGACGCGGCCTATACGGCCTATTGACAAACACAGGACTGGAACATGCTACTTCTAGATACAAGTAAGAACGATCCTTATCAAGTTTTCACCTATATTTACTGCTAGTAAATACATCCCAACATATTTTAGGCACAAAAAGATATTTCTTCCGTACGAAATTCTGTTTTTATGAATTACCTACTTTTTATCAAACGACAAGAGACGTAACGAATTCATTGGAAGTTTTGCAGGATAGAATATCGCCCACACTGCAAAGTTTACCCAATTTATACTTTGCGTGTAAAGAAATCAAAAAATAGCCAAATTGGGTTCATTCATTGAATACTATACAAATATTCGGGTAGGCTAGAAATGCCAATTCCGATTTAATATTAGGTCTATTGAAGTTTAAATTTATCTAAATTCACTGATTAAATTATTAAATTGGTCTAGTGCAAGTCGGTCTAGTAGTTAGGCACTAGTCATACATATACATACATTGCAAGCTAAATAAAACCATGTAAAAAGACGACGATTACCTACCTCGGACACAATACACACAACCAACACACAACTAACGTTTGTTACGTATATTGTGCCTTGGACGTGTATTGACGGGGAAAAGTCTTTTACGCTCTTATTGCGTTTCTTGTCATTATACCTGTTGTAGGACGTCCACTGTTGGACAAAAGACATAAAGCCTCCCCCATAGACCTCCAGTTGCTCCGGTTGGAAGTGACCTGCAACCTGCAGCTTTAACCAGGTTATCCGTCCTGATCGATAAGTATAATCTTAGTTCGAAACATCGTCAGCATTAACCAATGTCGTATAGAGGCCGATAAAAGTTTATCGTGTCACTTGCCTAGGTTATGACATTTCAGCAACGATATAAATCATTCGACATGCCATTTCAGGCAATATACGATACCATTGTAGTAAGCGCACACGCAAATAATACCCACCCACTAATACCCACGACCGATAATGCGGCGAGAGTTTTCTTTATTGATTTTGTTCATTGCGCGTACTACCAGATAACAACTGGGTGGCGAGCGTGTCAACCGCGCAATGAACAGAGAAATCGCTTGCCGCCCGCCGGTCGCAAATTTTCATGGTCAGGCTGCAAGTTTAATTCACGTTGAACACGCAACGTTGCCTAGCTACGATTTGTGAATGCTTTTATTTGTTACGCTACGACTATACCTACTTCTGTGTGTAAATTCACAGTTATCAACACAAAGAGAATTTTCAGCGTCGCGAAAAGGCGCGTTCATGAATCGCGCGTTAACTGCGTCAAAAAATATGCCGTCTCATAGCACAGCTCATAGCCCTTTGGCTTGGAACGCACTGCGATTAAATGTGAGCGTTTTAGTGCACCGTCTCTTTTCAAGCGACACTCTGAGGGTGAAGACGGCCGCAGCGGTAAAACCGCTCACGTTTAATCGCAGTACGCCCTAAGCCATCATAGTAGCCGTAGGACGTCCATTGCCAACATATGCCTCCTACGTAGACCTCTAGTTGCATCGGTTGGAAGCGGCCTGCATCCACCGTGAACCCACGACTTTAACAAGGTCTTCCGTCCTGCTGCGCTTACCGATCCGCGGTCTCCTTTTGAGAAACCTAAGTCATAAAAACATCGTTAAATGATTCAAGGGTCGTTACAAAATTCCACTCGCAAATGCCAAACAAATAATGTCCCGTATGCAAATGTACTGTGTAACCTACAAATTCCGTGTGTAGTGAGACAAGTGCCTTATTCAGACAGACATGCTTGTAGTAAACAAACATC
The DNA here is from genome assembly GCF_025370935.1 of Choristoneura fumiferana. NCBI lineage: Eukaryota > Metazoa > Arthropoda > Insecta > Lepidoptera > Tortricidae > Choristoneura > Choristoneura fumiferana. Next base: position 8,106,109 of record NC_133476.1, on the reverse strand, counting down.
CCGCCAAGTCTCGAGTATGGGACACAAAAACCTCGAGACACGGCCTTGGCTGACCTAGATGAGATAGCTTGGTAATGGTTGGCGAAGTGTCCCAATGCTGTTTTTACCTAAAGGAGTGTTATTTTTCGAGCGTTTGTTGTAGGTATCTATGTTTATTTCTTTGCTCCTCTATGTAGCCTAAATTAATGGACGGTTTTCAGCATAATGAGGGTATTAGATTTGTCAAAACAGTCGGAGCGACCTAGGAATATTTCAAAATGGCGTCCGCAAAAAAAATACTGGGGGGATTATTTATTCATTTCATAAATATGAGCATCTCAAGGAAGCTAATAATAAACTCATTCCTAACAGAACAAGACTTTATCAGTTTCACAAGAATATAAAAAAAAACTCGCTGCCTAAAACTGAAAAGGCTGCCTTATGTGTTAAAATAATAAAAAAAACAGTAGGTCCTGTTGAAATTTGTTACTTAACTGAGTTCTAGACCACTAGACTGGTTTTCCTTTTTAGTTTTTATAAAAAGCATTTTTAAGGTAGTTGGGTTTTTTATAACATTGTGACGAACGAGTATGCAGATCAGCTGATGGTAAGCAATCTCCACCGCCAATGTACAGTGGCAATTCCGTGGCAGTCGCTGATGCCTTACAGAATTTTGAGAAAGCGGTAGCCTTCTTTCTTGAAGCCCCCAAACTTCATTCCAGAAATAACTATCAAAAAAACAAGTGAAAGAGCCCTTTGCTTTATAATGAAGTTGTTTTCATCTCTACAAGTCACGTCACATTGAAATTTACTTAATCGCGACTACAAAATGCAACTAACTTTCGCGTCAAAATGCGTCAAGTTTTAATTCAACTTCGCTTAATCAGCGTCTCGGTTGTTACAAAAGATGGTATATAAATTGATAGCAAAGTTTAGGTGCAAGCGACCTTTCGGCGCGGCGAACGAACGCATGACATTGAAAGCGGACGGGTAGGCCCGCCCAACCCCACTACCTCAAAGGGAGGTTTGTAGCTACAGCTGGGTATTGTTAACTTAATGGACTGAGGTGGATCCCGAAACGCAGCGTTTTTTGTCAATAATGCAGGATTTGAGGCTTTAAATTGGTGCTTTAGATCAATAAACATATACTCTGCAATGAGTTGTGGAGTGCGTCCAAACTGAAAACAACCGCAACATTTTAAAATGTTACGTTACGACTGCAAACGAATTTTGACGATAGTCAGATGGGTCAAAATGTTATTTTATTTAACTTTTTCAACACATGAAAGTTCACTTCTGAATGTAGGTAAGTAAGTCAAAATATGTTCAAGCACAACAAATGAGCGTATGCTTTCTGCAGGGCCGGATTGAGGGAAGGGCAACCGGGGCTACAGCCCCGGGGCCTTCACAAAAGAGGGCCAATAAAGACTTCGGATATTTTTTTTTCAACTAGTAAACAACTATTAATCTATTCGTTCACTTCAATCAGGCAATCAGTAAAATATCAAAACCTCAAATGGCCCTCATTTTATTTTGAGAGTAGTTTGGGCGGCGGGGGAGCTCCACTTGTTTGTTGCCCCAAGGCCTCCCCAGACCTCTAAATCGGGCCCTGGCTTTCTGCGTCAAATTCTAAAAACTAAAACTAGTTAAAGAATAAAATATAATATAGTCCTTCATTATTTTACACATAAAAAAGTCGTAGATAGTTGTAAATAATCATGCTACGCTAGGTACTCTCTAGTAACGTCACGAAATGATGAGATACTTTAAAAATAGATATTATAATAGGAATAATACCTAAACTAGGTACCTACTGTGATTTGATTACGTATGATTTATGTAGATATATATTTAGGTAAAAACAATAGCACAGAAATAGTTCTCAGTTATTAATTATGGATGAATTAAATATATTTTCGATTGTGTGTAAAAATATTCTTTTACGTACACTAGCAACCTCCTAGCAACTTTCTCTTTTGCGCCATCTAGAGGGAATATGATGAACTACATAGTTCAGAGTCTAGAGGAATACACTCCAAGTAGCGGAACGAATAGAGCTACTCGTATCAAGAAGCGTTGACTACTTACAAGTTCTACGCGGCGCTTCAGAGATGGCGCTGTGCACCTGTGTGATGTTTTCATAGTTTTTCCAACATTGGTTTTGCTTATTATTTACTTGTCTTGTCCGAATATTTTTAATAGGATTTATGTACGCTAGATGTACGAACAGGTATGAATTTAGTTAGTCCTTTTACTTAACTTAAATATCAAGCGTGCGAAGTTAAATCTGGCTACAAATATGTAATTTTGTTCGGTTCGGTGCCATTTTTATTTAAAGTAGATAATTGTGAGATTTTTAATATATATTTACCCCCTTATTCATAAACGACAATCAAACCTATTTTAGTTAAAATGCCGCTAAAATTCGTTTGTCCTTATCTGTCACTTCGACATTTGTATTTGTTAGAAAGGGACAAAGCATTTGTTAGTTAACATAGGCTTGTTAAGTTTTATGAATAAGGGGGTTAATATATAACAACCTGCACAAACCTGCGCAATTCAATGGTGCGTGTGAAGTTCCGCACATCCGCACTGGGCCCGCGTGGGAACTATAGCCCAAGCCCTCTTGTTCTGAGAGGAGGCCTGTGCCCAGCAGTGGGACGTATATAGGCTGGGATGATGATGATGATATAACAAAAAAAGAAAGTGTATTAAAATTAAAGTGCGACGGACATACACACGAAGGGTTCCGTACTACCTCGCAGAAATGTTTTTTTAAATGGCCAGAAAGCTTGTTTTTTGATGAGACGGTTCTCTATTTTAATATTTTCCTGTCCTCCATGGCTTGGCTATGGATAATAATTTAGCAGTTGAATTGAAATTCCGGGATTTCGGAAAATTCCCGTGGATATTCCCAAAAATTATCCGGTGGTTTTCGTTAACTTTGCACAAAAACACTCGAGCCTAATTCCATGTCTTTAAGCCAAGCAGTCGAACTTTTGAGATGTTATCCCGATCCTGTGGATCGTCCTAACCTATCGTCCACCCGATAACTATCAAGGTTAACTACCTATCTATCTATCTAGGTACCTAAATACCAGCAAAGTTATTATTGACTTACAAGAAAATAGGTGTTACTATTGACACTCACCATAACGGAAAAAGACAACCTGAATAAACACTTTTTGATAATATTTCGGAGAAACGACAGTGCAAATCTGTGATTCAATCTGTGATATGCGTTCATGGAAGTAGAAACCAGGTAACGCCAATATCTTTAGGTTAATTAAATAAGGATGTGAGTATAGGTAAAGGATAAGGAAATCTTTTTTTTTTGTAAAATTAGCTTAAACAAAAATTTATTTAGCGTCGAAAAAACAGGGCTCACACACGAATAGTCTCGTTATCGTAATCGTTTCATTTTCCCCTTTATTTCTAACTTTAGTTAACTTTTTATTGTTTGTTATTTGATCAGCCCTAGTAATACATAAGATGAAAATTTCAGGTATCTACTTGCAGTTCAGAACAAATAACCTTTTGACGCTCGCACGAATGGACTGATAGTCTCGCTGGCATCCCTTTGGGTCATCACATCACTTCGGCCTATATCACCGCAGGGCACAGACCTCCTCTCACAATGAGAGGACCAGGTCCGTAGTTCCCACGTCGGTCTACTGCGGATTGAAAAATTCACACACACCATTGAATTTCTACGCAGATGCACAAAACACAGATAGTTGAGAAGTCAATCTCCTGTATGTACTTCACTTTTCATACCTACGCTCGGCGGTCGCTCTAAGGTTGTCAACTATGGCTTATGCACCAAAAAACTATCGTGGTAGTGGCACTCGTATCTAGTTGTTTTTATTGTTGAGAATGAAACGGGAAGAATGGAAATATAAATTAATAACTATAATATTTTTATTTTAATGTCATTGTTATATTATAAATTTGTCACAGAAAATATCTTGCGACGATTTCGTTATTGGCGAAATTCACGATTATTTAATTTAAACAACCGTCCACTGAACAGTTATAATAACTTTTTTTTTGTTGCTCCATTATTGCACGAAAAAGTTCACAGACGCGCGTCTCAAGCGGATGGCACTCGCGCTCGCACTGGTCCCAACCGGTCCGAGATATCGTGTCAATGAGCAGTGTCTATGTGTGCGTTGCTCGAGCGCACTTGTATGGAGATTGATTTCTGAACTATCTGTGTTTTGTGGCAGATGTGTGCCGGTTACCTTATGAGATTTTTCCTTCATCTTAAATTACATGGTGAATTTCAAATGTAATTTCTTACATAATTTAGAAGTGAGATCAGACTCAAAACCACGGCCCTCTGATTGCGAGGCCGGAGGTGAAACCAATTAAGCTACCACGACTTTTACCCTGACCCTGAGTGTACGGAACCCTAATAATCCTTGAATAACAGTAATTCCTGACAAATAATAAGCTCGCCTTTGTTCTCCTCTCTGTGTATTTGTATTTTTATTTTTATGTGCAATAAAGAGTTTACATACATACATACATAATTACACAACGCTATATCTACCCCTCCTTTAATTTCATATTACAAAACTCCGCAAAAATTACATATAAATTTTAATTGCATCATTTAGCGTTAGTAAGTGTTACCGTGTTACTAAGAATTAATAAATAAAATAGATATAGTTTTTAGGAGCTGCAAGCAGGAAGGTGGAATACGGGTTAGGCGGGCGAGTGACGCCATAAGAATACATACGGACAAGCGTTTTTAGTAAAACGCAGCGTTTATATGGAAAGTTTGTAACAAAAATGTCTCGTGACATTTCAAGTGTTGCAAGAATACAAGAAATCCTCCAGAATCCGCAATAGTACTTTCTATGTCATATTATCGTCATTATCAGCCGGAAGACGTCCACTGTTAAACAAAGGCCTCCCCTTAGAACACCACAACGACCGGCCACTTACCACTTAACCCGCAATTCTCGCGATGGTATCAATCAACCCATCTAGTGAGAGGCCTGCCAAACTTTCTATGTACTACTAGAATTTAAAATTTTAAAGTTTCAGGAATTCAAAAGTGATATTAACTTGAAATGTTTAATTCCGTTGACGTTCAAAGTGTAAAGCGTTAAAGATATACTTAAACCACAGAATAAGTAACAGTACAACTTAAACGTGAATGAAAATCTTCGTTGAAAAATCTTAGAAGAGGTGTTCACTTTCACTTGCTCAACTAATAAATCAGAAGTCCCCAAGCTTTTTTCTCGTATACTTCTTTCAATGCTTACCACTTTCCGTAGACCCATTGCTGGTACATTTCTACTATACTGAATCCCAAAACACCTAAAACCCCCATTTTTTTAACGCCAACGGGGACCCCCGTCTAGTCTCCCGTGGACCCAACCTCTGCACCAAATTGCTACAGAGCAATTCGGCGTTTATCAGAGCATTCTCGAGCAGAGCATAGGTTATTTCTTACTGAATACCCTAAGAAATACCTTACATATATACAGTCCTACAAAGACATCAATACGGCTTATGCCACAAAAAAAACGGTTTTATTGACTAACATTGAGTTCTTGTATACATATTTTTATAAATTAAGCCGTATTATACGTCTTTGTAGTCGAGTCGGTACAATCGCAGCGTAACCGCGACAGTCGCCCGCGCCGTGAGTGCGCAAGCGCTGGCGCTATGACGTAATGCAAACCGGCGCGTTTCGCAAATGCGCGGCCGAGCCGTCTCCGTTCCTTACATAATACTTTCTTCAACTCAGACGCATAACCCACACCACAACTCGCATGCTGTCCTTGTTAAATTCGTCGCGAAAATAAGGATAGAGAGAAAGACGAAATATAGAGTATACTTAAAGTTAAAACGCCTTTTAATACCGATATCATTGAGTCATTGCTTTCAATTAGTGAACAATTGGTGCCTAGTTACTGGACTTTTGATGTTTAATTACTAAAAAAAATACGTTTAGCAAAATAACTTTCAGTACGGTGCGTACCTACTCTTTACACCGTTTTAATCAAGAAAGAAAAACGTTTATTCGTTACATTACAAGATTGTTGTACGTGCCTCTGCCTTTAGTAGGAGGTTATCAATTCGGTTGTATTTTTTGGTACATAAAAGTAGTAGGAGTGATTCCAACAAATAAAACCATAAATGTAGTAAGTACTCAAGTACATTTCAAGTAAGGTCAGTCCAGCGTAGTTTGTTTTTGTGAAAATGATACGAAAACATTTTTCAGAGCTGCATACCTTAAAAATAAGTAACGTTGCCACTTGTTCTCATTCTTATGGTGTACTTTTTAATAAATTTTAGAAAAAGCACCTATTATAATGTTAAATTAACTGTATAATAAATTCAAAAGCATTAATTTCACTTTCCTCGTTATATGTTAAATATTAAACGTTTACTTAACTATTAATACCTACTAGTGATTACTCGATAAGTGATACAAATGACAAAGCAGGTTTTTGTTATAAATAGAAAACTATCCACGTTTTTTCCTATAACAAGTTCTGTCTTTATAAATGTTGTGAAAATGATATTATTTAATAGACTATTCTTTCGTTTGTTGAAAGTTATTCATTCGCAAGTAGGAAATAACACATTTCATAATTACCTGCGTTATTATCAAATGTCAATACACCACTTACGAGTGGTGTGCATATGTTTTATGTTTTTTACTAAACTATGTTTAATATTTAAACTTCACTTTAGAGAGAGAGAGATAGAAACATTTATTTACACATATTCGATAAAATACATTAGATAGAAAGAATAAAAAAAAGCATCTAATAGGTAGTATAAAGTGGGCCCCACTCAGCATAATGTTAGGGCAAGCCGCAACGCTGTTTTTCAGTGGGACCTATTTAAAAAGTCACTTTAAAAGAAATAAATCATTTATTGCCACAAAAAAAGTAAAGGTAAACAACTAAACTTAACAGGAAAAACAATGTTGTGTTGTGTGGCAAAAGAAGGTTTTTTGTAGTAAGTATATACGATGTCCCACAGCTGGGCAAAGGCCTCCCCTTTCTCCTTCCACTCGTCTCTGGCTTCGGCAAAATGTTGGGTTATTTTTGTTTTATTAAAGCTTAACAAATTCTCTCTGAGTATAATCCCAGGTCTAACGCAGCAGAGCTCAGCCGTTGCGTCAACAGTCCAGTCATGGGCTCCGAGCACGTTACATTATCACGACCATTAGCGGTCGTATTAACCCAGTCTCTGGTCGAGATTACACATTGCCACCTGACTAGGATTGCTGTTTCCACGTTAACAACATCATGCTATGTGACCATTTCGAAGTTAGAAAGAGCCTAGTAAAAGTCATCACATCATTATCATGATTATCTGACGTACAACGTCCACTGTTGGAAAGAGCTTCCTCATAGACCACCAGTTGTTTCGGTCGTGAGCCTGCGGCTTTAAACAGATCATCCGTTCGTCTCGTAAAAAAATACCTTTTCACTTCTCATGCTCGTAAAGTTCGTGTTTATGCTGGATCTAGGCGACATAAAATTACTTTTTATGCTCTAGTGCATAAAGTAAAATCTTCGTCTAAGACCAAGGTAGGTAGGTATCAACAGCCACAAATAAAAAAGTATCTATATATTTTTTTATATATGTTTTTTCATATGAAACTAAAAATCAATCAAACCAATCAAAATAAATAAATAAAACTAGAAATTTAAAATTATATAGCAATGCATGAAAAATAAAAGATACATAGTAAGTGAACAATTCGCTGCTTAAATACAAAAGGACCACAAATCAAAAAAAAAAATTTTTTTTTTAAATTTTTATTGCAATATTTGCACGTTAAATAGCATTTAAATTGTAATTATTGCGATTGAAAAAAAAATTTTTTTTTGACTTGTGGCCCTTTTGTATTTAGGCAACGAATTGTTTCCACTGCATGTTGCTATTTAATTTCCTCTCAATCGAAGTGAAAAGCAGAGTGTAAAACCAGAGCATTAAACCCATTTTCCCCTCGACGTGTCTATCCACCCTCGCCGTACCAGCTCTGGTGGCTTTCTCGTGCAAAAAGTTGTACAATCTACTATTTATGTGTCAGTCACTTCACCCGCTTTCTTGCACACTACGCTAGGAGATAACAGAGCTGCTGCTTGGAGCAATTAAGTGGTGATAGCGATCCATATCCACTACCCGATGCCAAATAACTCTTTTAAGTATGTGATCCAAGATACAGTTGTTTCTGATATCCACAAAAATAAGTTAACGGTGTTGAGAGGTGATAAATGTTCCGCTACGCCACTGTTTGTTTATATGAGTGACTGGTCTAGTGGAACGGTTCTAGTGTTTGATATTTGGGTCGTTTGGTGGAAAGAACGAAATTGAGAATGTAGTTATATTTTATGGTTTTTATGTCATTGAACGGCTCTTAATGCGGTAAAACAAGAAAGATTTAGAAACAATGCGTCATTCGGCGAGTTGATTGGTACCTACAGTTCGTGCTCTAACATAAGTATCCACTTTTCTATGCTGCTAGTATGAAAAATGGGATGCATAACTGAGCGAACCAACCGAACTTAAATACGTACCTACTTATACAGCTGTGCCAAATAGTGCCAAGCCAATATTACAACTGAAAAGTTTACCAACTAGAAACGTGCCATTGAGTGATAAGGATCCTATAACTATGCCGCAAGAAGTCCCAGAATCTACGAAGTTAAAAATTAGAACTTCGTGTAGTGCCTTCCTGCTGACGCTTATATTATTTAATATGTGTGAGAGGGACGGTACGATACCAACTTCGATTTTAGAATGTCGTAGTCCCACTAGATTTCAATCCCGGTAGGGGCAGACATACAGGATGTTCTTTAAGGCATAGGCAACTCAGTCGAAACATAACGTAAGAGTAAAGAACATCGAATAGTAAAATGATTCTTATTTGACGCTTTGTTTACTAAAAATATTTCTACTACGGCCATGCTCCGTTAATTTGCACGTGATTAAGACACAAGTAATTTGAAATTATGGTTTCTGGAACTTGCAACATAATAACTAAACGCATATATACGGTTAAAACTTATAAATATAAATTGTTAGTCATAAGTCATTGAAGTGGTTGGTACTCGTAGCTGCCAGTATCAACCTATTTATTTAATTTATTTCAGTTAAAATTTATTTAATATATTTTTAATATGTTTCAGTTAAAATTTGAAAATACAAACTGAAATATAGATGCACAGAAAAACCAGAAAAATAAGATCATCACTGGGAATCGAACCCAGGTCCTCGTATTTCGTACCGCGTGCTAAACCGCTACATCACTGATGGTATAGCACGCGGTACGGAATACCGAGGACCTGGGTTCGATTCTCAGTGATGGTATTATTTTTCTGGTTTTTCTGTGCATCTATATTTCAGTTTGTATTTTCAATTTAGGTTTTACGGAATGACAGTAAAAGTAAAAAAAAATCGGAATTGAAATAAAAAATACAAAAAGATTCCAAAAAAAACAATCTTAATTCAGTTAAAAATGTCATTGTAAATACGAAATTTTTTGCTAACTGTATTTTCATTGTCATCCAACCTATAAAATATTATGCAACCAAATTTCAAGTTGCTCCGACCACAAGAATGGGCCAAAATGAATTTGTATGATTTGACCCAACAACAATAACAAACTGGGCAAGTTAAATAATAGCTTGTAAAAAAGAAAGATGGAGCCGGCCATCCCTGTACCTAAGTCATACCACAGAATTAATAATAGGTTATACCTAAGGGTATTTGTAAAAAATCTATGACAATACTTTTACTTTACACACAACATGAAATCATTTCCTGTCGTCGTTTCAATTTCTGCAGGAGTACAGGTGAAAATTTTAAGTAAATTATCTGTTATGTAGTAATAACGTGTACGTATTAGTACATTGTGTCTTAAGGGCGGTAAATAAGGAATTACGAACGAGAGTCTATTAGAAGCCCGAAGTCGAAGACTGAGGGCTTTAATGAGTCGATGTTCGTAATTCTAGTACCGCCCGTGCGACATACAATGTTTTTCATCACATTTGCGAGTAAAATTTTATATTTCTAAAAGAAAAAATATAATTCTTCCAAATATTGGCGTTAGCTTAGGCTGCGCTCTTGGCAGCGCCGCCCTCCCCCCTCCCTCAGCATGTGCCTGAGCCGCGTGTGCATGTGGTCCTGCTGCTGCACCATGCGCAGCAGCGCGCGCAGCACCATCAGTACGGGCACGGACTCATTTACCGACCTTGGGCTTCATGACAAGAAAAATTGTACGCGCAATGACTCATTTACCGACCACGGGTTTCATGACAAGCACATGAAGGTCGAGGGTTTTATTTTGGGGCGTTGCAACCAAGCTAGCCTGCATGTTTCGACGCTGTTTACGAGCAAGTGTGATGAAAAGATAAGTTAACGTTCCATATTCGAAAAATTACTCAAGTCCCATATCAATTCTCTGCACTACCAGGTACATACAACTCTGTTCACTTAATTTTTCACCTATATATAAATTTAGTCAACCACTAGACGCTAGATGATACGAGTACATACCGAATTAATTCTCATATTTATTTTGAGATCCTCTTATTGCGATAATAAAGAAATAAAACCAACGCGCGATGGAGTAAACGCTGATGGATTACGTGGCGCTCCACTTCGCGTAACATTCCGGTTATACTAGTATGCATTGTGACACTTGATTAGCTGTGTGGTGAACGTATACGTACTACAATTTAGTAAAGATTGTAGAAAGACGTCCCTTTTATGCTTGTCTCATAAGACAAGGATAAAATGCTACCGACCAGTTGCGTAAATGAGCACTTTTGTTAGTGAGAGATGCATGAGTTAGATACTTATGTCTTCACAACACCTCACAAGCAGTGTACGCAAGCTTTAACATCATGTAAAACTTTGGGCAAACCAGTGACAACCGGCTTGTTATCCGCTAATATTATGGAGCGTCCAAGCGAATTCGGGACCATCCGCACTGATTCCTATCTCATCAGACCCAATTTGGCTTTAGCCAATTTGAAGCTGTTTCCAGAAACAATTGGCAGGCGGATGAATCAATTTCATTTATGCGGTTAAGTACACAGGAAACAATGCTTCTAAACATTAATCATTATTCTTGTAATCCAAATAATTTGAACCTTTTAAATTACCAACGAGTATAGGAGCAAATATTGGTCAAATTATACCTACTTAACTTACTACGAGATCAAATTATTACAGTCCATTCAAAGATACTGAATCGAGTACCGGGGTGGAACCTTTGTGCTACTTACGTCATGTTGACATCCCGTAGGTACATTTACGAAAGAAATCATAGTGAAATTGATTATGAAAAGGTTCCGCCTTAATACGTGATTCAGTTTTCTCGACCACAATGGATAATCTCCGAAATAAAAGTCTATTATTAATAATAATATTATGTCATTTGTATAACAATTGACACTGTGTTTTTATTCTATAAATTACATCTCAAGTATTTAACTGTAACATAAAAAGATTTAAATTAAAAAAAAGAACTATATACAAAAATTAAAATTAAAATAAAACTAACCTACTTACAAATAAACCCCCCCCCCCCTAGATCACCGTCGCTGCTCATTGTGCCCAGAAGGCTGGCAGCATTGCCACGTTGGATCGCGAGGCTGATCCTTTGCCCAAAATAGCATTTGTTGGAGACAAAAAAGTAACCGTGGTAATCCAGACTGCATCCACCACATACCGGCAAACCGGTAAACGGCCAGCACTAAAAACTGTACGATTCCGGATTTGTCTCTGTGTACCAAATTCACTAACAGACACCTATCTTCATATTAGTTCTAAAAAGTTGGAGACTTCTGGATATTTCGATATGACCTACATACTTATCCTGATATGAGACTGGACGACACGCTCTCTCATTGTTAACTACGAATTCTGGACTACAGCACTGTTCAGGGTGCAGGAGGGCTACTATGAAATTCGAAAATCAAAGTTCGTGGCGTACCATCCTCTCACTCTCGTATTAAATAATATAAATGTCGGCGGGACGGTACGATATACGAATTTCGATTTTCGAATTTACTAGGTACCTAGTTTCCCAAGAAAATTTTCATGAAGGTTCGCTATTGATCCTCAACCGGTAAGCACAACCACTCTGTCAAGAGTGTGGCGATTCAAAAGAGACATACTTATCAACAATAGCTCAATGGCAACCTGTATCGATACCTACTTGTTCTTAATGTAACTCGTTTTTATAATAAAATTTCAAAAAATATTACAAATGAAACGGATACAAAATTCAGATCTATTGTCAAGAAGACATTAATATCTAAGGCGTATTATAAAGTTAATGATTATATCATGGACAGGGATATTTGGAAATAATTCCAAATTAATTAAATGTATATACAGTGGTGGCCACGTAATTAAGAACGATTTGAAGTTCCAGATTATTTTTAACTAAATCATGTCATGTGTAGTCGTGGGTCCTTCTTAGAAGTAACTAGTTACGTTATGAAATAGCCACATGAATAGAGCAAACGGGATTTAGAATAAAGAATAAAATTACTGTAATTTTTTTACAAATTTTGTTTTTATTCTCTTTAGTAACAAATTCAAATAGTAATGAAGCTGGACAAATAATTAAGAACGATTTATTGAACGGTTCGAAAGTTTTTTTATTTGAAACTTAGATTAACTAAATCACACTAACGTGAAGTTTGTACAGAAAAAAAAGCAATGTAATACATTTTAACTAAAATTAATAGTTAGTAGCATGTCCACGGCTTTTTATTACTGCCTTACACCGGCGAGGCATTGAATCTATCATTTTTTGACATTTCGCAAGAGAGACAGAGTTCCATTCTTCTAAGAATACGTCATACAGTTCTCTTAAATTGCCACACTGTCGATTTGAAACTTTTTTCTTGACTTCGCACCAAAGATGCTCTATTGCTCTAAGATCGGGGCTGTTGGCTGGCCAATCTAAGACAGAAACTGATTGCGATGTGAGGAATTCCTTAACGGTACGTGCAGTATGCTTGGGATCATTGTCGTGCTGGAATGTCCAAATAACCGGAAGCACGCCTTCAGCATATGGTAACATTGTTTCTTCCAGTATGTTTTTGTATTGAAATTGATCCATGTTTCCTTCTATCAGCCTAACAGGTCAAACACCATGTCCAGAAAAACATCCCCAAATTTTTACATTTCCCCCGCCATGCTTTAAAGTTACTTTTGTGTACTTTGGGTCGGATGCTTTATTTGGAGGCAGTTTTACATATCGTTTGCCATCAGAACATACCCTATTTATTTTTGTCTCGTCAGAAAAAATAACGTTTTTCCACTGTCTGACTGTCCAGTTTTCATATCTTCTTGCAAATGCAAGCCGGGCTTGCCTATGACATCGTTTCAACATAGGCACCTTCCTTGCTATCCTTCCGTGCAACTTTTCTTCCACCAAACGCATTCGAATACTGCGTGCCGAGATTGCTGAAGGGTTGTTTTCGCCAAAATATTCTTTTCTCAACTCATTAGACCCTTTAAAAGAATTTTGTTTTGCCAAACGAACGATATTTCGATCATCTCGACGAGATGACTTTCTTTGTCTAGGTACACGCGGAACATTTGAAGTAGTTTGATACGTAGCAAAATGCTTTATGGCGTGGAAAACCATAGTTTTTGAACATTGCAGATGATCGGCTATGTGTTTATACGACTAATTCTTGTCGCGAAGTTTTAGTATTACTTTTCTTGTAGATTTATCACAACTTTTATTTTTTCCCGTTGTTTTTATATGAAGCAATCGCCTTTAAGACTTTTACGGCACTAAATGGCGCCAAAATTATTCAAATAATAACCTAAAACCACAAAGCGGCGGTCCGTTCTCTATTTAAATTTGAATAAAAAATAAACTATTCAGCGTTCTTAATTATATGACCAGCCAGTAAGTAGTAATACTAGGTTTAGATGTAATATATAAAGTTTATCTATTTATTTTTTAGCCAATTATATGTATAAATGAATTTACCGCTAGTAAGGAAAAGTTTTACGATACCGAGAGAAGTACAAAAATATACATACAGTTAGTAACACTTGTCAGTTTGAAAAAATCTTCTCTATAAAAAATCGTTCTTAATTATATGACCACAACTGTATATCATTTAATAATATTGTAAATCTGTTTAAAAAAATACCTCGTTGAGTTTCTTGCCGGATTCTTCTCAACAGAGGTTTTTCCGAACCGGTGGTAGATTTTTTTGACATAGTGCTTGTTATAGCCAAAATTGAATAAAGATATTTTGACTTTGACTTTGAATGAACTATAATAATTTTTTTGCTCACCCGCGGCCTTATGATAGCTAAGTTTATGCAAGATATTCTTTAAAGAAAAAAAAAAAAAAATTCTTTTAGTTCATTGATTTTCACAAAGTAACGTCTGATAACATTACCCACTTATAATGTCTATTTCTCGTCACTTGCCACCATATAATTACGATGGCTTGTCACTACCGCAAAACTGTATTGATGGTGATATAACCAAGGGACTCGGTCAGTAGGCCGAGCGTCGGAAATCTCCCTCGGAAGTGTGTCACTGAGTTGCGCACGCGACCAGTCCGTTGTGGATTTACAATACTGTTAGATAATTTGACCTTTGTATGTTTGACTTAGGACTAGTTTTTGCTAAGGACGTGCGTGTAAAATTGGCAGGTGTGTTCAATGTTCATGCTTTGGAGTAGGTAATTTATTTTCTTAAGAACTGATAGCCTTAACTGAATATTAAATATTTATACTCGTAGTGACTAGCTGACATATAGACTGTACCATGGTCAAAATACGCATTTAAAACGTAAACTTGCAGTCAAAAAAATTAATAAGATTGTCTTTTAAATTACATAATTATCAAAAACTAGCTGTTGCCCGCGGCTTTGCTCAGGGACTATCGATGCTAGAAAGCTGTAATTTTGCACGAATATATATGTAAACTATGCCGACAAAATGATGTAATTAAAACATTTAAAAAAAATTTTTTGGAGTACCTCCCATAGACGTAAAGTGGGGGTGTTTTTTTTTCTCATCCAACCTTGTAGTATGGGGTATCGTTGGTTGGATAGGTCTTTTTAAACCATTAAGGGGTTGCTAAAACGATTTTTCGATTCAGTGATTTGTTTGCAAAATATTCAACTTTAAAGTGCAAATTTTCATTAAAATCGAGCGTCTACGGCATCGAGTGGCTACGGAACCCTATGTTGGGAGTGTCCGACACGCTCTTGGCCGGTTTCTTTTTAATTTGTTATGCACAAACCTTGTCCTAACAATAACGCACGCAACAAAAAAATAATTATCCAATTCGGTGCCGTCATTCGGAGTTATGGGCTTACATACATTTCGGCAATTCATTTTTATTCTATATCATGTATGTATTTCTTTAGAATAGGCTAATTATTTTTTCTTTTTAGTTTTCATTTGAGACCAATGTTGTTGCTGTACAAAATATTTTTTGATCCCAAATGGGACCAAAGAAATAGATATATACATATCGATGGTGGAAGTCTCAATTGGCGTAAGGGACAAAATACCGAAAATCACTTTTAAACATAGAAAATTAGAGTTTTTTTTTCTCTGTCGATTGGTAGTATTCAAGTTACGATACGCCCCTTACTTTTGCTGTTATCAACATTTATTATTTCAAAATAAAATAGCTTAAGGGACATGATATAAAATATTTGAGCTGAAAAATGGCGTAAATGTATTATTTTTTTAATATTTGGGTCGTAAGGGGCTGTGGCAGTCTCATATGTCCTTTACGACTCGGCTCATGTCGTTAAAAAAAAAACCAACGTAAAAGTAATAAAAGGGCGTATGGGTCAATTATTGTTTCATTGCCCTTTACACCCCAACATTTTATAACGAATAAGATAAAAAAGCAAGAAGTTGTTGGGCGTAACCTTACCGCCTGTACCTATTTATTGTACCTATCATCAAAATACTAACGCGTCTACCTACCTTCCACGCGCCGAGCGTTTACGCATTGCACATTCGGTCAGTCGTGCCAGACACGTCAAACACGGAGGACGTATTTGATTGCCTACGTTTGTTCTTTGTCAACGCGCGTATTTTTTTATAAGATGCCAAAAGAAAAACAAAAAAAGAAGATTAAGTTGATGGATCCCCTAATGGCTTGACGTCGAGCTAACATTTCCGTAATGGAATTTCAGTCAAGGATGTTGAGGTAAATTTCTCTTAGCTACTTTGTTTATTTTAAGCTGTCCTGACAGATCCTAATAAAGGAAGCCTGTGCCCAGCAGTGGGACGTATATAGGCCGAGATGATGATGCATACATAATAGGCCTGTATAATTAATTATGTATGTTGAGGGTTAAAAATGGTATAATCGGAACGTCGTAAGGGACATTAAAAAACAGCAATTTATAAAATAAGAAATACTTTTATGGGCGTAAGGGGTATAAAAAGCAAGAGCTAGAGTAAATTGTCGGTCGTAAGGGGCAGTAGCAAACAGACATTTTAAAAAAAGGTGTAATTGGTACGTCGTAAGGGGCATTAAACAACAGCAACTTATAAAATAAGGAATACTCTTATGGGCGTAAGGGACATCAAAAGCTAAAACTAGAGTAAATTGTTAGTCGTAAGGGACAGTTACAAACACACATTTTAAAAATTGAGGTTACTTTATGGGTGTAAGGGGCACTTAAAGTAAAATACCTTGCTTGCTTCTTTTAGTTCATTAAAATACCTTGTTAATGTTAGGTCGTAGGAGGCATCAAAACAGATGGTTTTTAGAACTTGTAGTGATTGAAACAACAACTCAAGCAAGCATACTCCCAAATGTGCAAGAAATAGTGCAAGCAAGCGTGCAAGAAAGCATGCAAGCAAGCAAGCATGTAAGCAACTACCTAAACAAGCTTGCAAGTGAGCATGTAATTTTGTCAATCAAATCAACAAACATGCAATTTTATTGGCCTGGGTTAGATGAACTTCGCGGGTTACCCCGATCCCGCGATGACCGGTCTATGATATCTCCTCCAGCGCTCATGAAGCAGGCTGGCGTCCCACTCCCTCACAGCTGCAATCAGTGTGTTAGAGGAAGCATAAATAGTGCAAGCATGCATGCAAGCAAGCGTGAAGCCAGAAGGCAAGCATGCATGCAAACAACAAATCAAGCAAGAATACTCCCAAATGTGCAAGAAATAGTGCAAGCAAGCATGCAATCAAACATGCAAGCAAGCATGCAAGCAAGCAAGCAAGCATGTAAGCAATAATGCAAGCAAGCAGAGTTAGTACGCCGGTGGTGGTAGTGAAAATCATTTCATCATCATCGTCATCAACAACATCATCAGTTCGTTTATCGCTACCCCCCGGAACTATGCTATTTTCCGGGATAAAAACTTATTTACTTGGCGATTTTTAACAGCTGCAATATCTTCCTTGACCCTCTCAGCTATAAACAAACAAGTCAGCCATAGCCGAGCATTTGTTGGAGTCAGGACCAAACCACTGGATTGAGCTTTACAATCCGAAAATTCTGTCCACGGAACGTCATTTCTACTCAAGAATGGTACGCGAAGCAGTTGAAATAAAAAAGCATAAAAATGTCAACCGGGACGATGGATATAAGCTTTTATCTTCGTGGAATCCTGTTATTAATAAGTGTCGACGTCGGGATGAGTGTTGTGAGTCGATGTGATGGGGTGACAAATAAAAATCACCAAGTGCTGGTAGTTCGTGATACGAGTGCTGGTACTATTAGTGATCAAGTGCGGGTAGTTCGAAGGACTCGCGCTGCTAGGCAGACTTGACACCCCACACTTCAGTCCACTCGTGACCACGGCCACTGCAATGTTGCCGAAACGTCGAGGTAAATATTACTCGTGTGTGTTAGCGTGATAAGTCCCGTTGGTGGTATTTTGACTATGAGTGAGAATCACGAAAGTTTAAAACGTTATAAAATTTATTTGAGTTTTATTTAACTTTTAACTTATAATGTCCATTTAAAGAAAATGTTACAAATTACATATATTTTAAGGGGACGTGCAAAATTATGGCTTTTGCGCGTTATTTTAAATAATTAAAGTGGTTCTTTGAGTTAATTCACTATTTTTTTTAATTTTTCTACAGGAACTTACGTCCAAATATGTAGCAAATAAAATATAAAATGTCCTATAAGACCAAAAATCGGTTACTACATTATTTATTTATTAACGGTTTATGGGTGTAAGGGGCTATGACACCCGTATGTCACGGGCGTAAGGGACAGCTATTTTTCTTATTAAGCTTTTTACGAAAATGTCTATAGTTTCACGTTGAAAAGCAAGAAAATTCAAGATTTTACGTAATTATAACGTCCTGCTAAGTTAAAGACTAACAATGCTGTGAGGGTTTGAAAATTACCAAAAACTTCTTTTCGCTCTCCTGAAAAGTAGCATTTTGTCCCTTACGTCAATTGAGACTTCCACCATCGATATACCTACCTACACATATTACATACATACACACGCGCTCGAAACACAATCCTCATTCGGGCAGCCGCATAAGCATCACTTCAGATGGAGAAACCTCAAAAAGAAGACAAACATTGTTGATAAAATTGCGCTTATCTAATCTGATTAAGACGCTTTTTCTTTCAAAAACAAGTTTCAAAACAACAATAGAGAAATTGTTCTCACATTTTAACGTGGCACAGATTCCATGTAAATGTTTTTACCAATGCAATGTCATGGCCTCGCGACAATATGGCGAAGACAAGTTGGAAAGGACTTAGTTTAGATTTTTGGCGGGAAGTAGGATGAGGTCCAAGGTATCCAATTTGCCGACACCATACCATCATCATGTATCATGTATATATCATGTATGTATATATCTTTAAGGATCTCAGACATTCTGCGCCCTGAAACCCTGTTTCTGGTCTATCAAAGTCTCTGCCAATCCATCATTTCCTACTGTATTCCTGTATGGGGAGGAACCTATAAGACTGTTCTGCTGAATGTTGAAAGAGCTCAGAGAGCGATCCTAAAGGTGATGCAATTCAGAAGGAAAGACTACTCTACTAAAAAACTCTATTCCGAGTCTCAAGTACTCTCGGTAAGGCAGCTGTATATTCTGCGGGTAATATTGCGTCAGCACTCCTTTTTGCCTTAAGATGTTACTATACTTCGAAAACGTCCAAGTCATTGTGTATGTAAAATTGTCCCTTCACGCACTTCGTTTGCCCGTCGCCAGTTTCTGCTCAAAGTACGCGCCTGTATAATAAGATCCATAGATTGATCTCTATCTATACCTTTAACCAATATAAAGTCAAGAATAAAGTTAAAAGTTGGTTGCTAAAATTGACGTACAGTGATACTGAGAATCTTCTTGTATCTGTAATATAGGTCATCCCTGATTGTTTACTTTTTTATAGAGCATATTCCACTTGGTGTATGTCTAATCTAGTTTTTTCTTTTCTGATAATCCCTGAGTGTTCATCGTTTTGCTATTGGTTAAACCAATTATTACCTTGTTACTATAATTGCTTTTCATTGTTCTAAAGAAAGTTATTGTACTGCCATTTTGTCCTAACATTGTATTTAAGACGTTCGAAATCGGAGAAATCATTTGCCCCTAAGATACAGGTATTTTATACCTAGTTTAGGGGACAGAATTTCTGAATACTCTATAATGACTCTCATGTACAAACCTAATTATTGTATAGTGAACTGTAACATGCTTATGTACAAATCAATTATTATTATTATTATCATGTCAGCCATAGGATGTCCACTGCTCATAGGCCTCCCTCATAGACCTCCAATTGCTAAGATTGGCAGCGGCCTGCATCCACCGTGAACCCGCGTCTTTACCCAAGTCATCCGTCCATCTCGAACACCATATTACTCGGTAGTATTTTTACTGGTACTATTTAGTGCTTATAGTGTATTATGAGGCTTGTTTTTGTTGAATGAAATAAGTTGAATCAGCCGGAAGACATCCAGTGCTGAACAAAGGCCTCCAATTTAGAACGTCACAATAACCGCAACTCGCCACTTGCATTCACCGAAAAACACCGACCGATAAAAAATATACACAGGAGTTATTATTGTAGGTCAATTTAAACCATTGAAATTACTACATTATAAAATTTAAGGAAATTATCGTGAGGAAATAAACCTGCAAAGCAATTCAATGGTGTTTGTGAAGTTCCCAATCCGCACTGGGTCCGCGTGGCAATTACGGCCTGTCTGAGAAAAGGCCTGTGTTCAGCACTGGGGCGAATATACCTAGGCAGGGATGATGATGATGGAAGTTTATCTAAATGGGTAGAGCTTGTCTAATTTAAAATGACGCGTCCATCATTCAACTAAATCAGTTCATTATGGCTAGTTAGATAGCAAATCTTACAATGACCTGCATCTAACGGGGATTTAGCAAATCTTACAATAAAACCGCCCGAGTCCAACTCAGACCGTTTATTGTAAGATTTGCTGTCTAACTAGTCATAATTTCATAATGAACTGATTTTAGTTGAGTGAGGGACGCGTCATTTTAAATTAGACAAGCTCTAACTTAGATGTTATTTAAAGATAAGTAGTTATAATTTCCCCACAGGCACAACAGCCCCTCCCTTACTCAGAGTTCAGTAGGTAAAACTTATACCTATTGTAATATTTGTAATGCGACAAGAAAACAAGCGGCATAACATGATTGTTCGCAAGTGAATTGAATAGGAGTCTTATTAGTTTTATTTTGTGTCGTAATATAAAACTACGTGGTTGGGAAACATGATTTGCACACATTTTCTTTTCGGGCGAGTGGTTTTATGACGTATTTACCCGAGAGAGCATTGCACGTAGGTATTCTGCGATTACCTAGCGTAGGTACAGAGCGTCGATACTTACTGAAATGGCCTGTTTGGAAAAGTAACATTACTTACCCTTAAATGTGGTTAATTTGCTCCGATATATTTGCTCAAAATTTCGTAATCTTTGTTTTATTTTAAAAATTATTACCTATGGTATGCTCATAATATATGTATTTATATAAAGTAGATCGCCCCTACTATTATGCTGGCTTGCTTAAACTACGTCATAATGTTGTTTTTATTAATATATACAATATATATATATATATATATATTTAATATTATATATCATTGCACTCCATCTTCTCCCTGTACGGCGTCTGACAGGTAAAGAAAAGAAAATATCGGAAAAAGAATTAAAGTTCAGTGTTTCCACTTCATTGGGAAGTGTATCGGGTACCGGGACTTCGACTTCCAAGACATTTAAACAAAATACAGAATTGGAGCATAGTTACCCATTGGGGGGCATCGGGGCAAAGTAACCTCATTTTACGGTATGTTTGTTTACATTTAATTATACGATAAGTATCTCAAAATGTTTCCAGAATATTTTATCCAGTGGTTTAGCAATTTATTATATTTATTTTTTTCTTTGAGAGACATAACTGAAGACTGGGATGGAATTTTTAGGAACATCTGTTACGCCACATTAAACTCGGATCGTTCTGCCCTCTCCTTGCTTATAGACTCTAAAATTGGGACTGATATGTGCATAAAGAGGTTCCTGAAGGGTGCATACCGGCTAAGACCATCTCTACCCAAATATACACACACATGGGACCCGGATATTGTGCTTGGTTTCTTAAACAAACTAGATACATCTGTTCTTAGTTTAGATAATCTGTCTCGTAAGCTTGTCACATTACTTTCCCTCTCTACTGCACATCGTGTGCAAACGATCTCATCTATTAAAGTGAATGACATTCATATTAACAATGACAATGTTACCATATTAATAACAGATATAATTAAGACATCAGTTTCTACTAGAAAAACATGTACATTATACTTACCTTACTTTGAAAATCCACAATTATGTCCAGCAAAAACTCTAATTGCATACCTAGATAAGACAAAGTTGTTAAGGAATCAGGAAAACTATCTTATTTTGACATCTAAGCGGCCTTATAAAAAGGCATCTTCACAAACAGTGAGTCGCTGGATCAAGGAAGTATTAAAGCTTAGCGGCATTGATACTTCCTTGTTCTCGTCACATAGTACCAGACATGCAGCTACGTCCAAAGCAAATAATAGAGGAGTTTCTTTAGATATTATTAAAAAGACAGCAGAATGGTCATCAAGATCTCTTGTTTTTGCAAAGCATTACAATTTACCAGTTACACCTATGGCAGACACTACATTTGCTAATTCTGTCTTAAGCTGCTCTAATAATTAATAAAAAAAAAAATAATAATAATAATAATAATAAATAAGATATGATTGTAGTTGAGTTTGGGAACTTTTGTACCTTATAGGTGTGTAGGTAGTATAAGTTGTATTAAAATAATTAAGAACCTACAACCTCAGATTATTAATTAAAAAACATGTGTTCAGTATTTTAGGTTTAACAAGGATATAGAGTAAACCCTGGCAGTTTCCTGCAGAGTATACTCTATAGGCCTACATTTTCTATTTTTTGTCCCAACTGGGAAAGTTGATTAAGTACCAATAACTATTATTGATCTCAATTAAATTTAAGGAAAAGACTGTTTTGTTTATTATAAAAACTTTATTTGTGTAAAATAAAAACCTATTAAATAATATACAGTTTTAATTATAAATGGGTCTCCCCCATAGATATTTGCCAACACTAGCTCTAAATATCTACATGTTAATTTACTTATTATCTCGAGGATGAAACGTGAAACAAAATTAATAAATCAGACGAACTTACCTACCCTAAGTGATGTCTGATGATAATTTTGTGAACGTTTCATCCGAAGAGATAATAACCCTCCCATTTAAACAATCTTACCCCTCCACTTTTATTCCTTCTAGTATTGGCAAAAACAATACCACTCCTTGCAGTCGGATAAAAAGGGTGTGTAGTAGGTATATGCCTGTGTCGTTCCCAGAGATATATAGCTACACACACCCATAATATACTTACATGCATACACATGTAGGTATTCTAGCTTACATGCTAAGTTTAGAATCTGGATAGATACTAATCTAGATAGTATCTATCTAGATTCTAGACTTAATAGCTCTAAAAAAGTGACATTATAGAAGGGAGCTGTTTATGGTAAGAGTGACCAGAGACAATAAATATTTTTATTTTTCTAGATACTCTTAAAAACGCGGCATCCAGTACCGTAAAGTCGATACTACATGTTAATTTACTTATTATCTCTTCGGATGAAACGTTCACAAAATTATCATCAGACATCACTTAGGGTAAGTTCGTCTGATTTATTAATTCTAATGCTGTGAAGAACGTGGAATGTTTAACTATTGAAACTAAGTGCGAGTCGGACTCGCGCATCGAGGGTTCCGTGAAAATTTGTTGGTATCTTTGAATGTTCCAGTGATAACAGTGTATGTCATTTAAGATTGTTATTGACATGGTCTAATCAACATAAGAAAAGAAAAATAAAAGTTAGAAAATCCGTATTTTTAGTACTTAATTGTTATGACAGACGGACTGACAGACGGACAAACAGCGGAGCTTTAGTAATAAATAACTAATAAGGTCCCTTATTATTACAGAACTCTAAAATGATAGATTAAATTTATTCATACATAGATGAAGAGAATCGTGACATGTAAACGGTAGTAGGTACCAGTATACTCTAGTGATGATCTTAAATTTTTTATTTCTTCATTATCAAGTGTGCTTAAATTATACTGTAGGCAGTGAGTGGAGTGTTGATTTATTAAAATTCATCAATCTGTCTGCTGGCCATACACCGTCCTTCCTATCGTCCAATCGGTATGACGCTGCAGACATGATCCAATCTGCAGTTCGTCCATATACACCACACACGATCAGTTTGAACTGTCCAATTGGCAGCGACGTTCAGTTGAAATCATGGCGTCACCAGTGACAGACGACGATGTGTTTGCGGTTTTGGCCATTTTACTCGTGATAAAAAAAAGTTGGGCAGAGTGATGCATACAGTATTTAATGAAAAGAATTCAGTTTACTCATATACTTCGCGGTACGACGCGTCTACCACCGACAAAAATCTTGAGTTTACTGAACTGACGATCGCCGACTGCCATACACGCTCCAATCGGCATGATCAAGCCAAAATAATTGAAATTTGATTGTGCCGTCAAGTACAACTGTCATGCCAATCCACGCCCACACACTGTCAGTTCTAACCGATCCAATCGGCAGCGTCATGCCGATTGGACGATAGGAAGGATGGTATATGGCCATCATTAAAATGTATTTTTTGAGTCATCTAACAATTCATTATTTGTTTAAATCTATAAATGATTTAATACGCAATGACTAGTTAAGCACCTTCATACTGTTTTTTTCAAGCTTTTATTCACCTTTGAGGGTCGCTAGTATCGTGATGAAGCCTGGTTCATGACATTTGCTGACAAGAGACAGAAACGACATCAAAGCGGTTCTGCACCAATCTCCGCAAACTTCTCTTATCAGGCCTGTGGACTAACATGTCGCTTTCGCATCGTTCTATAAGCCGCGAAAGACATTGTGCACACAGGCAACATGCCAAAATTCGACTGAAACAGACACGTAGGCCTAATATAAATGGATTTACTTTGCAAAGTTCTGTAAGTTTTTGTTTAAAAAAATTCAAACCATTCTCGACTTCTTCCTGGTATTCGATTGAGCTGAAAGAATGACGGGCAGATAATTATGTATGGACCGCAGCCGCATCACCAATACAATTATAACGTATGTGTAGATATTTATTGACAACAGCATTTGCTATAAGTACTATAATTGTTATTAGGACCATTTAATTCAAATTTTAATCATTTTTGTAAAAAATAGTCCGCAACGGGCACTTTTACACGTATTTTTTTTAAACTACCATCGATTTTCGGAAAGACCATCATTGCCAAGAAGAATGCGCCGCAAAAAACTTGGCAGAAGTCATTTTTTCAAAATAAAATGATTTCAAATATAATACTTAAAAACTAAATAGTATAAAACTAAAGAAAAAAATTACATGAAAAGAGCAAAGAGGGATGTATGTGGTCCCTTAGTTACAGAACTAAAAAATTAGTCATTCAAATGGCATATAGTGACATTGTAATCTGGTAGGCAGTAATTGTGGTGATCAGGCCGGGATCTTCTATGCAGGATGGAACTCTTCAACGGTTAATGGCATCGACTTGAAACTTGGAACGGATTATATAGTTTGGATGGCAATGCAAATACAGTCAACAAAGTGTACAATCAGCAAAAATCTTGCATTAAAAACGAAATTCTTAACTAAAACTTTCTTAAATAAATATATACCTATAGTTATATATCTACCATATTAGATTTATAAGTATGTAGATAGATAAGTTTTATTGAGGTCCATATCAGTGAACTAAAATAATTTTAGTTCATTAATAACGTAGATAGATCTATGCTTTATGTATAGCCATGAGAAGAGTGTCCGTTAGATCTAATTTTGCTTTCGTCATGACGAGAAATTAGTGTCAAATGTTGTTTATGGTCTCTACAAACTGTATAAAAAATGTAGTATTTCATCATTGACAAAAGAAAATGATGATTGTATTTTTTGAAGAAACACTATTATTTCACCATCCGCCAACATTCTATTTTGACCAAACGTACAAAAAATTAAAAGTTTTATGTACCTATCTTATTTGATACCCCACAGCCTGGCAAAAGCCTCTCCTGTTATTTTCCATGTCCACTTGAAATTAAAACTGTAATTATAACCATATAATATGTTCGGAACCCTCAGTTCTCACTAGGCCCACTTTTTTTCCATAATACGTTAAAACAGTGTCAAGACAGTCTGTTTGAATTAGGTTTGAATTCACTTACCTTGCCGTGGCCTTACCTACCGAACTAACCGTAATGATTTATAGTGGTATCTACTTTCGATGTTGGGTAACGCTGCAACGCGACCTGCGCAAGGGCAACATAGTTTACAAAAAACCGGCCAAGCACGAGTCGGACTCACACACATGAAGACTTCGGAAAACGTCCAATCAAATCAACATGTATAAATCAAATGAGATCATTCGTCGCTTATACAACAATTACTGCGTAATTTTATGAATTAAATTCGGGTTTAGTTCCGCGTACCTTGATTTTAGAACAGCTCGATACTCGACAGTTGCATGCGCCATGATCACGAGACGACTGGGTGAACTGCGTAAGTCAAAAATTGGCAATAATCTAAATCTATTGAATTTAATTGAATTGAATAGCTGTTGCCCGCGACTCCATCTATCTGCGAAGAATTTGTTTATCGCCGTCCCGCGAGAAATATACTATGTACACGCGTGTACTTATATTGTTGTAGTTTAGTTTTTATCTACTTTCAATGTCAATTTGAAAATATGATTTGGTTATAGAACGAACAGCTGTTTGTCCAATACTTGTCACTTCATTAAAAAAAATCACAACGTATAAACAAAAATCTTGTTTCACTTGATTTTACAACATATATCCTTTAGACGTAACAGATATGTAGATAGATAAACAGACCGAATTACGTTCTTATTTACGAGAGTAAGTAAAGAATTAAGTAGCTAAAAAGTATGTAATTAAGTAATGAGTAGATAAGGATTCTGTTGTTATTATTTGAGGTTAAAATAATTAAAGTGCCTACAACTACCTATACCTATACCTATTACAGCTTAAAGTACAGTTCTGTGACAGTCAAACGTATAAATAGGGAAGATTTAGTACTAGGGTACTCTTTGGCTATGGAACCCTAACGTTTGAGGGATATTGCATAAAATTATGAGCTACATTGAAAACGTTAAATATTTGCTACATAAATTTAGACGCTTTGGTGTAATACTGTGTTATAATGCATAATAACACAGATTAAGCAAGTGAAGTTATGCCAGTGGATATAATAGATTATTATAATGGACTGTAATATGAGTTTATGGATCCTGTAAACTTGATAAAACTAAACTGCTTTCCACTAGATTCAATCTTTTTTAATCGCAATTGTTTCAATGATAGAGTGGGTACAGCGCCAGCCCTTGGGTTAAAGCGAGAGGAGCGCTCGCTCTACGCGCCAGATGTCAAGGAGCTCCATTTTCCAGTTTTCAGTGCGAAATAAAATTTTGACACACGCAGAAGCGGTGTATAGTATAGACAATCTCGCTCTACCTTAATAGAGCTAGAGGCACCGCTGAGTCATGTAAGGTATAGATACCTTCTCCACCAATAGATTTCAAACCGGCAGTCTTCTGCACGCCTAAGCACAGCAATAAGTAGCGAGTAAGCAGTGCTGCTTGACGGTAGGATTACAAGGTTTCTAACGCGAACGAAGCCTCGGGTTAAGGTGAATACATACATAATTTAAAGTAAGTAAAGTACCTACGGTACGGTAGGCCTCCAACAAGATGGAGCGACGACCTGGTTAAGATCGCGGGATCGCGTTAGATGCGGAAAGCACAAGACTGATCTGAGTGGAGAGCCTTGGGGGAGGCCTATGTAAGTACAGCAGTGGACGTCTTTCGGCTGACATGATGATGATGATGAAAGTACCTACCATAACACCATGAAATTATGTAACAACAACAATGGTCATACCCATCCAATTGTAAATAATTGCGGTTGACGGTTTTTTATATATTCACATCGTTATGTTATTTAAAGTGATTAATGCATTCTTCTACGTGTAGGAGTGTCTGTCTTGTTATTATAATAGTATTCGTGGCGATAATTTTTCATGACCGGATGTCACCCCAACCTTTGAGTAATTAGGTACCAATTTTAAAACGTTGGTGTGTCCGAGTCTAAAAAAATGTACGTGGCAAATCGCAATTGATTCACTGGTTTCTATGAACCCTAATAGAGTAATGTTTTAGTTGGTTTTAGTAAAAAAATAAAGCGGAATCTTTTTGACATGAACTGGCTGGAAGTATAATTAAAATGCAATCAGGACAAACCTTGCAATCATCGACGGGGTAAACCCAAGAGTCAATGCCAAAGGCAATCTGTCACTGGCCACAAACAGCCGTCTCAGGACATGGCGGAGCTCCTAGCACTTATTTATTAAACACCAACGAATATGAAGCCCCGTTAGAAAGTACCTATTAATGATAATGTCATTAAACTGTTGTCATTATTTTAATGTAAGCCAAAATATCTGAGTTTCGGTGCCCTACTGAAGCCTAGAGCGCTATGGAAAAGATGGTACTGGCCACAAATTTATCTGATCCAACGGTCAAGATTGGGACTATTACGGGGGTGACACTCTTTCCCGGCCCGGATAACACGCCTATATAAAAACTGGCAGGAGCTTCTATGGGCGTGTACACGAAAAACAGGGCCGGTATTTCCATTTCGGTGTTATCCGGGCCGGGAAAGAGTGTCACCCTATTACGGCAACCATATCAATGTCCATTTAGTAGCATCATAATTATGTTACCAACTACGATGCCGTCATCGGGTCAGTAAGTAAAATGCCCATTACGTACGTATGCTTTAAATTAAGTGAAAGCGCACTAAAAATAAGTTTTAATGGGACTAGCCATTATTGAGATAACATTCCACACAGCTTTTGGACTAATGTCGAATAGCGAGCTCTATGACTACAGGTAGGTACTTCTCAATTCTTGTTTCATTTACTTGTTATCTAGCTTGGATGGGTATCTCGTGGCATTCCTTATTCCATACCTTTCAGGGCCACCATAAGCCTATAAGCCGTAAACCATGTCTGAAATCAAACGTTTGTGAACTTCAGCTTCAGTGGTTTCGATATTCCATACAACATTTCATCCCGTATTTCACCCCTTTAAGGATTGGATTTCAATTTTTTTTTCCTTAGTACTCTCCTTCATTATATTAAAATGAAAGTGCAAAATGTTAGTGTCGGTAGTGTTAGTGGTAGTGTGCGAGTCCTTTTGGAATCACACTACAGCGCAAAGTTTCTAATGTTTCTCTCTTCTCCTATTATGTTTTTACTGTGTTTGTCGCACATGACATTCAATACCGTATTAACTCAAAATTAAACTGTATTGAATTAGTAAGTACATTACTGCCGAGGCCGGGAAGCAGCAATTCGTGGATGAGTAGCTGAGTCCGTCAATAAATACGAATCCACGAATTGCCATTTCCGCTGAGGCATGTTAGTGCTTTTCTCCAATATTTAATGCCAGGAAATAAAGCAAAATCGTTAAAATATTAAATTAAATGCTCAGGCACGGTTTTAAAAAGTTGTCCTTATACTTTCCTGCGATACTTGTTTTTTTTTAATGTACACGATACGACTCGTAATGCCATTTCAGTAGAAATAATAATTTAATAAAAAAAAAGTTCGAGAACCTTTTGACCCCATCGGCCATGTGCCCCGCCAATTGCCACTTCAGTTTCGCAATTCTTCGGGCTATGTCGGTAACCTTAGTTCTACTGCGGATATCATCATTTCTGATTCCATCCCGCAGAGAAACCCCGAGCATAGCCCTCTCCATAGCCCTTTGAGTGACTTTGAGCTTCCTCATGAGGCCCATCGTTAGCGCCCACGTCTCAGATCCGTATGTCATCACTGGCAACACACACTGGTCAAAGACTTTTGACTTCAAACTGCGGTAATTTGAATAAAAAAGACACTGCGAAGCTTCCCGAACGCTGCCCAGCCGAGTCGGATTCGACGAGTGATCTCTTTCTCGAAGTTGGACCTGCCTAACTGGACCGTTTGTCCTAGGTATACATACTCGTCAACAACTTCGAGCGCAGAGCCTCCGACTATTACGGGAGGTTCTCAAATGGCGTCCGCGGACCGGGAGACGAGCTGTCGGTAGGCCTCCAACAAGATGGAGCGACGACATGGTTAAGATCGCGGGATCGCGGTGGATGCGAAAAGCACAAGACCGGTCTGAGTGGAGAGCCTTGGGGGAGGCCTATGTCCAGCAGTGGACGTCTTTCGGCTGACATGATGATGATGATGATGAAAAAAAAGTTAAATGCAATGAAGATTAGTATATAACTAAATTACAGTTCAGTGTTACTGAGCGCTTTTTAGTTACTTCATCCATTTTCTTTTGTTACCATTTATTCGGTATCTTAAATTGTGCTTGAACTAAAAATAAAAAAAAACAATGGCACTGTTCGAGACAATTTTAAAGACGCTGTTTCTTCCTAAATTTAATCTTAGACTTGAATTTAAAAAGTAAAAAACCTGCATTGTAATGGAATTCCAAACAATTTCTTGGCCGCCTAGGCGGCCGAGAAGTGATACTTCTCAAACACGACATGAAATATTGACGTTGTGTTACAAATAATAGGCCGAGTAGTATCGCGCTGCAGGCGCTGCGGCTCGCCTGCCTGCCCGTGGTCACTCTAGCGGTCTGCAATAAGATTTCATACAACTTTGCAGGCCGCTGGCCGGCAATGCGACCGTCTTATGTTTCAAACGCGCACACTCCAGCACGGCCTACGCCAACAGCACCCGCTCCGCAACCGCCGCGCCAGCAGCCAGCGCGACACGCGCCCACGCAACAGGGCGACAGACTAGCGTCCCGCCATGCTTTATTTCAATTTTTTTTATTTTATTTTATGTCATGTTTGAGAAAAGCATTATACAAGCCTCGGCCGGAACGTGGGGTTGCCGGCCTCTACAGCAATGTAATTGTACATTATTTATTAATTTGTGGCAGTCTTCCCTTTCCGGCCGGCTCAATACCTGCATTCGTGCAACTATCCTGAGCGCGCGTGAATCATCTATTCACGAACCACAATTAAATGACATTTTAGAAGAAAATTCGGAAAAACAGTATCTCGGCCGGAAAGGGATACGGAAGAACTTCGTGTACTATTTTTGCGACAGTTTGGCGGACATTTCCAAGCATATTGGAGTTTTTTTTTAAATCGACATGGAACTCATCATGTACTCGTAATACAGTAGCATTTTGAGTTAATACGGTATTAAATGTCATGTGCGTTTTGTTCTGA
This sequence comes from Choristoneura fumiferana, assembly GCF_025370935.1. Classification (NCBI taxonomy): domain Eukaryota; kingdom Metazoa; phylum Arthropoda; class Insecta; order Lepidoptera; family Tortricidae; genus Choristoneura; species Choristoneura fumiferana. Next base: position 8,075,213 of record NC_133476.1, on the reverse strand, counting down.
TGTAGTGTGTTTTTATGTCAATTAATGTTGTGAGTTTGAGTTTGAGTAGTTTAGGCTGTGCATTGGCATAAGTCAGTCCGTTTCTTCCTTTAGATATATCGATCCATCACTACGCATATTCCAAAGGGTAAATAGAGTACTTATAGTAACCCACACGTGTACCAAGGGGGACCTCACAAATTGGAGATATCCGCTCTCTAAACTAATCGGTCCTGCGTAGTGAACTAGTGAATGAACTCAGGTTAGGCAACAGCTTCTATTGATTTATAAATAAGTATTACTGATCTAGAATCCTACTAATATTATAAACGGGAAAGTGTGTTTATGTGCGTGTATATGTGTGTGTGTGTGTGTGTGTGTGTGTGTGTGTGTGTGTGTGTGTGTTTGTTACTCCTTCACGCTGAAACGGCTAGAAGGATTTGGATTAAATTTGGTATTTAGACAGCTTAACATGTGGAATACACATATGCTACTTTTTATCCCGATATTCCCACGGGATAGGGATATATAAAATCTCGAAATAACAACCACTGGGCTTAGAGTCATGAAATTTGGTATGTAGGTAGCTGCATGTCTAGAATAACACATAAGCTACTTTTTATCCCGATATTCCCACGGGATAGGGATGCAATCTTGAAATTTCAACCGCTGGGCTTAGTCTTGAAATTTTGGACAGTTGTTCTAAACACAACCTCAATGAAGACCACGATCTGAGTTTTGGGAATTCCCAGGGGAATTTTATAAAATCCCAGAATATCAATTGTAACTACCTGATCTAATAGTTTACTAGATTAGAATAGTAGACTCGTGCACTGAGCGGTTCGTACAAGTTTGTAGGTCTCTATGAATGTAGTGTCGTGATGGATATTTCTGTGAAAAATGTGGATGTTTGTCATCGAGTCTTGGGTGCTTAATTAATATGTAGTACCTGGGCGACCGAGCTTTGCTTGGACTAAAACTCGATAATAAGCGTTTTCTTAGAGATAAGACCAAGCTATATCGATTTGTCATCCCCGAAAAATCCAACGTACCAAATTTCATCGGAATCGTTATAGTCCATTCCGAGATTCTGATTATATTATAAATATACAAGAAGCGGTAACGTTTCGTGTGCTCTGCCTACCCCATTTGGGAATACAGGCATGATGTTTGTGTGTGTGTGTGTGTGTGTGTGTGTGTGCGTGCGTGCGTGTGTTTATAAGAATTGCTCGTTTAAAGGTATTAGAGATTTATTAACTATGTATCTATCTATTTAAGTATGTTTATTCGTTGCCTAGTCTAGTAGGTATGTACCCATAAATTCCATAATGCAAACTTTTCTTGCTTTTGAACTAGGTCAATTGGTGTCAAGATTTATATCAAGTGTTAGCAAAGTTCCTATATTATTATACGCAGTGTGTCTGTTATATGTTTTCTGATACTTGGTTATGCCTTTTTATAAATTGAAAAGGTAGTAAATAAATCAACAGGTGATATTAAATTGAATACAAATTACTACTACTAAATATTTACTACTAGTACAAATTACTTGCTACTAGTGTTTTTTTTTCATAATTTTTATTCGTGAGTAGGTACCAACCTCAGTAGTTACTTGATAAACAGATTTTATTACACTTAACCGCCATGAGCGTTTCAGAAACAAACAACACCGGATTCTCAGAAATAGTGAAGGCTTGGGTGCAATGAAGTAACTGAAATTAGGTTCCAACTGACTCAATGGTTGCGCACCACTGCCTTAGAAGCGATGTATTAATATATTGCTGAAAATGCATTAGTAACAACATTACAATTAGGTGCATAGTTTAGGCAACGGTTTTAATGAGCCCTAAAACAAAGCAGACTTTTTAAGTGGCTTTACAAATGTCTCATCCCAGTGTGTTCGTAATCTATCAGTTAGTTCTTCGAATGTTCTGGCAGCCAGGGCCGCGCGTGACTGCACTTGTTTCATTCAAGAGAAGCCGGAGGCGCAGCCGACCGTGCGCAACCATATCACAAACGAACGATCTAAGAATCATTATCAAGGGTCGAAAATTTCTCTTCATTTCACTTTTGAATCCACTACGATGACAATTATTGGACCTGTTTATGGAGTCGAAAAGATCCACAGTCTAAGGATGTTATTGAGGAACGCCACAACATCTTTGTTTAAAGTTGTACTATTCGTCTTCATAGCCTGGCATATTTTTTACTTTTACAGGTTTTCATACTTAAGAGTTTCACATTACTTGAAACCATTTCATAACATGACACTTTTAAATTACAAGAGGAGCAGGCGATACATGAAATTCAATTATCATGATTTATCAGAATCTGCCCCTATCCGATTCCTAACCCCTACCTACATACACTGAACTTAATGCCGCTTGCGTCGGTTCTCAAAAAAAACATTTGCCGCACTTATGCAAGACATTCACGCAATGCGAACAGCATTACAGTCCAGTGTGCTGTGCGCGCGAATCGGACAGGATTTTCCTCAACACTTTCACTGTAGATCGTTGCAACAGATTGATTACAAGAGATATGGTTAAGCAAGATAGTTTTAATCTAGCTTTTAACGCAAAGTCAACTTAGTATGGGGAATCTTCATGCTTTTCTGGGATTAGAAGCCTTTGTTTATTATCAGGGATAGTGTAGCTTTCTATATGTATAAGATAATTATTATTATAACCAGTTCGGTAGTTCCAGACACAAGTTATAAACAAAACGAAATTTATCCTTTTTTAATAAATATTTCAACAGCCTGTTCGACATTGAATACAGGGCACTTATTTTTAAAATCACATCTCTCGAAAATACTCACTGAGAGTGGTAAAAATCTATGGATTGCTACAAAACTACAGTTCAAGTTAATTTTACACTAGTTTTAAGGTTAATCAGAACTCTAAGTATCTACTACTTTACCCGTATTTTGAAGTCAGCATAATTTTTCATCGCTTTCAAATGATGATTTCGAGTCACGTTATTTTGAAAATTTGTCCTCTGGGATGCTTTTCAAACATCCTTATCTTTGTAACAACATTATGAAGCCTTTAATATATTTTTACAGGCGTTGCAACGTTTGTTTGTGCCTTTTGACAGGACTGAATGTTGCAAGTCAAAGTTGACCCATTTCGAGTCTACGGATTAACTTATGAAAGTTTGATGACGAAGCTAGTACGTAAGTATAGTCAATAAGGTAAAGTCAGTGAAAAAAGCTTGCGTTAAAAATCAAATACAGTGAGAAAAAAAGTTACCTATAATGTGGGAGTCTGTGGCTTGAAATGAAGCAATGGACTGATTTCGATGAGTTTTCTGCGAATATGACTATTTTACATGAATTGAGTATTAGGCTTGCATAACCGTTTCTTGTTTTCCTTACAGACTGGTTTATGTTATTTATTGATTGTGATATTCATTAGAGCCTAAATACTGCGACCTTATCGTAATATCAATGAACGTGGAATAAATAAGCAGTCTTTTTGAATATTATTTAAATTCTCGGTCAAGGTTCTTTCTTTTATTTTGATTCGCTGGTCTCTGTGTCCACAAGATATTTATTCTAGTAAATTTTTGAACATTCAACGCGAGTAATTTCGGCTTAAGGTCATTATTAAATTAAGTGAGTAAATATACCGCTGCTTAAATACAAAAGGGCCACAAATAAAATAAAAACCCGATGGCCGTTTCACTCTTGACGGACGGATAAATATCAATTTGATTTCAAAAATGACTTTTTGCGTATATTTTGTTAATTTTTAATGATAAATCACTCAAAGCTTAACAGATACAACATATTTTTTCTGCTTCTGCTTAAATTTAATTCGCGTTTGAAGCAACAAGCGACCCTAGCATGTACCATTTAAAACAAATCAAGTACAAAAAATTTGATGCCAACCTTTTTTTTTAATCCCGCTTTAATTCTCTAACCACGTTAAAAACGTAATGTAATGTCACATCAACACTATTACGAAAGCGATTACAAAATGCACTGTTTTTGCAAATGCGACTTATTGTTGCCTTTAGTACGAATGCACCTAAGAGTATGTATAAAAATGTTCCCACGTAAATAATGGCAGTTGACTGTTTGTTCTTCTTAGTTTATACAGACCAACAGAACCAGCTTAGTGCAACTGATAATTTAGAAGACCGGATGGCCGAGTGGTTAGAGAACCTGCCTACGAATCTTGGGGTCCCGTATTCGATTCCCGGCCGGGGCGTATGAATAATACGAATCTTTGTTCCCGGGTATTGGATGTTTTATGTGTATTTAAGTATGTATTTATCTATATAAGTATGTTTATCCGTTGCCTAGTATTCATAGTACAAGCTTTGCTTAGTTTGGGACTAGGTCAATTGGTGTAAAGTGTCCCATGATATTTATTATTATTATTATATTTTATTACAATTTTGATTTTATCCGTATCGTCCAAAGCTGTAAAAAATCTTAAATTCAGGTCCTATGTCCAAATTGTTTGTGTTCAAAGTCCATTTATTTATTTATTTATTCATAATAAAATAAAGACTTACAGAATGTATTACATACATTGTGTGTTTGTATTATCAACAAAATAAAACATTTTATTAAATTGTCATAACATCTAGATCTGAAGGTGACGTTTAGGCATTATATTTAGAGATGTGTTTTAACGCATATATTTGTAGCAAGAATCGCTGAACACATGATAAATTTGTATGACAAGTAATGTGAGTCTAATCTAGTACCTAACTACGCCTGTGTAAATATCTGCTTGGCCTAAACAGATTGGCCAATTATTTTTTAGCTATGCGTGGTAGGGAGCAAACCAATCTGATGATGTAACAATCTGACAGAGACGCAGGAAACGAACTATAAGCGAGAACTAAATAATTGAGTCGTCTATGACGTTATCGAGGCCTGGCCGCATAGACCCACAAACGTTACGAACCTATCATTTGTCCAACATAGGTATTCTTTTTTGTTTATTATTTGTTTCTTTTACCCTTCCTGATCTTTTCCAACCCATTTTTCTAAATTCCGATCCTTACGCATTTCCAAAATCTAATTGCGTTTCCCCGTTTGGCTAAATGCGTCAAGAGCGCGAAGATAAAAAAACAAAAAACCTTTGCCTAAAAAAAGAAGAAAATAAAAACGTTCGAACACGTGCGTAGGTGCGTGAAGCCGTGGTGGCCGAGTGGTTTGACCTATGGCCTCTCAAGTAGAGGATCGTGGGTTCAAACCCCGGCTCGCACCTCTAAGCTCGAGGCCTCGAGTTTTTCGAAATTCATGTGCGGAAAATTATATTTGAAATTTACCACGAGCTTTACGGTGAAGGAAAACATCGTGAGGAAACCTGCACAAACCTGCGAAGCAATTCAATGGTGTGTGTGAAGTTCCCAATCCGCACTGGGCCCGCGTGGGAACTACTGCCCAAGCCCACTCATTCTGAGGGGAGGCCTGTGCCCTGCAGTGGGACGTATATAGGCTGGGATGATGATGATGATGACGTGCGTAGGTCTTGTAGGTAAACTGTGCGCGGTACGATTGTGTTTTGTTTATTTTTTTTTTGTTTACGATTTCTCACAACCTCGGCCAACATGACAGCGGAACACGGTATTACATATATTATCGCGTTCGATAATTAAACTTTTACCCAGTATCTAGGTCACATTAATGAAATGAAGTTGTATGAATGCTTCAATGAAACCTGGTTTTATGAAAATATTTGTCAAGGTCGTAGGGGAACTTTTTGCCCGGGTCTTAGGAGACGCATCGAAGCTGATCGCCCTCATGAAAAAGAAATTGGCTATGGTGTGTCATATTATAAGCTGATTTTCGTAATCTGATGGACACCTAATATGGTTAAGACGGTCTTGTGAAATTAATTGTTTTTTTTTCGCCCTATCTCTATTCTATTTCCTAAAGAAAATCTAACGTCCATATTTCAGTTTTGTTAGTCCAAAGGTCAGGTTTGGGCTTTTCTTCACGTCAATATTAAATTTTCTCAGTTCATTGTTCGTCCAACACGCCCGCCGCCTATTGTTAACCTGTCAGCACACGCAATGAAAAACGCTTGCCAGTGTTGATCGTGCTTCCCATGACTAGGCAATATTAAGGTAAGTGTAGTGTTTTCAAATTATATTTTCCGTTATCTTAAAAGATCCGAGTAGTGGTAGTGAAGGGCGATATCAGTGTAGTTTTTAAAGGCTCGTTACCTGTTAGTTACTGGCCTCGACCAAAATAACGGATTTGCGGCATTCACTTACACTTTATAATTTTAGTTCCTTCAACGGAGTTAGCCTCAATATGAAACGCGCAAGGCGTTTATGTTTTGACATGAGTCTTACACTGGGAGATAACTATAATATATACATACGACTATACAGTATACGTTTACTAAATCCATGTTAAACCAAGGCTTATCTACTTAATGGCATTAGAAATAAGTGTGGCTTCAGTAAAAGGTATTCAATACCAAAATGCGTAGCTCAGATTATTTTTCATTAAAGGATATACGGCAAGAATTTTAAATAAGCCGTCAGAGGTTTCGAAGACAGCTTTCTAATCAAGGGATTTAATTTAATCTGTAGTTCCTGCTGCAGTGAAAGCATAAAAGCACTTAAAAAGGGAGTTGTCTTTATCCTGTTTACTCAGGGCGGTGCAGATCCTAAATTTCGCGTGGGCAAGATAAATTTTACAAGGCCCTATAATGGCAAACCAATTAGATAATGGATGTTTAAATGAGAAAAAAAATCGAGAAACTTTTGAGCCCGAGAAACTGTGGCCCACGTCGCCTTCGTCTAGCGCTGCATCTGACTTTACTAATTCTCTACTATTTCTTATTGACTAAACTAAAACAAAAACAAGTTTAAAATGCCGTTTCTCATGATCGATATAGTCGACTTTGGCTAACGGGAAAGCGTGCTTTGCCTGCTTCTGATATAAGTGCTCTATGGTAAGAGTTTTCCGTATCTAAGCAGCTTAGAACAAAGTGGTTAAGAAAGGATCAGGTCTTGCTGAGGTTATTCCTATTCCTGATGTCAGGATTCCTTAATAAAATGCTGATTAATATTTCTGGCATTTTTTTAGTCAATCATGCACTTTGGGGATGTCCATATTAATAAAAATGAAAAAGCGATTTAAGTGATTTTTCTATCTTAGCCAATGAAAACCGTTTACACCAGCTATACCTACATCAACAATTCTCTGGTGTTGCGGGTATTCATAGGTGGTGGTGCTGCACACTAACCATGACGTGAATCACTTACTATTTATTAAATAATAAATATCATGGGACACTTGACACCAATTCAGCTAGTCCCAAATTAAGCAAAGCTTGTACTATGGGTACCAGGCAACGGATAAAAATACTTATATAGATAAATACATATTAAACATCCAAGACCCGAGAACAAACATTCGTATTATTCATACAAATATCTGCCCCGGCCGGGAATTGAACCCGGGACCTCAAGCTTCGTAGTCAGGTTCTCTAACCACTTCACCATGCGGTCGTCTTCTCGTGATCTCTAAATAACCTCGTGGTGTCAATCGCCTTCATATGTTTTACCTAAGCCGGTAGAAAAATATTGTGAGTAAGTACAGTTTGATATCGCGAATTCGTTAAATTAATTGGACTCTGCACTAAGTAGGTAGGTAGTAAGATAGATGATTATTTAAGTCGTAGGAAATAACAGAAACGCCCAAAAATTAACTTAACACTAGACAAGTTAATTTCTCTCGTCAGCTTATCCGTTCCGATCATTGCTCGCCTACTTTTTCTTACATCGATAATAATATAGGTATCAGAGATGAGTTTCTATGAAATTTAATAACAACGGGATTGAGTTGCGCTCCAGTTTCTAAGTAGCTTAACTCGACTACGCATATGCATAGCTAATGGGCAGTTATGTGAAGTATTTCGCTTCCAAGTGTAGAATTAACAGTTATTTTAATATAATCATATACGGACAAACGAGGTGCAAAATGCCCTGGAGCAAAATACTTATTCTTAGGAAAATCAGTGCGATTAGAGTTGTTACATCTGACTTAATTAGACATTAGCAAATTTTAGCCACTACCGACACCCGTCCATCAACGAGATGGACGGAGGACCAGATGCAGTATTGCCTAACGTTTCTGGCGCTCGCAATTAAATGACAGTTTTAGTATGCGAAATCTGTCATTTGCTTGCGATGTTAGGCAATACAGCCTCTGGTGAAAGCAGCGGGTGCACTGTGAATGCAGGCTGATTCCAACCGAATCAACTGGAGGTCTATGGGGCACGCTTATGTCCAGCAGTGACCGTCCTACGGCAGATATGATGATTATAACGTTTTAAAAATGCACAACTTTTTTAGCTGAATCGTTATTCCATCTTACTATATTGGTAGTTCTTCAACCGCTATCAGTTTCCTGTTGCATATATTGCAGAAATGAGAGACGTAAGCAAGAAATTTTAATGAATAATAATTAATGTACGCACACTATATCGTTTTATAAAAATTCTTCCATTCTACCTGACTCATTAATTTCTTCAATATGATCAACAGGAAACGATAGCGGTTGAAACGCTCGTAGGACTACTCATTTGTGCTTATTTATTTAGGCTTAGTGAAATCAAATTAAAAAAACACTTAAATTTAGGAATATTTCCAGAACATTCGTTGATCGTTTTATTTTTTACTGTGGATTGTGTGGACATTATTGACTCTATGTAGAGACCCAAGTTTATGGGCAACGACTCTCGGTGCGATTGGACTAAGATAATGGCGGAGATGCTGAGTCTCATTGTAAGGGTGTGTAATACTATTGCGCTTCACACATTAAAAAAAAAAATGTTCATGGACACTTCTAGGTACATTCAATGCTTTTTCACAAAGTAAGAAAAATAAACACGTTTATTTAGGTATCACCTCTTTAAGAATACCTATATAAAATATATGTCAGACATATTATCAGTAGTTAATGGTACGCAATATAAAGTGGACCAGCCAAGTCCAAGACGTAACATCATACCTCGCCAGATTTGTCTTCTTACTGTGCCCTATCTTTGCATTATTATTTATTACTTACACAATCAACTTCTTCAATACGCCACCTAATCATCACTCTAGGTGCTAAAAACTGGGCCGCTCCAAATCTCCATTCACTGTTACATTTAAATTAAGCAAAAAAAGGTCTCAAGCGCGTAAAAGTTACATCAGTAACCGCAGTATTAAAATCTTCTGTCCACTGGCGTTCTACCCGATGCCACAAGAAACATCGTCGTTATTTGGGTCCTATTTCAACTAGTTCAGAAAGAAAAAGATGAAAAACAAACAAAAGAATTATAAATTTATTAAATGTAATGAATATTCCCGCGGTGACGGTGCGTAGGCGATTAGTAGACATCTTAAGACTTTCACATTTCTTAAAGAGCCACATCCTTTTCGTCGGCTACCGGATTTAATTCTCATAATCTTGTCTGTCATCTTATATTTCTGAGCTTCGTATAAGGTCAAGTTATTCCAAAGTAAGCATGGTGCAAGATAAAGGAAATATATAACCGGGAAGTGTTTAAATTTGTTACACGCTACCTATCTTAAGATCAAAGAACGAAAGTCACCGACGTTGCTCAAAGAATTAGTTCGCTGAAGGGGCGTTGGGCTGGCCACGTCTGTCGCAGGGCTGATGAGCAGACGAGTCCTCGAATGGAGACCACGGGAAAACGTAGTGTAAGGCGTCCTGAGGCACGGTGGATGGACGAGCTTAAGAGGGTCGCTGGCGGCGGATGGTTGCGAGGAGCTGAAGACAGAGTGTTGTAGCGCGCCATGGAAGAGGCATATGTCCAGCAGTCGACTGCTGTATTAAAAATTGAAAGTCATCCAGTCAAGAAACCTGTTGTAATGCCATCGAGAATTCAAGCTCCATTTAGATTACGATATTTTGTACTTCGACAGTGAATTTATTTTTTCATTAAAGGTCGATTTGACGACACCATTTTGGGAAGCCTGGTGTATTCTTATATCCTTTATGGTATATCCTTTCTGTAATACCTGCATGAATTTATTTCCAGCGTCTATTCACTTAATATTTTACTCCAGTAGATCTTTTCACAAGGATTCTAGCTCCGACTAGATACGAGTACAGTGGGAGTAGTGACCCTGAGTGCCAAATGTTTGATGTAATTCACCCATTAATACAAAACACAAAGTCAAGGAGTCACCAAGCAATTTGAGCAAGTAGTAAGGTCAGATTACATTGAGGTTTGTTTAATAGCCATTTCAATTGTTATTCCGTGAGGGAAGTGGGTGGTTAATGTCACTTTTACTAGATTAACCTTAGTCTACGTAATTTCCGCTCTGGTTTATGGATTACATTTTGTAATGATACAATTAAGAACTTAATACCTTTATTTCCGATATACCCTAGCAATTATTGAATTGAATATTATAAAGAGAGAAAATCTTTGATACGGGATATTATTATAAGTATGTATTATGCATTTGGCTACCGATATATTCATTTGTACGAGTACATGTGATTATTAAGTGTGAGTATTAATTTTAAACTTAAATAGACCGAGGAAGGTAGAAGATCCACAACGTTCTTGTTCTTATACCTTGGTTTAGGTTAACTGTGTTAATGTTATAACAAATAATAAATAAATATCATAGGAAACTTTGACACCAATTGACCTAGTCCCAAACTAAGCAAAGCTTGTACTATGGATATTATGCAACGGATAAAGTCCCTAGCTATTCATAGTTTTTTTTCTATGTATTTTGTGTCGCATTTTACAGCGCATTGGTGTTTACTGTAATGCATACATATATAGATAAATACATAATTAAATACATATTAAACATTCAAGACCCGAGAGCAAACATTCGTGTTATTCACACAAATATCTGCCCCGGCCGGGAATCGAGCCCGGGACCTCAAGCTTCGTAGTCAGGTTCTCTAAGCACTTGGCCATCCGGTCGTGTTATAAACTAAAATAAATTAAAATTATGATATTAAAATTCTATATACTTCTATTTAGGTTAATTACTAAGCTGGACCGCGACAATTATAAATCTAGTACAATAAGACAGGGTTACAGTTTTTTTTTTCAAGACGATAAGTTATTATGTGTGTATTTTTTTACATTAATGTCGATTAAAGGCACCCTTGCGGTAATTGCCTACGTATTGTTTAATTTTATTTTAATTGAAAATATTGTTTAACATAATGATTTATTTCTTTACGTAATCATTCAATATCGTGTGCTATTGTAATTAGTTAATTGCTAGTCACAGTTCTGTTAATACGTAATTTACTGAGTCTCTACTGTGTTGACATAATGATGGTTCTCTTAACAATAGAAAAAAAACTTACAGTTTATTATAATAGTATCAATTTACAATAGTTTAACATGATTGTCTGTCAAGTGTAGGCACATTTTTCCACGGCACGCGACTTAAGCATTCGACTTTCTTACTTATGACGTAAAAGTTTTCTTTTACAAAAAGTATTTTAAGCATGAACATAAACTTTTTCAAATCAGTATACCTACTTAATTTATCGCATGATTGATTGATGATTAACAAAACGGCAGCTCGATTTGACTATAACGCTAATGCTGCGATGTAGCGTGGTCGATCTCCAACTGAACTCAAAGCCCAAACTTTTATTGCTCGGCAATAAATATCTGTATTACCTGAAACTAACGTGAGACTCACTCATTATAAATGATATTATAACGGATAACTCACTCGGCTCGGTGTGTGCGTGTTGCGGCAGCCGCCGAGTCGCGTGCTCCTGAGAGGAACCTGTAGCGAGTCGAGCTAAACTCGGTTTAAGACGTGAGTTATCCGTTATAATATCATTTAATATCTGTATTACCTATCCATGAACTAATTTAATTTTAACTTTTGTATTTGAAAGTATTTGTCACAATATTTACTGTAAATTTATCACCTGTGGATTTAAATTGCCACACAAAACAATATTGTGTTAGTATCTAAATATTTGTCAATCTAAATAGGCCAGAGACATAAATTCTAAAACCAGAAGAATACCGAAACGTCGACAGTACAGATCTATTGAATATTTTTATCCATTTGTTGGGTAAGTTCTTTTATTTATCATGATTTAATAAACTTCAGTAAGCTAGTTGAGAAAGCAAGATAAATATGAACTTTGCCGACAAAATACGATGGAAAAACATTATTCTCGACATTTGTACCGTTCACGTCCACTTCTATTATATATTTTTTAAGATGGCAATCGAATTGGGTCACCTGATAGCACAGCCTGATAGTAAACGAGCACTATGAAGAGGCATGAACATGCGTTGCCAGCCGAGAGCGCTATAATAAAATACCTCATATGCCAGTAAACTAAAAAAAAGAATAGCTGAACTAGTTAGGCTACATGACGTTTAGCCAAAATTTACTAATTAGAAACCAAAATAAAGTAAGACATCACCTAACTTTTACTCATCGCTATTTCACGATATGAACCGTGCGCCGATTTTACGATCGGCCGCCGACATATATACAGCAGTTTACCATTGAGGTCATTATTAGAGCGTTTCATTCAACCGTCTTAATTTTCGTGGTCACATTTTGTTATGAACGGGCTGTAGAACTTGATGACATTTTTGACTGAACTAAAATTCAATTCTTGCTCACCCGCGAATTACGATAGCAAGCTTATTCAAAATATGCGTGTTCATTGCAATTCCACCTTCACACTTAAAATACATACAAATCAACAAAACAAATTCATCAACCACCACACTAAAAACGCGTTTCGAGCTCAACCAAATTTCTTCAGAGTGACATCCGTACCATGCCAGTTATTTTAGACAGTTGTGAGTTGGTAGCAACGTTGTTCACTTAAATGAGCTCTTTGGTTCGAAACGCTCAGCAGTGTTGGTTGGCATTGGGTTTGTGATTTAAATGTTTATTCAGTGTGGAGGTGGGAACTTGAACACGCATTTTTGCATAGCCGCTTTGGAAGGTCATGTGAGAAAATTTAAGTTCATTGTATTTTTCCATAAGTAATATGATTCAATAAATTACTTTTGACTGTATTATACAATTGTACTAAATTACCAGATAATCTGGAAACTGTAACAGAATCTTCTACCATGCCGACAAAAATGTGTCCACGTAAATCAAATAAAACAAACGCTCGATAAATCCATTGCGAGTTAAACAGACTCTGTATGGAGTCCACTTGCAGTAAAAGGTGATATACCTCTCCTCGCCAGGTGGCAGAATCGGCGAATAAGATGATGGCATAGAATGGTAGATGGAGAAACGATGTTAGGGTAACGTGCGGCCAATTTGATGACAGGCGGTCTACGCTGCTCCGTCATAATCTGACGTTATACAACTAAACAAACAGGTTAATAAAATAATACCACTGCAATACCAAAAAAACATCTGACGGATCAAATTAATAAAAACATGACGACTGGGAATTTATTTGTTATTCAATCAAATTTCTTGTATTGTAGTTAAGAGTCACTATTGTATTTGATACCGTGACTCAATATTAAACATCCATAATAAACAAAAAACACCCACAAGGAGTAAATTACAAAGTAAGTAATAAACGATCTTTCCGCATCAGAGAGTTATTCCTCTATCTCTTTTCAATTCGGTAATAAAATAGAAACAAAATTGAGAAAACATCCTTCGTTAATTTCAACAACCAATGATTTTTGTGTTGTCGAAATAATAGTGAGTCGCTTAGGTACGCTATAAACAATGTAGTTTTTATCTTTTCTTTGCTTTTTTTATTCGATCCTCAAATTCTATTGTTTCCTACATAAACCCACCCACATAGCACTAGAGGATGTATTAACTATCAGATTACCATCGTGCGGCTTGTTCATCACGTACCAAGTTCCCGGAGCAGGTCTTTGTTCCACCCTTGAATGAAAATATAAGTAAAATCCATAATGTCTACAATTATAGTGTTTTATACATACTCGTAGATGCATTTATAAATAACTTAAGTTTAAAGAAGTTACACTTCCCTGGGAAAAAAATGTGGGATAATATTGGTTTCTGTTCGCGAAACAGTTTTCAAACCCCCACATACAATTGCAGGTGGTAGGACCTTGTGCAAGGTCCGCCCGGATCGCTACCACCATCTTGCTCACTAATCCTGCCGTGAAGCGGCAGTGCTTGCATTGTTGTGTTTCGGCGTGAAGAGTAAGACAGCCGGTGAAATTACTGGCACGTGAGGTATCCCATCTTAGGCCTCTAGGTTGGCAACGTGTTTGCAATACCCCTGGTGTTGCAGATGTTTATGGGCGGTGGTGACCTGTTACCATCAGTATGGTGGTGGTATTTAGTTTGGGGTATTGTATGGTGTAAAATGCGCTGAGCATTGATTTAGCTTTAAAATTTAGAGTAGCGTCTAACTCAACAAACGTTTCCATTTCCTTAAACCAATTGAATCAATAACGTAAAAAACAATTTCACCGTTTACTACCCATAAATAATACGTGCAATAAATATTATTTTATGACATAATTGTGCTATACATAAGTTTCGACACGGCAAACGCTCCAAGCGTCCAAGTAAACACCGTGTCACAGGTAGGTTGTATAAATAAAAATACGTAGAATTCCTGCAGACAATGAGACAAAAAAAAACAAAGTTCATAGACTGTAGGCTAAATCCTTTAGGGTCTTCGCAGCGGGATGCCGGGTCCTTATCTAAAGTTAAAGTTTCGAGAAAAGAGGTTCGGAGTGGGGCGGCGCGCGCGCATAATACTGCTAACCGCCGCAGCTACACGCCGCGTCCGCGCTCCAACTGACATTCGAACGAGTTCGATTCATTTTCAAATTTAAAAATGCTTTCGTTTACAGTGCTGAGGTGAAACTGTGTATTGCGATTGTGTTTTGGAACGCATATTTGTGAAGGATTTATAAAGTGGACCCTTTGAAAATTTAAGGTAACTTAATTTTTATTGACTTAAAAGTAATTTCAAGCAACTTTAATTATCTTATAACGTAAGTATTTCAATTAAAAAAATAGAAATGAAAAAAAAAAATTATGTGAACGGACTGGTTGGTGCAACCGCGGCAACTCGTTGCACTTTGCAATTTAGTTTGCGGATAATTTCAACACACGTCGCTGCCCGACACTTTCACGCCGCACTTGCATAAAAGAGGGTATCTAGCACTATAAATATGTTACCAATTGACCTCTTAAGCTGATCATTGTTTTTATTTCGTAACCCGTGCAGCCAGAAGAAATTATTTTTAACTCATTATTTTTAACACAACATTGGCGGATAATATTCTCTAAAATTAACTTTTTTGTTTTATTCGAACGCTCATGGTTTTTTTTTTGTCAGCTAAATTAGTCATCTACCTATTTTCCGGTAGATAACCCCCAAATCACCTTAAAGTACAGAAAAACTTCTTATTTTAAGGAGGCCCGGACATTACAAGGCGTTTTAACTTATCTTGTCTACAAGTCGTACCTAATTTAGTCTGGTTGAGATTTGAGTAAACTGTAATTTGGGTAAAGTTTGTTTTAACATAATTATTTAAACACATTATTTATAATACCTGCACTGTTCTGTAGTCATCATTAGTCAATAAATATTTGGTGCTCATTACATCTTTTTGTGTTTATAGGTACTTACTTATAAAATAATAAAACAAAAAATATGCCCCGCACATGGAGTGGTCTATGCGTTTATAAGTATCTATTATTATGAATATTCATTTCATATTGACTATGGTGTTTTTAATTTTTTAAAAATTAGGTAACACACTTATGCCTTTTCAACCCTTCGGCTTTAGACAAACCTTAGAAAGCAATTTGTGCATACGATTTTAATCTATCATAAACCGAACCGAACCGAAGAAGTGTTTATCTCGAATGATCGAACTGTTAATCCATCGTAACATCACGTAACTCTTAATGAAAACAGAAGCTGCACTAAAAATGATTTATCATGTATATCATCAATTTATTACATAACTAGACTATACCCGTGACTCTTTGCTCAAAAATCCGAGATTTAGCAGATTCCCATCTATGGGACTTTCCCAAAAATTATAACGTATTCTTCATTTACGCTGTTTGACAACTATCTTCGCAAAATGTAATGTCCTTAACATAGGTAGCGGTCAAAATTTTAGAATTTTACATGTAATATTGGAATAAAAAATAGTCTTAAGTATATATTATTCCACACGCCCAGCTAACTACATATGTACCAAATTGAATTAAAGTGGTAATAAACTCACATGCACGCACGCACACACGTACTCATTAACTTTCACATAATTTATATTATTAGGATAGCAAATATTGATGGATAGCTTTAGTCCCTAAAAATATCACTCACACTTACTTATACTTTTTACCGTCTCGTATTGTAACGTAAGTAGACCGAGTTGGTTACCTATCAGAGTGTAACGACCCGTTCTGACATTATCTAATATATATTTAAGTACATAAGATGAAGACGTAGTATCTGTCAAGAACCCTTGCCGAATGCTGTGTTTCCTGCTTCCCGAGCTACACAGTTATAAGCACATTTATTATAATTTATAATCTTGATACGAGAAAAGTCCATAGACCATTGCAAGGTTTTATTATTGTGCAATTATAAGAATTTAACGTATGCAACGAAACGTTAATACGTATAAGGCAGTTTTCACACAGGAGAACTTATCTGGTATCCTTCAAAATTACAAATCGCAGATATGAAAACGATTAAGTGTATCACGGGGAAATTTAGAACTACCCACTTCTTTTTCTAGCCGCCTTAAGTAAAGGAAGATTTTTCTCAGGGCTCCATACCACAAAAGGAAAAATGGAACCGTTATAGGATCACTTCGTTGCCCGTCTACCTAGATCTTTTTTCTCAGACCCGTGCATGGAGGTATCAATATTTTTTATATATAAAACTGTATTATTCTGATTTCATATAGTATTTGTTATAGTTATTAAGTATTCTCATGTTAATCTTTGCACATACCTGTAACCCAATTAAAAATAGAGGCGCTTCGGTTTTACTATCTCAATTTTTTTGTTAGCCTGTTAAAGTGCGTCTCACTGCTGGGCAAAGGCCTCCCCTTCTTTCTACCACCCGTCCCTATGGAGAGCACTTGATTGCCATTGCCACTCTATTTGATATGCTTCCAAGTCATCCCGCCATCTCCTCTTTGGTCTGTCTCTGTTACGATGGCCTTCCATCATCGCTGTAGGTGCATGCGGCAGACATGACCAGCCTATTATGACATAAACTATAAATAAATAAATCAAGCGAAAATTAATATCAAATACTCGGATTTCAGTTAAACATAATCAGATTGAACATGTCATTGTAGTGTCAATATTGTAAGAGGAATGGTTTACTAACTTATATCAAGTCGATGTATTTACAAACATGTTTGTATTTGAAGGCTGAGTAAAGTCCGAGACAATCGACCAGTTTTGACTGTACGAAATTATCAAAAACGTGAGTCTTACCTTGAAGCTATCATAACTTACATAGAAAAATTAATGTACCTCAATCCTAATTAATTACTCATTTACTTATTCCACAATCCACTTTTGCCCATCTAATTAATTAAGAACAATGTTGCTAAATATACAAAAACTAATCAGGAATGTTTGTCTCAAATAATTTGAAACTTAAAACCTCAAAATAACAAAACTTACAAATAAAATTAGTAGAAGTATAAAAACTATGTTATTTTTTAAATTATATACATCAATTTATTCGTATAACGTTACGGATCTTAATTATTCGATCGTGAAAGTTATGGTTTAAAATTTAATCTAAAATCGAACTTTAACCATCTATTAACCGGATAAAAATAATTTTATATGAAAAAAAATGTATTTCTAGCACACTGAAACATAAAAAGCAAGTACTTATTACAATCAATTCGAAAGTAATGCCTTTAACCTCCAGAGTATCATGTACTTAAAGATTTAATTTGTCCAGTTAACATTAGCAAGGGAACCCCGTACATAATGTTTGAATACTAGTAAAACGGAAATCCTCCTTCCTCTATTGTTCTATTCTAAGTGTTTTTTACGTTTTCTTTACATTTGTCAACATAGCGTGAAGGAAGACGTACTAAATCACTGGTAAAGATATGCATCATGCGTTATTTGAGTCGGTTATAACATATTTTTTTTACGAAATATGACCATTGTAAGTTTTAGAAATCAAATACGTTGGTATGCACATAAAACATCTTAACATTTCTATATTTAATAACAGTATTACATTAAGAAATTGTTGGTAACAGCCAATTGCACTCGCGAGTTCTCACCTACACCGGAATGCGTATTATTTCAATATGTTTTGTAAAATAAATATAAAGAAAGTCTCATCACTAGAAGCGGGCGCAATTCGACTTGCAACCATGACATTGCAAGTACAAAAAGCTTGTAAAATCTTACTTTCGCAATAGTGTTGTAAACTCAAATCCCCTTATTTCTAAAATTAGTATATTATTTTAATGTTAATAATTATATTTTTTTCATAATGATATTCCATTATCTAAATGATATCTAATTCGCCTGCGCATTGCGGATGCCGCTCACGAGTGTTTGCTAATTTAGACTTGCGCAGGAGTCGGAGTCACTGCGACACACTTGCACACCTGCATTTAATTTGTCCGTCTAAACCCTAAGGTTTAATTTGTAGGCTGGTGTTTGTAACTTAACTTATTATTTAAAAAATATTTGTGACGTATAGATATCATTAAACATCATTGTAAATCTATTTAGAAAAATATATATTATACCTTCCTCGTTGAGTTTCTTGCCGAATTCTTCACAACAGAGGTTCTTCGAACCGGTGGTAGACTTTTTTTTTATTCATAAGTACTTCTTGTTGTGAGTTTATATTACAATTAAGTTTCGAAAACGCTACAATTCAATACAAATATTCTTTATTGCACACCACAAATCAGTACAATAATTTTATGCGGAGGCAAAATGTAGTTGTCTAATATGTATATTATTCTGGTAACTTTTATAGAGTATAATACATATTTAGTGTTATTTTTTAATTGTTATAACGAAATTAAAAAAAATCGGTTTTCGTCGTGATAGTGTGCAAAACCACACAAGGTTTAAATGCCGTTGCATTCGCTCTTTAATAGGTGTATAACAATAAAACGTTTCAATAATTACATATAAGGTATAGCAAGTTCACTATGCTGAAGTGCAGTTGGCCAAATATGCCGCGTTCAGTACATTAAATTACTTGTAATCTTGTGTACTTGTATGATACTGTGTGTAAAAGTATTTTAGTATTTTTAACAAAAGATTTGTTTTTGATAAAAAAATATTTTTTATCGTCGGTTTAAAATGACGGTGATCTTATTAATTTCGCTATCATCTTCTCAGTCATTGTTTATTCCTATCGTTTTCTATTTTGAATTTAGAAAATCTTTAAAATCCAATTCGAATGGATTATAACAATTATACAGCTTATTTTGCTTCTGCATTGCTTTCGTTTTTCATTTTGCATTTTGTCTCTTTAACTATGTTAACTTATTGTCCTGATTTGTGATGCTTTGTAAATAATATTTATATTATTGTATTTTCAAATACACAATGTTGTACACATTCCATTGGATCTTTCATTGCTTGAATTGCTCACACATTTTCTCTTTGCACCTTATTTTTTATCTCAGCTCTTAGAAGCTCCCATCCCATTAGTACGCGATATTATGAAAACATCTAATTACAGTGCCTGTGTTCTAATTATTCCATTAATAGGCTTTTCCACCCGGCTGAATGAAAATTAAACTTTCCAAACAGAAGAGATGAAAAATATGTTTGTGGTAGGTCAACTTTACTTAGCTGACTCATTAATGAAATACACGGTATTACGTTACAATTACAAATCAGTTAAAAAGCAATAATACGAGTACGTCATCATCAGACGTTCAAATGTACGTGTAAGGCTCTTGCTGGTTCAGTTCCGTCCAGTCCGTTCTTTTTATGACTAGTTCTACACCTTTTGATGCGATACAGCATCTTTAAATAAGAATACAAAACTGGTCAATTAAATTTGTTTGTAGGAAATTATGACGACAGTTCTGTTCTTAATCACTTAATTAACTGTCCATCAAAGATTTCTCGTTCTTTACTAATTGTAGAATTCATAAAAAAGTAACGTTAAGTCAACTTAATAACTTGTAATGTAGGAGCAGCTGTATTCATAAGCTGATAATTGTTTCCCATTCTCTGGCGTTTTTTTTTTACTTGGGTAGGTAAGTTCTGATAGCGATGTTGTGATGAATTCAGTAAAGTTCAAACGACTCAAATATTTCTTCTTACAATCCGCGTATATGTATGTAATGGGGAACATCCTTGGCACGGGAGAATTTCAACATTTATTAAAATGATATTAAAGTGATGTCAATTTAGCACTGTATTGGATACATTGAAAATTAATTTTATATGTATGAAAAAAGTAAAATAAACACTGGTATTTTTTTTTAAAGTTGCAGAATAAAAATAGCTCAGTTATTCGAGAAGAAATGAACCTTGCATTTAAAACTTAAAGGTCAGAGACACCCTGAACCCTGTATAACTAAATCAAAGCTCTGCTCGATAATAGCGCACGAGTTAATCATATTTAAAGAGTGAGCAAATAAGAACAAATATTTCCGGGTCATAATACAAAAGCCAATATTGATATAACTACTGACTTATTATTAGATAAGTGATTCATGATAGGAATATAATTTCGACTTACCTAGATTTATCTAATTAAAATCATAGAAGGAATTTTGGATAATGGGCTTTTTGACAACATCAAAAAGTGTCAAATCAGAACGCGATTCCATCATTTGTTTTGTATAGTAATGTTTAGCTGTGATAGACAACTCGATCTCAATTGACTAACTATGTATTTATTTATTTCAATGGCAGTAAAAATGAAAGTTGACAGTAAATTGGAAATTAATGTACTGTATCTTGGAATTATTTGATAGTGATGTCAAATATCGTTTCGGTAGACGTTTGAAAATTTGCTTTTATTACTTTCTAACTCATAGTTAAGTGTCTCTACTGCCTCATCTTAAATGAACTAAATTGATTAAACCAAACAAATTTGCCAAAGTAGGTACCTAATTTTACGTAGTTTCACGATATTTTAAGGACAAGTCGGACATTTTTTATCTGACTGCCAAGACCCCTTCTTTTACTTTCTGATTATATTGAATCAAGATAACTCTTTGTATTCTTCTACAGACCACATAACTCGTCGTTATCTAAACAATAATCAGACTTAAACAAATCACTTCCGTTCAATTTGTTATAACATGATTGAGTAATAAATATCAGCCTTACTTAGATAAGATGACTGGTTCAGAATTTAATTGTAAAATTCTGTCGTCCTTTCACTTAAAGGTATTTTTTCTCCGAAGTCAGGTTAATTAATTTTAATGCTTTATATTATTTATTAAAAAAAATATGGATTTTATAGCTGGGAATTCAAATTTTTACATTAACTCCGTCTGAAACTTTTTAGTCTGAAACGTTGGGATGAAATCGCATATTGCATGACTGCAATATTTTAGTCAAACTTATATGAAACCTTACTACCGTCTTAAAAGTTAGAATGAGAAATATTTAAATAGAAAAAAATCTCCTAAGCATTATTCTAAAATTTTAACAATATCCTAAAGTGTTCTTTTCTTAGTAACATCAGGGGTATATATTATAATACCAATAAACGAAAGACCGAATTTCACAAGACCTATGGACGGAAGGCCGAATATTAAAACGTCGAATGGATATATGACCGAAAGTTTGAAATCCCGAAAGTGCATTTGACCGGCAGCCTAAAACCCGAAGACTACAATCCCGAAGATCAAAATACCTACACTCGAAAGATCGAAACTCATATGCCGACAGTCATAATCACTACAAGTAAATAATCGACAATCAATATATCGAAAATCAAATACCGAAACTGCCGCTATACCAAAGACGAAACAAATACAGCAGGAAAAGATTTGTGCGAGCGAGCGAAGCGAGCGAGCAAGACGATTTGGAGCAGAAGCGACTCGGATAGGTTAGGTTCAGAAGGCTAAGGCGGAACGAAGCGGAGCGTAGTTCCCGCCTTAGCCTTCGATGTTAGGTTTTTTTATAGCAGGCAAGATACTTAACTGCCACTAAAGAATTAGGTTGGATAAGATTCAACAGCAAAGATCATTTGTGAAGCAATATTATCCGGGCTGCTATAAAAAATCCTAACATCGAAGCTAAGGCGGGAGCTACGCTCCGCTTCGCTCCCGCCTTAGCCTTCTGAACCTAACCTATCCAAGTCGCTTTTGCCCCGAACCGTCTTGCTCGCTCGCTTTGCTCGCTCGCACATATCAAACTTTTTTACTTTCGGTATTTTGTACTTTCGGTATTCTGAATTTCGATTTGTTAAGTGTCGATATTTCGACTGTCGGTAATATGATTTTTCGGTATTATAATACATACCCCATTTTCGGGATTTTGTACTTTCGGTCATTTAAAATAGATATTTCGACCTTAGGTGTATCGGTTGTCGGTATTTTGTACATTCGGTATTCTGAATTTCGATGTGTTATGCGTCGACATTTTAACTGTAGGTATTATGATTTGTCGGTCTTATAATACATACCCTAACATCAGTGAGTGACAGAATATTTTTCAGGTACAATAAGAGGCGTAAATAGACATTTACATTTATAAATTCGTTAAAAATCATTATTAATTTACAACTCTACTACTTACCGATGAATATACAATTTAACTAAAAGTAACGACTAAATGCGTGTCGATTCACGCGCAATATAGGGTTCCGTACTAATATGCCGGAAATATGCAACGGATTTCTAAATCTAATAACGATCGTAGCAAACCTACGATGTCTTTGACATACATACGAGTATCTACCTAAAGATACCATCATCATCAGCCTATAGCATTCCACTGCTGGACATAGGCCTCTTCCATGGCGCGCCACAACACTCTGTCTTCAGCCCCTCGCATCCATCCGCCGCCAGCGATCCTCTTAAGGTCATCCATCCACCGTGCCTCAGGACGCCCTACACTACGTTTTCCCGTCCGTGCACTCCATTCAAGGACTCGTCTGCTCCACCGTTCAGCGGTCCTGCGACAGATGTGGCCAGCCCAACGCCACTTCAACGAACTAATTCTCTGAGAAATGTCAGTGACTTTCGTTCTTTGTCGAATAATGTGATTTCGGATTTTATCCTTCAAAAAGAAACCCCTAGCATTGCTCTTTCCATAGCCCGCTGAGCGACCTTGAATTTGTGAAAGATACCATACTCTGTGTATTTAGAGGAGAAAAAAAAAAACATCCCTCAATTCACATAAAGAAGAGAGTATTGTTTTTCTAAATTTTATTTTGCCATTTGTCCACATGAAACAATGTAAAATTACAACTTTTATCCACTAATAGGTAGTCTAAGCTAAGTCACAGATGGACGGACATACAGATAGAACGGATAATATGTCGAAACTATAAGGCTTCTTTGTAGGACTATGGAACCCTAAACAAGAATAAAAGTGTATGTTTATATAATTTGATCGTCATAAAATGACGGGACTTACGTAACGTCCATTGCAAGAGCCCGAGAGAAGCGCATGCTATGAATAAACAAAAGTGCAAATTGAGATTTTGCTATAAAATTATCGATAATGATAATCGCAAGGTATTGTTAGACGCGAGTTATCTGGTACCCAATGACCGTGGCATGTACACAAAAGTGACCCGACAATTCTTACAATGCTCTCTCTCTCTTATGCTCTTTTATTATAAAAAAAAACAGCTTTAACACGCGGCTCTTGCCCGCATTAGAAGCGTCTGCACATTTAAAGCACAGGAATCTAAGATATCAAAATCTACAGTGTACCTACTTCCAGTTAAAATTTGACAAGAGGTAAAGTCTCACAACACCAATTCTCGTTTCTAGTGGAAAGAAATATTTTTTAATTTATGCACTCAGTGCTTGAGTTCGACTAACACTTGGTTGGGTTTTAAAAGCGATAATGAATTGAAAAAAAAACCTTCGCCAATAAATTACCACCTGTTCCAATATAACTTAATCTGGGACTTACCCAGTGTACGTATTTTTTAACACAGTTATTCGATTGCCAATATTGGCGCTGTCGTCGAAAGCCCTATTTAAAATTTTAGTTCCCAATTTGGCCACCGAATCAAATAAGATTGTCGATTGTGAAGCCAGAAACTACCTGTTAGTTGTACAAAAAAGTTTTACCTGCTATTCAAAAGAAAAGTCAAATTTACGTCAGCAAAAATGGTTATGGGCCCTGACCAGCTGGCAGTCAGGTGTTCAACGTTATTTATAGCCCGTTGTAGTTTCAAAGTTACGGGATAGAGTAGAAAGACGTAGCTTTGCTAACAGGACTCTTTGGTTCTCACAGTACCTAAAGTAATATGGTTCTCGTTTTCTGATTTGTAGAATTTCGTATTAAAAAGTCTTTGATCGTTCGTATGTTTATGGCATAGTTACGAATGGAAAGATTTCAATGCACCTCAATTTTATTATATTGAACAATTAACAGACCTTACCTTTAAAATCATGAGGTAAGTACTGAATTTCCATATTTTATTTTTCCAAATACCTACCAGCCCCTGTGTCTCAAGGAAAGTTACATATTTACACACGACGACTATCGCTACGATCATTTCAACTACTGACATTATAACCTATACTATTATAGAATCCACGGCATCCTTTGAATCATTTGTATTTAAAAATCTTCAGTGTTATAGTTTCAGTTTATCAAAATAGTTCTGGCCAGTACGAAAGCTTGTGAATATAAAGTCGATACTGGCAGGCTAGCGCAGCCAGGGAGTGACATAAGTTTTTTATGTCTGTCCCCATTGACGTGCTATGGAACATTTTATATACGTGTCCAACTGTCAGTTCATTTGTGTTCACGTCACGTTTCCTTGTATAACAGTGACGTTAACTTATTAAGACGCGCACTGCTTCGCGAATAGATTGGTTTCGAAAACGTACGACTTGGATCAGGGTTATTGGAGAGTTGATCCTATTTCACCTGCGTCTGATTAGTAATTAAGGACCGCTTAAAGACACCTTTTTGTAACACAAATGTAGTGCTAACAATACCACAAGAAAAAAAAATTCGACGATCTGAGAACCTCCTCCGTTTTAGAAATCGGTTAAAAAAAAGATACTATTTGTGCATTTGCGTTTGCACTACTACACTGTACTAAGTACGCAAACAAAGAAAAGGGTAGGTAGGTACGGGAGGACGTTAAAAAAATGCGTTCCAGGGAGCGAGGTGCACAGATATTTACTTACAAAAGATAAAGAGAGATATCTCTATTGTGGTGTCTCCGCTATGCAAGGTACTAAGTAAATAAGGAAGGAAGAGTAGGTAAGGTAGGTAGATTATGGATACTTAGTACCCAGTACCCTGGCGGTATAGAATCATTTCAGTCCGAAATGTATGTGATCGCGTACAATTACCCACTGCGTACGTTTAGCCCATATGACTCTAACTTAAGGGATGCAAGAGTAATAACCGAAGTTAAGATCCAAATAATATCTCTAATTATTTTGTTTCGGAGCTATATCTGTTCAAAGACTTGTAGTTAATAGCATTAAGCAGCTACTTAGGATAAGTCGTAATGCAAATTAAGCTGTCTAGATTAGCATTTCCTCTTGCCGCTGATGCCCTAGATAAGCTGCGGTCAGGTATGTTAAAATGTTGCTGGTTAGGTTAGGTTTGCTAAAGTACACAGAAATGTAGTGAATAATATTAAATTATACTTACTGCACTTTTAGATGTACAGTCTATTAAACATTTTGTACACATTTGGCCAGTCAAAGAAGTACCCTCGCTACAGTATAAAAAAACATATAGATATAACTGGAATATTGTATACATTGTTGCAACTAAGTGCACAATCCGTTGCAGATTAATATAGGCGATAGTTACATGATCAGCCCCCTTGCGCTTGCACTTAGGAGTGGCAGCATAAGTTTTACCAGTACTTACCTGCAGTAGTATTCTGCGTCTTACTGTAGGAGAAAAATATTACATTTTTGCTTAAATCAGTCAAATAAGAGTGAAACTTTTTCAGTGGTCAACGATATTGTTTTTTTTATACATATTTTATTTTTTGTGGTTCCATTGTTTTGTAGGTGCAAGGTAACATTTTTACCACAGCGCCTGGCTCTTCAGGTGTTCGAACTAGCATGCTACGCTTTGTATCAAAGATAAAGCAGATATGTATTATTAGTTTGGGACTAGGTCAATTGGTGTGCAATAATATCCCATGATATTTATTATTGTCAAACCTATAGAACTCATGTTTTATGTAAATATAACTAGCGTGCTAGGCTGAAAAGATTTCAAGAACGTATTCATCATTATTTATATATGTGAAGTTTTCATTGCACGCAACTGTAATTTATACCTACTTAATAAAACATAAAGTACCAACTGACCAACCAAAAAGTCTAAAACACATGTAAAGGACTTCAAATTTGGCAGATAAAACATGCTATAGGTAGCTGTATTATCAAAATCAAGTATCAAAGAACTAAGACTACATTTTACCAAGAAGGGACTTTTCGAAATTCCCACGTATTTTTTTTTTGTTTTTCACGTTGATAAAACAACAGGTAGGTATATAAGCTAGTGCATCTTAGCAATTGCCAAAATAAATGCCAGAAAAAATAAAATTAACCAAGTCCTAAGAAGAATCTCTTTCCTAACCTATCGGCGGTTATATAAAATAACAAATCCATTTAAAGTTATTTTATGTCGAATTTTAATTTCTTATGCCTACTTTGAGTAGGTTTAATACTATAATCGATTGTTAATTATACAGAAGGTACAATTTAAACAGCTGGGTAGAGAAGTATCTGAGGTACGTAAGTACGAAAGGTCTCAAGCAGGTTTGCCTTGTAGTCATCAATAAAAAAAACGAGTTTTAAGCATACGTCTACAGAATATATTACTATGTTAAAAAATAATACAAATTCTTAACATTAACACAGAGTAAGTTTAAAATGATGTGATGACACGTTTATTCTGTTAGCATTATATCTAAGTAATGTAAAACCTTTAATAACCAGTAACCACTTCTAAGTAACAAATAGAATTAAATTTAATAAGTAATGACACCTGCATATGAAAATTGTAACTCGTTTTAATAATTGAAACACGTATTTTTTTTATGAAATTAAAATCAAAAATTTGTCTCCGGTTTAATTCACCTTGACTCACTGATTAACCCTATATATATTCTATATCTATGTATATATGATAACTGAAACCATATTACAAGTTAAACTATCCTAACCAACAAAAACCGCTGACTTTGTCCCTTCAAAGTTCACTATCTCAAAACGGCTAAGCTCTAAGAACCATTGCTAGAAAACCACGCATTCAAATCGGTCCACCCGTTTAAGAGCTACGGTGCCACACACAGACACACATAGCGGTCAAACATATAACACCCCTCTTTTTGCGTCGGGGGTTAAAAAGCAATGAACTAAACTCGAATTCATTCCGAAAATACCTCATTCATCTTTTCTTACCATGATGTCTCCAAGGCGAAGGTTGATGACATGTTTATGATTATTAATATTATACCATTACCTGTACCAACTATAATCACATTTAAGTGAACTTTACAGGTCGTCATTAAGATGGCCCATTGATAAGCGCGCCATGTTAGGCTGACACGGATACACAATGATATTTTCTTGCGGAAGTGATACTCGGAAGTAATCATACTACCTTAAGCCGGTATGCTAGGTCGGTAATTTACTTGACGTATGTGTCGTATAAGGGTGATCGAACTCATCAAGGATATCGTCATTTAAGAACTTAAGTGATACCTTAAGTCGGGTCATTGATTTTGTCTATCGTGAACTAAGGTATTGCCTAGCTAGATTAGACAAGAGACAGTGAGGTAAAAGGCACAGAAGAAATAAGTTTTTTCTTTAGTATTTCCATCCTTAGGTACTGCTCGCACAAAAATATTTCTATGGATTTCCGAAATTTTTAAGTTTTGTCGTCGTATTTCCTAATTAACTACTTCCACGTAGAGTCAGGGAAGATGTCGGTTAGTGCAAAGAAAGCACTTTAAAATGCCAGGACAACTTGAATTATGTTAAATAATAAAACTGTTGAACTTAAGTATCTAGATTAATTATACCTACTCGCAGCTAGGAAACTAGCGATATAACAAGATAAGTAAAAAACTTTTTAACAACATCACTGCCCTAAGTTAATGAAGCCGTCGATATTCCAGAATAGCTTTTTTAATGTATTATGACAATTTTTTGTATCAACTAATATGTATATTGTTTATTGTTTTGTTTAGCTGTATTATTGTACTCGTAGTTTTCAAAAATAAATATTTTCTATTCTATTTCCATTCTAATTATTAGTAATTATTGAAGTATAAAAAATAAATGATATAAATACATACAATGCATACTTCAGGGTCCGGGTCCAATAGTTTTAGATACGCACCTAAGATTAATATTTAATGCGATTGTGCAACAAAATATGTTGATTCAATTATTGTGAATTGGAAATATTAATAGTAATGATTAAATAATAACGATGTTTCCAACAAACTAAACAGCTGCATTTAACAAGATCTGACCTTAAAATGTATGAATTTGTAGAGGACGTCATTAATATATTTCTGTTTACATTTTAAAGCACCGTAGCATTGTGCAACGCAACATAAACATTTTCTAAATCAAACAGTGATTCTTTTAAGCAAATTATTTTTATTAATAACTATGGAAATATTATGTCTTGGTTCTTTAAGAATGTTGATCCTCATGGGGATTTAGTACAATGGACAATAAGTATTGGCCTCAAGGGGTACTTGTTACAAGAACAATACCTTGGGATTTAATCGAAGGATTAACCGTTAGAAGTATTTGTAGACCTGTTCAATGTATTCGTTCAGGTAGATCTTTGTTGTACACTCGTGTAGGAAGCAGTGGCGTGGCGTCAGATATTTCCGTGGTAAAGCCAAAGCAAAGATCGCTTACATCTTTTGTAATGTCTTGTTGTTGTAAATATGGGCAAGCCGGTGGGAAAGAGCTCTATGGACGCTTCGCCGCTGTAGGATGTAAATGGGATGACGTCTTTTAGATACACAAATAAATTGTTCTA
>NC_133476.1:7802239-8045962 GCF_025370935.1 Choristoneura fumiferana | reverse complement strand
AACAACCACTGGCTTAGAGCCATGAAATTTTTATGTAGGTAGCTGGACCTCTGGTAAATAACACATGGGTAGAGGCCGCGAATTTTACCAATGTGACATAGAAATAACATAAAAAAAATACGTGACGTTACCATAAAACGTAACGTAAATTTTACAAAGCCTAGATCATACTGGTAAAAATTCTCATTAGATAACGTATGTATGAAAAAAAATACATGTCATATAATAAAGTGAAGTTTTTATTTTTACTAGAACTTTCTGACGATACTGATCTAAATCTGTCCTATATGAGATTCTATTGAGCTAACATGAGAATGTGGAAGTAAAAGTACCCTTAGTTGACGAACATCTTTCCAAAAGTGTCTCTTTACATGCTCTCTAACACTGACAATAAGGTGCACATTTATAAGCATAACGAATTTGGATAAGTGGTTTTTTTTATTCGACTGGATGGCAAACGAGCAAATGAGTAAGAGATCACCACCGCCCATAAAAATCTGCAACGCCAGGGGTATTGCAGATGCGTTGCCAACCTAGAGGCCTAAGATGGGAATACCTCACGTGCCAGTAATTTCACCGGCTGTCTTACTCTCCACGCCGAAACACAACAGTGCAAGCACTGCTGCTTCACGGCAGGATTAGCGAGGAAGATGGTGGTAGCAATCCGGGCGGACTTGCACAAGGTCCTACCACCTAGTTGTGAGCATGCTTGTGACTTCGACTGTACAAGCTATTAATACCTCAAAGAAATGGCCAAACCCTAAATCACAGGTTTACCAATTTAGGAAGTAGTATCTTAGTTAAGTGGAAAAAGATGTTTTTGGAAATAAATTATTAATATGATTATTAAGTTTAGGTAACAAATGAATGTGTGAATGTGAATCTCTCCGTTTGTCTCTCACTTTAAACACGCTATGCATGTAAGCAGGACGTGAACACAGAACTCGCCACAATTATCTTGTGCCGATCCCTGCACCTACAGATTAAAATTTATTTAACTTCAAAATATCCATCTAACTAACTTACTGTGCATGCAGTTATTGGAAACCTAATAATAAACTAGTGTGTTAGAATTTTTCTGTGTGAACTTCCCTTTACCACATTTTTTCGTTACGTTATGTAAAAAATACGTAGTAGCATTTTGTAAAAATGTAACGTAATCGTAACGAAAGTGTAACGTATTTTATACAAAAAATCGTTTATCATGGTGAATAACGACATTTTGAACATAATAATACATGCCACTTACATGGAAAAGATTACCCTATCGTATGAAAAAACAACCAGTTAAAAATAATCACTACTTACCCTTAAAATCGAACAAGCACTTTCGACGTTTTGTCGAAAAAAAATCTCCGCGTCACTTTTGATGGCTGTTTGTGAACAAACTGATGAGATTTATTTATCTCATCGATGCTGCCCTATTAGAGTATTAGTTGCCAGTGTACAAAAACAAATTTCTACCAAAATTGGCGTTAAAGCTAGCTTAATAAAGCGTCACCAAAGTATTCGTAACGAAAACGTGGTATTTTGGCACGTGAAAAGAAATAAATATAAAACATGAAAATTATTTGATTATCATGATTCCGCAATCGGTAGGACTATCGTTATATCATTAAATTTGTTTAAACAAAATCATGATCATGAGAAGTTAAATAGCATGAAAATAATAAGGTATTAAGTACTCGTGGTCAAAAAAAATAGTCAATTTTCGTTACGTTTTTGACGGTAATACATTTTTATTCTTTTTTTTAAAGGGTTTTAATCAATTATCTCATTTGCGACCTTGAGAGTTTATATCGTGTCATGTAATAAAAAAAATTAAACCTCTAGGTGTTATCAGTTTTTTTTTATCAGCGTTCAAATTTGAAAACGTCCAAATTGGTCAAAATTCGCGGCCTTACCCACATAGGCTACTTTTTATTCCGACATTCCCACGGGATAGGGATAAAATCTTTGAAATAAAACCGCTGGCTTAGAGGCATGAAATTTGGTATGTAGGTAGCGGACGTCTGGAATAACACATACGCTACTTTTTATCCCGATATTTCCACGGGATAGTTTGTAACTAAGGGACCCCATACATCGTGTATTATTGTTATTATTATTTTGGTAATTTTTCTTTAATTGTATACTTACTGTAGTTTTTAAGTATTTTATTTGTACTTATTTTATTTTGAAAAAATTACTTTCTGCCAAGCTTCTCACGGCGCATTCTTCTTGGCAATGATGGTCTTTCCCGAAAGTGCTGGTATTTAAAAAAATGACGTGTAAAAGTACCCATTGCGGCCTATTTACTGAATAAATGATATGAATTTGAATTTGGAGAGGGAAAAATTTTGAAATTTTAGCACTGGGTTTAGAGTTTTGAATTTTGTACAGTTATCACAACACAACTTCAATGAGGCCACGATATAAATTTTGGAAATTTCCAGGGAATTTTGTAAAATCCCGAAAATTTCAATTGCAACTACCAGACCGAATAGTTTAGGCGTGCGAAGCCGCGGGTAAAAGCTAGTGATTTAATAAACTTCAGTAAGCTAGTTCAGAAAGCAAGATAAATACGAACTTTGCCGACAAAATACGATGTCAAAACATTATTCTCGACATCTGTACCTTTCACGTCCAGTCACTTCTATTATATATTTTTTAAGATAGCAAACGAGTTGGGTCACCTGATAGGAAACGAGCACTATGAAGAGGCATGAACATGCGTTGCCAGCCGAGAGCGCTATAATAAAATATATGCCAGTAAACTGAAAAAAAGGATAGCTGAACTAGTTAGGCTACATGACGTTTAGCCAAAATTTACTAATTAGAAACCAAAATAAAGTAAGACATCACCTAACTTTTACTCATCGCTATTTCACGATATGCCTAGGAACTTCGTGATTTGGCGGATTTTACGATCGGCCGCCGACATATATACAGCAGTTTACCATTGAGGTCATTATTAGAGCGTTTCAACGTCTTAATTTTCGTGGTCACATTTTGTTATGAACGGGCTGTAGAACTTGATGTCATTTTTGACATTTCAGAGTGACACAACCGTACACCATGCTACCAGTTATTGTTAGACAGTTGTGAGTTGTAGCATGGTGTACGGTTGTGTCACTCTGAAGATGAGCTCTGTTGAGTTCGAAACGCGTCAGTGTAGTTGGTGGTCGGTGGTGGTGATAATGCTGTTTGTGTGATTTGTGTGTGTTCTTACAGTGTGGGTGGAGAACTGCATGAACACGCATATTTTGCATAAGCTTGCTATCGTAAGGTCGCGGGGAGCAAGGAATTCTTTTAGTTCATTGATATAATGGACCTCCGCAAAAGTAACGCCTGATTCAATAAATTACATTTTTGACTGTTTTTTAGACACCTGTACTATTACCAGATAATCTGGAAACTGTAACAGAATCTTCTACCATGCAGACAAAAATGTGTCCACGTAAATCAAATAAAACAAACGCTCGATAAAGCCATTGCGAGTCTGTTTAAGACTCTGTATGGAGTCCAGTCCATATATACCTCTTCTCGCCAGGTGGCAGAATCGGCGAATAAGATGATGGCATAGAATGGTAGATGGAGAAACGATGTTAGGGTAACGTGCGGCCAATTTGATGACAAGCGGTCTACGCTGCTAAGTCGTAACTGACGTTATACAACTAAACAAACAGGTTAATAAAATAAAACCACAGCAATACCAAAAGCAATATAATAAAACATGACGGCTGGGAATTTAATTGTTATACAATAAAATTTCTTGTATTGTAGTTAAGAGACACTTTATTCTATTTGATACCGTGATTCAATATTAAACATCCATAATAAACAAAAAACAGCCACAAGGAGTAAATTACAAAGTAAGTAATAAACGATCTTCCCGCATCAGAGAGTTATTCCTCTATCTCTTCTATCTAAAATTGAGAAAACATTCTTCGTTAATTTCAACAACCAATGATTTTTGTGTTGTCGAAATAATAATGTGAGTCGCTTAGGTACGCTATAAACAATGTAGTTTTATCTTTTCTTTGCTTTTTTTATTCGATCCTCAAATTCTATTGTTTCCTACATAAACCCACCCACATAGCACTAGAGGATGTATTAACTATCAGATTACCATCGTGCGGCTTGTTCATCACGTACCAAGTTCCCGGAGCAGGTCTTTGTTCCACCCTTGAATGAAAATATAAGTAAAATCCACAATGTCTACAATTATAGTGTTTTATACATACTCGTGGATGCATTTATAAATAACTTAAGTTTAAAGAAGTTACACTTCCCTGGGAAAAAAATGTGGGATAATATTGGTTTCTGTTCGCGAAACAGTTTTCAAACCCCCACATACAATTGCAGGTGGTAGGACCTTGTGCAAGGTCCGCCCGGATCGCTACCACCATCTTGCTCGCTAATCCTGCCGTGAAGCAGCATTGCTTGCATTGTTGTGTTTCGGCGTGAAGAGTAAGACAGCCGGTGAAATTACTGGCACGTGAGGTATCCCATCTTAGGCCTCTAGGTTGGCAACGTGTTTGCAATACCCCTGGTGTTGCAGATGTTTATGGGCGGTGGTGACCTGTTACCATCAGGAGACCCACTTGCTCGTTTGCCTTCAAGTAATATAAAAAAAAAACAAGCAAACAAGCGTCTTTTACTTATTTTTTATTCAGAGTTCTGTCGTCCTACAAGGAATTGTTATTTATAGATGCGTCATTTCCATCCATCCTTCCGTCCGTGGTTTTTTTACGTTTGATTTTTTAACGCATACCTCAATTAATCAATGAATGCACCAGTTTACATTTAAATTCATAAGATTTCATAATTAAGACTAATTTATGTATGGTGGTCGTATTTAGTTTGGGGTATTGTATGGTGTAAAATGCGCTGAGCATTGATTTAGCTCTAAAATTTAGAGTAGCGTCTAACTCAACAAACGTTTCCATTTCCTTAAACCAATTGAATCAATAACGTAAAAAACAATTTCACCGTTTACTACCCATAAATAATACGTGCAATAAATATTATTTTATGATCTAATTGTGCTATACATAAGTTTCGACACGGCAAACGCTCCAAGCGTCCAAGTAAACACCGTGTCACAGGTAGGTTGTATAAATAAAAATACGTAGAATTCCTGCAGACAATGAGACAAAAAAAAACAAAGTTCATAGACTGTAGGCTAAATCCTTTAGGGTCTTCGCAGTGGGATGCCGGGTCCTTATCTAAAGTTAAAGTTTCGAGAAAAGAGGTTAGGAGTGGGGCGGCGCGCGCGCATAATACTGCTAACCGCCGCAGCTACACGCCGCGTCCGCGCTCCAACTGACATTCGAACGAGTTCGATTCATTTTCAAATTTTAAAATGCTTTCGTTTA
The DNA here is from genome assembly GCF_025370935.1 of Choristoneura fumiferana. Lineage (NCBI taxonomy): Eukaryota > Metazoa > Arthropoda > Insecta > Lepidoptera > Tortricidae > Choristoneura > Choristoneura fumiferana. The sequence continues at coordinate 8,040,602 of NC_133476.1, read as the reverse complement.
CAGTGCTGAGGTGAAACTGTGTATTGCGATTGTGTTTTGGAACGCATATTTGTGAAGGATTTATAAAGTGGACCCTTTGAAAATTTAAGGTAACTTAATTTTTATTGACTTAAAAGTAATTTCAAGCAACTTTAATTATCTTATAACGTAAGTATTTCTATTAAAAAAATTGAAATGAAAAAAAAGTAATGTGAACGGACTGGTTGGTGCAACCGCGGCAACTCGTTGCACTTTGCAATTTAGTTTGCGGATAATTTCAACACACGTCGCTGCCCGACACTTTCACGCCGCACTTGCATAAAAGAGGGTATCTAGCACTATAAATATGTTACCAATTGACCTCTTAAGCTGATCATTGTTTTTATTTCGTAACCCGTGCAGCCAGAAGAAATTATTTTTAACTCATTATTTTTAACACAACATTGGCGGATAATATTCTCTAAAATTAACTTTTTTGTTTTATTCGAACGCTCATGGTTTTTTTTTGTCACCTAAATTAGTCATCTACCTATTTTCCGGTAGATAACCCCCAAATCACCTTAAAGTACAGAAAAACTTCTTATTTTAAGGAGGCCCGGACATTACAAGGCGTTTTAACTTATCTTGTCTACAAGTCGTACCCAATTTAGTCTGCTTGAGATTTGAGTAAACTCTGTAATTTGGGTAAAGTTTGTTTTAACATAATTATTTAAACACTTTATTTATAATACCTGTACTGTTCTGTAGTCATCATTAGTCAATAAATATTTGGTTGGTGCTCATTACATCTTTTTATGTTTATAGGTACTTACTTATAAAATAATAAAACAAAAAATTTGCCCCGCACATGGAGTGGTCTATGCGTTTATAAGTATCTATTATTATGAATATTCATTTCATATTGCCTATGGTGTTTTTAATTTAAAAAAAAATAGGTAACACACTTATGCGTTTTCAACCCTTCGGCTTTAGACAAACCTTAGAAAGCAATTTTTGCATAAGATTTTAATCTATCATAAACCGAACCGAACCGAAGAAGTATTTATCTCGAATGATCGAACTGTTAATCCATCGTAACATCACGTAACCTTTAATGAAAACAGAAGCTGCACTAAAAATTATTTATCATGTATATCATCAATTTATTACATAACTAGACTATACCCGTGACTCTTTGCTCAAAAAATCCGAGATTTAGCAGATTCCCATCTATGGGACTTTCCCAAAAATTATACCGTATTCTTCATTTACGCTGTTTGCTGTTTGTTGTTCATCTTCGCAAAATGTAATGTCCTTAACATAGGTAGCGGTTAAAATTATAGGATTTTACATGAAATATTGGAATAAAAAATAGTCTAAGTATATATTATTCCACACGCCCAGCTAACTACATATGTACCAAACTGAATTAAAGTGGTAATAAACTCACATGCACGCACGCACACACGTACTCATTAACTTTCACATAATTTATATTATTAGGATAGCAAATATTGATGGGAAACTTTAGTCCCTAAAAATATCACTCACACTTACTTATACTTTTTACCGTCTCGTATTGTAACGTAAGTAGACCGAGTTGGTTACCTATCAGAGTGTAACGACCCGTTCTGACATTATCTAATATATATTTAAGTACATAAGATGAAGACGTAGTATCTGTCAAGAACCCTTGCCGAATGCTGTGTTTCCTGCTTCCCGAGCTACACAGTTATAAGCACATTTATTATAATTATAATCTTGATACGAGAAAAGTCCATAGACCATTGCAAGGTTTTATTATTGTGCAATTATAAGAATTTAACGTATGCAACGAAACGTTAATACGTATAAGGCAGTTTTCACGCAGGAGAACTTATCTGGTATCCTTCAAAATTACAAATCGCAGAAATGAAAACGATTAAGTGTATCACGGGAAATTTAGAAATACCCACTTCTTTTTCTAGCCGCCTTAAGTAAAGGAAGATTTTTCTCAGGGCTCCATACCACAAAAGGAAAATGGAACCGTTATAGGATCACTTCGTTGCCCGTCTACCTAGATCTTTTTTCTCAGACCCGTGCATGGAGGTATCAATATTTTTTTATATTTAAAACTGTATTATTCTGATTTCATATAGTATTTGTTATCGTTATTAAGTATTCTCATGTTAATCTTTGCACATACCTGTAACCCAATTAAAAATAGAGGCGCTTCGGTTTTACTATCTCAATTTTTGTTAGCCTGTTAAAGTGCGTCTCACTGCTGGGCAAAGGCCTCCCCTTCTTTCTACCACCCGTCCCTATCGAGAGCACTTGATTGCCATTGCCACTCTATTTGATATGCTTCCAAGTCATCCCGCCATCTCCTCTTTGGTCTGTCTCTGTTACGATGGCCTTCCATCATCGCTGTAGGTGCATGCGGCAGACATGACCAGCCTATTATGACATAAACTATAAATAAATAAATCAAGCGAAAATTAATATCAAATACTCGGATTTCAGTTAAACATAATCAGATTGAACATGTCATTGTAGTGTCAATATTGTAAGAGGAATGGTTTACTAACTTATATCAAGTCGATGTATTTACAAACATGTTTGTATTTGAAGGCTGAGTAAAGTCCGAGACAATCGACCAGTTTTGACTGTACGAAATTATCAAAAACGTGAGTCTTACCTTGAAGCTATCATAACTTACATAGAAAAATTAATGTACCTCAATCCTAATTAATTACTCATTTACTTATTCCACAATCCACTTTTGCCCATCTAATTAATTAAGAACAATGTTGCTAAATATACAAAAACTAATCAGGAATGTTCGTCTCAAATAATTTGAAACTTAACACCTCAAAATAACAAAACTTACAAAAAAAATTAGTAGAAGTATAAAAACTATGTTATTTTTTAAATTATATACATCAATTTATTCGTATAACGTTACGGATCTTAATTATTCGATCGTGAAAGTTATGGTTTAAAATTTAATCTAAAATCGAACTTCACCCATCTATTAACCGGATAAAAACAATTTTATATGAAAAAAAATGTATTTCTAGCACACTGAAACATAAAAAGCAAGTACTTATTACAATCAATTCGAAAGTAATGCCTTTAACCTCCAGAGTATATGTACTTAGAGATTTAATGTGTCCAGTTGAGATTAGCAAGGGAACCCGTACATAATGTTTGAATACTAGTAAAACGGAAATCCTTCTTCCTCTATTGTTCTATTCTAAGTGTTTTTTACGTTTTCTTTACATTTGTCAACATAGCGTGAAGGAAGACGTACTAAATCACTGGTAAAGATATGCATCATGCGTTATTTGAGTCGGTTATAACATATTTTTTTTACGAAATATGACCATTGTAAGTTTTAGAAATCAAATACGTTGGTATACGCAAAAAAATCTTAAAATTTATATAATAACAGTATTATATGTATTACTTAAGAAATTGTTGGTAACAGCCAATTGCACTCGCGATAATGCGAGTTCACACCTACACCGGAATCCGTATTATTTCAATATGTTTTGTAAAATAAATATAAAGAAAATCTCATCATTAGAAGCGGACGAAATTCGACTTGCAACTAGTTGCAACCATGTCTATCACAATAACGAACATTGCAAGTACAAAAAGCTTGTAAAATCTTACTTTCGCAATAGTGTTGTAAACTCAAATCCCCTTATTTCTAAAATTTATACTATTTGAATAGCTCATAAATAATGCAAATACTCAGCTTTAACAAAATATCATGACTTTCGACAATGGTCATGGTCGGAAGACACAAATTATCAAAATCTATCAGGTGACCCAACTGGCACTTACTCTCGCAAGTTTTAACAGTTAAATATAGTGTCTTGTCAATGCTCAGAAATTTGATGACTTTATTTTGTAATATTTAGTTTATAAATATTTTAAATGTTAATAGTATTTATATTCTATTGTAAAAAATAAATTATTTTGAATGTTAATAATTATATTTTTTTCATAATGATATTCCATTATCTAAATGATATCTAATTCGCCTGCGCATTGCGGATGCCGCTCACGAGTGTTTGCTAATTTAGACTTGCGCAGGAGTCGGAGTCACTGCGACACACTTGCACACCTGCATTTAATTTGTCCGTCTAAACCCTAAGGTTTAATTTGTAGGCTGGTGTTTGTAACTTAACTTATTATTTAAAAAAAAATACTTAAAAGGTGTTAAATATTTGTGACGTATAGATATCATTAAACATCATTGTAAATCTATTTAGAAAAATATATATTATACCTTCCTCGTTGAGTTTCTTGCCGAATTCTTCACAACAGAGGTTCTTCGAACCGGTGGTAGACTTTTTTTTTATTCATAAGTACTTCTTGTTGTGAGTTTATATTACAATTAAGTTTCGAAAACGCTACAATTCAATACAAATATTCTTTATTGCACACCACAAATCAGTACAATAATTTTATGCGGAGGCAAAATGTAGTTGTCTAATATGTATATTATTCTGGTAACTTTTATAGAGTATAATACATATTTAGTGTTATTTTTTAATTGTTATAACGAAATTTAAAAAAAACGGTTTTCTTTGTGATAGTGTGCAAAACCACACAAGGTTTAAATGCCGTTGCATTCGCTCTTTAATAGGTGTATAACAATAAAACGTTTCAATAATTACATATAAGGTATAGCAAGTTCACTATGCTGAAGTGCAGTTGGCCAAATATGCCGCGTTCAGTACATTAAATTACTTGTTATCTTGTGTACTTGTATGATACTGTGTGTAAAAGTATTTTAGTATTTTTAACAAAAGATTTGTTTTAACTAAAAAAAAAATTTTATCGTCGGTTTAAAATGACGGTGATCTTATTAATTTCGCTATCATCTTCTCAGTCATTGTTTATTCCTATCTTTTTCTGTTTTGAATTTAGAAAATCTTTAAAACCCAATTCGAATGGATTATAACAATTATACAACTTATTTTGCTTCTGCATTGCTTTCGTTTTTCATTTTGCATTTTGTCTCTTTAACTATGTTAACTTATTGTCCTGATTTGTGATGCTTTGTAAATAATATTTATATTATTGTATTTTCAAATACACAATGTTGTACACATTCCATTGGATCTTTCATTGCTTGAATTGCTCACACATTTTCTCTTTGCACCTTATTTTTTATCTCAGCTCTTAGAAGCTCCCATCCCATTAGTACGCGGTATTATGAAAACATCTAATTACTGTGCCTGTGTTCTAATTATTCCATTAATAGGCTTTTCCACCCGGCTGAATGAAAATTAAACTTTCCGAACAGGAGAGATGAAAAATATGTTTGTGGTAGGTCAACTTCACTTAGCTGACTCAATGAACTACACGGTATTACGTTACAATTACAAATCAGTTAAAAAGCAATAATACGAGTACGTCATCATCAGACGTTCAAAAGTACGAGTAAGACTCTTGCTGGTTCAGTTCCGTCCAGTCCGTTCTTTTTATGACTAGTTCTTACACCTTTTGATGCGATACAGCATCTTTAAATAAGAATACAAAACTGGTCAATTAAATTTGTTTGTAAGAAATTATGACGACAGTTCTGTTCTTAATCACTTAATTAACTGTCCATCAAAGATTTCTCGTTCTTTACTAATTGTAGAATTCATAAAAAATTAACGTTAAGTCAACTTAATAACTTGTAATGTAGGAGCAGCTGTATTCATAAGCTGATAATTGTTTCCCATTACCTATCAGGCGTTTTTTTTTTACTTGGGTAGGTAAGTTCTGATAGCGATGTTGTGATGAATTCAGTAAAGTTCAAACGACTCAAATTTTTCTTCTTACAATCCGCGTATAGTATGTAATGGGGAACTTCCTTGGCACGGGAGAATTTCAACATTTATTAAAATGATATTAAACTGATGTCAATTTAGCAATGTATTGGATACATTAAAAATTAATTGTATATGTATGAAAAAAAGTAAAATAAACACTGGTATTTTTTTTAAAGTTGCAGAATAAAAATAGCTCAGTTATTCGAGAAGAAATGAACCTTGCATTTAAAACTTAAAGGTCAGAGACACCTTGAACCCTGTATAACTAAATCAAAGCTCTGCTCGATAATAGCGCACGAGTTAATCATATTTAAAGAGTGAGCAAATAAGAACAAATATTTCCGGGTCATAATACAAAAGCCAATATTGATATAACTACTGACTTATTATTAGATAAGTGATTCATGATAGGAATATAATTTCGACTTACCTAGATTTATCTAATTAAAGTCATAGAAGGAATTTTGGATCAGAACGCGATTCCATCATTTATTTTGTATAGTAATGTTTAGCTGTGATAGACAACTCGATCTCAATTGACTAACTATGTATTTATTTATTTCAATGGCAGTAAAAATGAAAGTTGACAGTAAATTGGAAATTAATGTACTGTATCTTGGAATTATTTTATAGTGATGTCAAATATCGTTTCGGTAGACGTTTGAAAATTTGCTTTTATTACTTTCTAACTCATAGTTAAGTGTCTCTACTGCCTCATCTTAAATGAACTAAATTGATTAAACCAAACAAATTTGCCAAAGTAGGTACCTAATTTTACGTAGTTTCACGATATTTTAAGGACAAGTCGGACATTTTTTATCTGACTGCCAAGACCCCTTCTTTTACTTCCTGACTATATTGAATCAAGATAACTCTTTGTATTCTTCTACAGACCGCATAACTCGTCGTTATCTTAACAATAATCAGACTTAAACAAATCACTTCCGTTCAAATTGTTATAACATGATTGAGTAATAAATATCAGCCTTACTTAGATAAGATGACTGGTTCAGAATTTAATTGTAAAATTCTGTCGTCCTTTCACTTAAAGGTATTTTTTCTCCGAAGTCAGGTTAATTAATTTTAATGCCTTATATTATTTATTAAAAAAAAAATGGATTTCATAGCTGGGAATTCAAAATTTTACATTAACTCTGTCTGAAACTTTTTAGTCTGAAACGTTAGGAAGAAATCGAATATTGCATGACTGCAATATTTTAGTCAAAATTATATAAAACCTTACTACCGTCTTAAAAGTTAGAATGAGAAATATTTAAATAGAAAAAAATCTCCTAAGCATTATTCTAAAACTTTAACAATATCCTAAGGTATTCTTTTCTTAGTAACATCAGTGAGTGACAGAATATTTTTAGGTAGAGAGACGTAAATAGACATTTTCATTTATAAATTCGTTAAAAATCATTATTAATTTACAACTCTACTACTTACCGATGAATATACAATTTAACTAAAAGTAACGACTAAATGCGTGTCGATTCACGCGCAATATAGGGTTCCGTACTAATATGCCGGAAATATGCAACGGATTTCTAAATCTAATAACGATCGTAGCAAACCTACGATGTCTTTGACATACATACGAGTATCTACCTAAAGATACCATCATCATCAGCCTATAGCATTCCACTGCTGGACATAGGCCTCTTCCATGGCGCGCCACAACACTCTGTCTTCAGTCCCTCGCATCCATCCGCCGCCAGCGATCCTCTGAAGGTCATCCGTCCACCGTGCCTCAGGACGCCCTACACTACGTTTTCCCGTCCGTGGTCTCGACAGACGTGGCCAGCCCAACGCCACTTCAACGAACTAATTCTCTGAGAAATGTCAGTGACTTTCGTTCTTTGTCGAATAATGTGATTTCGGATTTTATCCTTCAAAGGAACCCCTAGCATAATTGCTCTTTCCATAGCCCGCTGAGCGACCTTGAATTTGTGAAAGATACCGTACTCTGTGTATATAGAGGAGAAAAAAACATCCCTCAATTCACATAAAGAAGAGATACCGTATTGTTTTCAAAAATTTATTTTGCCATTTGTCCACATGAAACAATGTAAAATTACAACTTTTATCCACTAATAGGTAGTCTAAGCTAAGTCACAGATGGACGGACATACAGATAGAACGGATAATATGTCGAAACTATAAGGCTTCTTTGTAGGACTATGGAACCCTAAACAAGAATAAAAGTGTATGTTTATATAATTTGATCGTCATAAAATGACGGGACTTACGTAACGTCCATTGCAAGAGCCCGAGAGAAGCGCATGCTATGAATATACAAAAGTGCAAATTGAGATTTTGCTATAAAATTATCGATAATGATAATCGCAAGGTATTGTTAGACGCGAGTTATCTGGTACCCAATGACCGTGGCATGTACACAAAAGTGACCCGACAATTCTTACAATGCTCTCTCTCTATTACGCTCTTTTATTATAAAAAAATCAGCTTTAACCCGCGGCTCTTGCCCGCATTAGAGACGTCTGCACATTTAAAGTCACAAGAATCTTGGATATCAAAACCTATAGTGTACCTACTTCCCGTTGAAATTTGTCAAGAAGTAAAGTCTCACAACACCAATTCTCGTTTCTAGTGGAAAGAAATATTTTTTAATTTATGCACTCAGTGCTTGAGTTCGACTAACACTTGGTTGGGTTTAAAAGCGATAATGAATTGAAAAAAAAACCTTCGCCAATAAATTACTACCTGTTCCAACAATATAACTTAATCTGGGACTTACCCAGTGTACGTATTTTTTAACAAAGTTATTCGATTGCCAATATTGGCGCTGTCGTCGAAAACCCTATTTAAAATTTTAGTTCCCAATTTGGCCACCGAATCAAATAAGATTGTCGATTGTGAAGCCAGAAACTACCTGTTAGTTGTACAAAAAAGTTTTACCTGCTATTCAAAAGAAAAGTCAAATTTACGTCAGCAAAAATGGTTATGGGCCCTGACCAGCTGGCAGTCAGGTGTTCAACGTTATTTATAGCCCGTTGTAGTTTCAAAGTTACGGGATAGAGTAGAAAGACGTAGCTTTGCTAAACAGGACCCTTTTGGTTCTCACAGTACCTAAAGTAATATGGTTCTCGTTTTCTGATTTGTAGAATTTCGTATTAAAAAGTCTTTGATCGTTCGTATGTTTATGGCATAGTTACGAATGGAAAGATTTCAATGCACCTCAATTTTATTATATTGAACAATTAACAGACCTTACCTTTAAAATCATGAGGTAAGTACTGAATTTCCATATTTTATAAATACCTACCAGCCCCTGTGTCTCAAGGAAAGTTACATTTTTACACACGACGACTATCGCTACGATCATTTCAACTACTGACATTATAACCTATACTATTATAGAATCCACGGCATCCTTTGAATCATTTGTATTTAAAAATCTTCAGTGTTATAGTTTCAGTTTATCAAAATAGTTCTGGCCAGTACGAAAGCCAAGAAAGCTTGTGAATATAAAGTCGATACTGGCAGGCTAGCGCAGCCAGGGAGTGACATAAGTTTTTTATGTCTGTCCCCATTGACGTGCTATGGAACATTTTATATACGTGTCCAACTGTCAGTTCATTTGTGTTCACGTCACGTTTCCTTGTATAACAGTGACGTTAACTTATTAAGACGCGCACTGCTTCGCGAATAGATTGGTTTCGAAAACGTACGACTTGGATCAGGGTTATTGGAGAGTTGATCCTATTTCACCTGCGTCCGATTAGTAATTAAGGACCGCTTAAAGACACCTTTTTGTAACACAAATGTAGTGCAAACAATACCACAAGAAAAAAAAGATCGACGATCTGAGAACCTCCTCCGTTTTAGAAATCGGTTAAAAAGAAATGATAGTATGAATGCATTTGCATTTGTGCTACTACGCTATAATAAGTACGCAAACAAAGAAAAGGGTAGGTAGGTACGGGAGGACGTTAAAAAATGCGTTCCAGGGAGCGAGGTACACAGATATTTACTTACAAAAGATAAAGAGAGATATCTCTATTGTGGTGTCTCCGCTATGCAAGGTACTAAGTAAATAAGGAAGGAAGAGTAGGTAAGGTAGGTAGATTATGGATACTTAGTACCCAGTACCCTGGCGGTATAGAATCATTTCAGTCCGAAATGTATGTGATCGCGTACAATTACCCACTGCGTACGTTTAGCCCATATGACTCTAACTTAAGGGATGCAAGAGTAATAACCGAAGTTAAGATCCAAATAATATCTCTAATTATTTTGTTTCGGAGCTATATCTGTTCAAAGACTTGTAGTTAATAGCATTAAGCAGCTACTTAGGATAAGTCGTAATGCAAATTAAGCTGTCTAGATTAGCATTTCCTCTAGCCGCTGATGTCCTAGATAAGCTACGGTCAGGTATGTTAAAATGTTGCTGGTTAGGTTAGGTTTGCTAAAGTACACAGAAATGTAGTGAATAATATTAAATTATACTACACTTTTAGATGTACAGTCTATTAAACATTTTGTACACATTTGGCCAGTCAAAGAAGTACCCTCGCTACAGTATAAAAAAACATATAGATATAACTGGAATATTGTATACATTATTGCAACTAAGTGCACAAACCGTTGCAGATTAAATATAGGCGATAGTTACATGATCAGCCCCCTAGCGCTTGCACTAAGGAGTAGCAGCATAAGTTTTACCAGTACTATTAGTACTATTCTGCAGTAGTATTCTGCGTCTTACTGTAGGAGAAAAATATTACATTTTTGCTTAAATCAGTCAAATAAGAGTGAAACTTTTTCAGTGGTCAACGATATTGTTTTTTTATACATATTTTATTTTTTGTGGTTCCATTGTTTTGTAGGTGCAAGGTAACATTTTTACCACAGCGCCTGGCTCTTCAGGTGTTCGAACTAGCATGCTACGCTTTGTATCAAAGATAAAGCAGATATGTATTATTAGTTTGGGACTAGGTCAATTGGTGTGCAATAATATCCCATGATATTTATTATTATTATTATTATTATTGTCAAACCTATAGAACTCATGTTTTATGTAAATATAACTAGCGTGCTAGGCTGAAAAGATTTCAAGAACGTATTCATCATTATTTATATATGTGAAGTTTTCATTGCACGCAACTGTAATTTATACCTACTTAATAAAACATAAAGTACCAACTGACCAACCAAAAAGTCTAAAACACATGAATTTGTAAAGGACTTCAAATTTGGCAGATAAAACATGCTATAGGCAGCAGTATTATCAAAATCAAGTATCAAAGAACTAAGACTACATTTTACCAAGAAGGGACTTTTCGAAATTCCCACGTATTTTTTTTTTGTTTTTTCACGTTGATAAAACAACAGGTAGGTATATAAGCTAGTGCATCTTAGCAATTGCCAAAATAAATGCCAGAAAAAATAAAATTAACCAAGTCCTAAGAAGAATCTCTTTTCCTAACCTATCGGCGGTTATATAAAAATAACAAATCCATTTAAAGTTATTTTATGTCGAATTTTAATTTCTTATGCCTACTTTGAGTAGGTTTAATACTATAATCGATTGTTAATTATACAGAAGGTACAATTTAAACAGCTGGGTAGAGAAGTATCTGAGGTACGTAAGTACGAAAGGTCTCAAGCAGGTTTGCCTTGTAGTCATCAATAAAAAAACGAGTTTTAAACATACGTCTACAGAATATATTACTATGTTAAAAAATAATACAAATTCTTAACATTAACACAGAGTAAGTTTAAAATGATGTGATGACACGTTTATTCTGTTAGCATTATATCTAAGTAATGTAAAACCTTTAATAACCAGTAACCACTTCTAAGTAACAAATAGAATTTAAATTTAATAAGTAATGACACCTGCATATGAAAATTGTAACTCGTTTTAATAATTGAAACACGTATTTTTTTTATGAAATTAAAATCAAAAATTTGTCTCCGGTTTAATTCACCTTGACTCACTGATTAACCCTATATATATTCTATATCTATGTATATATGATAACTGAAACCATATTACAAGTTAAACTATCCTAACCAACAAAAACCGCTGACTTTGTCCCTTCAAAGTTCACTATCTCAAAAACGGCTAAGCTCTAAGAACCATTGCTAGAAAACCACGCATTCAAATCGGTCCACCCGTTTAAGAGCTACGGTGCCACACACAGACACACATAGCGGTCAAACATATAACACCCCTCTTTTTGCGTCGGGGGTTAAAAAGCAATGAACTAAACTCGAATTCATTCCGAAAATACCTCATTCATCTTTTCTTACCATGATGTCTCCAAGGCGAAGGTTGATGACATGTTTATGATTATTAATATTATACCATTACCTGTACCAACTATAATCACATTTAAGTGAACTTTACAGGTCGTCATTAAGATGGCCCATTGATAAGCGCGCCATGTTAGGCTGACACGGATACACAATGATATTTTCTTGCGGAAGTGATACTCGGAAGTAATCATACTACCTTAAGCCGGTTATGCTAGGTGGGTAATTTACTTGACGTATGTGTCGTATAAGGGTGATCGAACTCATCAAGGATATCGTCATTTAAGAACTTAAGTGATACCTTAAGTCGGGTCATTGATTTTGTCTATCGTGAACTAAGGTATTGCCTAGCTAGATTAGACAAGAGACAGTGAGGTAAAAGGCACAGAAGAAATAAGTTTTTTCTTTAGTATTTCCATCCTTAGGTACTGCTCGCACAAAAATATTTCTATGGATTTCCGAAATTTTTAAGTTTTGTCGTCGTATTTCCTAGTTAACTATTTCCACGTAGAGTCAGGGAAGATGTCGGTTAGTGCAAAGAAGCACTTTAAAATGCCAGGACAACTTGAATTATGTTAAATAATAAAACTCGCAGCTAGGAAACTTAGCGATATAACAAGATAAGTAATAAAACTTTTTAACAACATCACTGCCCTAAGTTATTTGAAGCCGTCATAATTCCAGAATAGCTTTTTTAATGTATTATGATCAATTTTTTGTATTAACTAATATGTATATGTTTATTATTTTGTTTAGCTGTATTATTGTACTCGTAGTTGTTCAAAAATAAATATTTTCTATTCTATTCCATTCTAATTATTAGTAATTATTGAAGTATAAAAAATAAATGATATAAATACATACAATGCATACTTCAGGGTCCGGGTCCAAATAGTTTTAGATACGCACCTAAGATTAATATTTAATGCGATTGTGCAACAAAATATGTTGATTCAATTTATTGTGAATTTGGAAATATTAATAGTAATGATTAAATAATAACGATGTTTCCAACAAACTAAACAGCTGCATTTAACAAGAATCTGACCTTAAAATGTATGAATTTGTAGAGGACGTCATTAATATATTTCTATTTCTGTTTACATTTTAAAGCACCGTAGCATTGTGCAACGCAACATAAACATTTTCTAAATCAAAACAGTGATTCTTTTAAGCAAATTGATGTTGTAACTATGGAAATATTATGTCTTGGTTCTTTAAGAATGTTGATCCTCATGGGGATTTAGTACAATGGACAATAAGTATTGGCCTCAAGGGGTACTTGTTACAAGAACAATACCTTGGGATTTAATCGAAGGGATTAACCGTTAGAAGTATTTGTAGACCTGTTCAATGTATTCGTTCAGGCAGATCTTTGTTGTACACTCGTGTAGGATGCAGTGGCGTGGCGTCAGATATTTCCGTGGTAAAGCCAAAGCAAAGATCGCTTACATCTTTTATGTATGTCTTGTTGTTGTAAATATTGGGCAAGCCGGTGGGAATAGAGCTCTATGGACGCTTCGCCGCTGGTAGGATGTAAATGGGATGACGTCTTTTAGATATCACAAATAAATTGTTCTTAAAAACACGATTGAGCCGACGTCATTTGTTCAAACATTAATTAAAATTTCATAGTCTAACGATGGAACATACGTAAATACCAATTATAACCATTATTTTGGCTATGCTTTTGTTTTACAGTGACAAATGACAGTCTACGTATCAGATATTAAGCCAAATCGTATTAAATTCAATGTGATCGCTATCGTTTCCGGTGAAACCGTTCTCGATTATAAATACAGTACTAGAATACCATGTTTTCGGCTAAATATATAAAAATGTTGGAGATCATTTCGTGCGCGACCTAATTTCACGGTCACTTACATCTGCGTGATTCGGATTACCATGCGATGACCCGCTCAATGACAGATCTAATTATGATAAAATAATACAACCTTCCGCAAAACACGACATTGGCTTTATGCTATGCAGAAGCTTGATAAGCAAGTATTTCCTATATTAAATACTCACGCAATCTTAGGTGAACTTGCGCTGACCGGACGCACTCGCAATCAGAATTGTTTTCACTGCTTCTTTCTGCCACACGGGATAGGATGAGGATAGAAAGTGACGGAGACCGTTAGACAATACGGTTACAAAGTTAACTTTTAACTCCGCATTAACATAAGCTAACTAAGGGTTAAGTAGTATCATAAAGAAACTGTCGATCTTAACCCATATTTTGCGGTTTTGTTTTTTAACCCGGGATCGTGTAAGTTGCTCTAAGCTTGACGATTCAATTTAATTTTAAACCTCCAAAATCAAAGTACAGAACCATCAGCCAAATATTTGGTCTACCACCCTTAAGTTGATAATCGGTTTTATGTCATAAAACAATAATGCCCAATGTCTGTCAACTTGAAAGTTCGACTTCAGCGACATTTTCATTTGATAGGATCTTGTTTAAAAAATATTTGGCTGATGGTACCTCGCAAGTGAGATTGGTAACCTCTCTTACATGCGATGTTGTGTAAAATTTAATGTTGATCTCGCTCACGCGTAGACGGTGTAGAATGCCCAAATCTCTAAGTACCATCTCATATCTTCTTAGTACCTAAACGCAGTTTAAAGCTACTTTGTACGTGTAGCAATGTTAGTGAAAATAATTGCATAAGATGTGTAGTAACACGAAAATATCTAAAGTATGTATTACGTATAACAATGTCTCTAAAATTGTACGAAATTCAAATTAAAAAATATTTTAAATTGAAAGACTCAGGTCAATATATCTGTGATCAAATTTTTGTTTAGTGGCAAAGATCTTACCTAGAACCAGGTACTCAAGCTTAAGGTTTGTTAAAGGTTGTCAGCAGTATAATAGCAAAATGGGAAAGAATATTAGAAGAACCATAAGTATAACTGTCTCAAAAAACACATAATTAACATTTTGATATTGACTGAACCAGTACACACTACTAATTCGATTAATAAATAAATGATTAAGTACTCCATGATTGCACCGATATAACCTAGACAAGATTACTATGACGGGATATGCGGCTTTCTATTAAGTTTCTAATTCAATCAAGAATTGAATCTCAACGCGACCACACGGCTATGCAGGGCTTTGGTGTCGAGATAGTGTCAATCCTTTTAATTGGGGATAGTTTTATGTCTTCCAGTTCAAAGAAAATTTTATTGATATTGACTATATACGTACATAATATACATAACGTCGTTTGTAATTATCGTTCACGACAGTATTTAAATGTTTTTGAAGTAAGTTTACGCTGGATGAAGCGAACTGACACTCTGTTGTAAAATGTAGATGGTTTTTATTTGTGTCTGATTCGATATTTCGTCAGTAAGGAAATAAAACAGAATTAATACTTAATGGATTGCTAGTACCCCAGCTCGCACCTCTGAGTTTTTCGAAATTCATGCGCGGAATTACATTTGAAATTTACCACGAGCTTTGCGGTGAAGGAAAACATCGTGAGGAAACCTACACAAACCTGCGAAGCGATTCAATGGTGCGTGCGAAGTTCCCAATCCGCACTAGGCCCGCGAGGGAACTATGGCCCAAGCCCTCTTGTTCTGAGAGGAGGCCTGTGCCCAGCAGTGGGACGTATATAGGCTGGGATGATGATGGATTGCTAGCAAGGTAAACTTGAAATAAGGCAGTGTTTTATGAGATGTTTTAACAGTACGTCTGTCAGTATTAACTGTTTAACAGCTGACATTTAAACCTCGTTACCGCTTAAGTACATCAGTCTTACCCCCTTTTTAGTTTTCCTTACCTTCTTAATCAAACGGATATTCATGTAAATCTAAATTAGGCACCAAAAGTAGTGAAGCTGATATATGTATTTATGTATATTCGTTGTACGAATTACATCACCAATTATTTTATTAATTTATTTATTTATTTTAAATAACACTAGTTTTTATTTGCTTTAGCTAAAACTATTTAATTTATTAAATAGATATTCTGTGCTGTGCTGAAATATTATGATCAATATGATTATAAATATCTACGTCCTGTAATTCAACAAAACAAAATTAAATAATAATCACAACAGCGGAATCTCACAATTTGCGAAGCGTATACTTTACTTTTATTGGTATAGATCGTTGTCCGGAAAAAGGTGACAGAAACTAAATTACAGTGTTTCTGCAAAAAGCGGAAACGTAGGCACTGGAACTGTGGTGCAACTCGTGGGCAGCGCAACGCGTCGCTAGTTGCCACACGACGGGACGTGTTACGCGTTAACACACGCCAGTGTCGTGTAAACACTGCCTTTTACTTTTACCAGTATTTCCGCGGAACTTTAAACGTCCATTATGCACATATAAATACCGTGTACCCAAGGACAGATTAAACGACCAGACTATTTTTTGAGATGCAATAAAAGTGCTATAAATACAGGCAACGCAACAACGGAATCCGTTTTAAAAATATCCTCTAGCATATCCAAATATTAAGCCAACTGATGAAAAATGGCAAGAGCCTAGACTCCTTTTTTATGTTATAAGTAGGAAGCAAGCACAAGAAAGTGCCTGTTGGTCTGTGTCAACACCGTGTCGTAAGAAAATGTTTTTTTTTTACTTAAACCACGCTCTTACGACAAACTTAACCACACCTTCACATCTGGCTACCACGCCTAAATTTTAACTTTACCTACTAGATAGCATTGACATATTTAGCTAACTTAGACTCGAGCTTCATTTTTAGCCCAAAGAAACTGTACTTTTTAGGGTTCCGGAGCCAAAATGGCAAAAACGGAACCCTTATAGTTTCGCCATGTCTGTCTGTCTGTCCGTCCACGGCTTTGCTCAGGGACTATCAATGCTAGAAAGCTGTAATTTTGTACGAACATGTATGTAAACTATGCCGACAAATTGGTACAATAAAATTTTCAAAAACATTTTTTTTAGTGTACCTCCCTTAGACGTAAAGTGGGGGTGTTTTTTATTTTCTCATCCAACCTTGTAGTGTGGAGTATTGTTGGATAGGTCCTTTAAAATCATTACGGGGTTGCTAAAACGATTTTTCGATTCAGTGATTTGTTTGCAAAATATTCAGCTTTAAAGTGCAAATTTTCATTAAAATCCCCCCCCCCTCTAAATTCTATATCGGTGGGTGTAAAAATTAAAAAAAAATCAGAATGGTAGTAAGTATAAGTATCAAACTTTCAAGAAAAATATAACGGCTAAGTTTGCTTGAGAATTATTAGTAGTTTAAGAATAAATAGCAGCCTAAGGTATAAAATATACCTAAACTTGGAAGATTCCGTATAAAATACGAAATCCTTAGAAAAATATTACTTATTTTTGTCGTAATGGCTACGGAACCCTATTTTGGACGTGTCCGACACGCTTTTGGCTGTTTTTTTTTATTGATACTGAGCTATCACAACACAGGAAGAGATCTGCTCCTGAGAATACAATATTTACATAAAGATGCACGGACAACCAGGTGAGCCTACAAGGATTCCGTTTTCTTCTTGATGCTGGTATTTCACTTGGTATATTCACCGAAACATTTGCGTGTACGAAAGAGACATACCTACCTACTATTTCATTTTTATAAGATGGACGAAGTATGGACGATGCAGATGTCAACAGCGTAACGCGAATACACAACGCCAAGTCAAGTGACACCTATGAGGTTGAATTCATAAAACATTAACTTGAAAGGTGCGGACATACTATTAAGACTCGACGCCATGCCTCGCTTGCGATACGCTATCCAACGCGTGACAGTAGGTACTAATCGGTCTCATATATTTATTATGGTAGTTGTAGATAGAAACATGGTGTCGGACGACGTGGCGTGGCGTCGCGTTTTAGTAGTATGGTTTCGCCTAAAGGCTCAGTTTCCACCAGACATGTGCGAGGATGTGTTTTTCAGGAACCAATAGGAACGCTTCATTTACCTCGCCTCGATCCGCTCAGCTGTTTCCACCAGAGATGTGCTCTGCGAGGATAGGTAAATGAAGCGTAATCTAATATTGGTTCGTGAAAAACACATTCCTCTCAACACGTCCTCGCACATTTTGGGTGGAAATGCAGCCTAAGGCTGCGCCTCCACCGAGGCGGAGTCGAGCGGAGCGGAGAGAAGACGTGTAGGGATCGACCAATCCCTACACGTTTGACGATAATGAGGCGGAGACGAGAGTTGATTCCACTAATAATGACTGGTCGATCCCTACACGTCTCCTCTCCGATCCGCTCGTCTCCGCCTCAGTGGAGCCGCAGCCTAACTCTGGTCAATTCGTGCTTGCGTACTACAAGGCGTATGCGCCGACACTGACAACGCCAGTGAAAGCGTCTTGACCTACGACCGCCGACGGCGATCGCTTGCGGTAGGTGTTGTAAGAAGCATAACTTATCGTCGCGGCATGTTGCAGGTTCTTTTTTAAACCCGCTTGTATGCGTTGTGATTCATGCTAGAGTAAACGTAGCCCAGACCAATAGCGGCACAGGACCAGGCTCTATTATGGCACACCACACATTAGATGACGGCATAGCAAAAAAAAACGAAAGACTATGTTTGTTACTCCTTCACGTTAAATGGCTGGACGCATTTGGATTAAATTTGGTACATAGATAGCTGGACGTTTGGAATAATACATGGGCTACTTTTTATCCCGATATTCCCACGGAATAGGGATAAAATCTTTAAATTTCAACCGCTGGGTTAAAGTCGTGAAATTTTGGACAGTTGTTCTTAACAAAATTTTGTAAAATCCCTGAGTTTCAATTGTAACTAACAGATCGAATAGTTTACGCGTGCAAAGCCGCGGGTAAACTCTAGTATATAATAATATAACGAAAAGTCCTGACTGACTGACTCAAAAATGTCCAGAACAAATTCTTGGGCCCAAAAAGCTAAAATTTTGAATTAAGATTCCCTTTGATTTAGACTAGAAATAGCGATGAATTTTGCGGGATATTGATGAGAAATTCAGCAACAAAGACGTAACCAAGGGCTGAAACTAGTATTTTATGTACAAAATTTATGCACGCTTAAGTAGACTATGGGTAGATATCAAATTATATGAAGCTTAAACATAATAATGGCAATAGTATTATTGTACTTAATAGCCGGTGGAATAGAATTGTTATATAATTAACCATCCACCACATTGCACCATCATCGAAAATTTGCCTAGTTAGGTACCTACCTAAGTATATTATATCAAAGGGACTAAGTATTTACCAGGCCAAGGGATATATTCCACCCACATCTTATATCGGTAACCGTAGTCAGGTTTTAACTCCAAACCACCTACAAAATATTTTGTCAATCCCTGATAATATTATTTTATGATCTTCATTCACAACACGCTTCTAAATTGCGTAATATGTCTTTGGCAGCCGTTTAAATTCACTTGAACGCTAATTTCAGTAAACTACGGAGAAATTCGAACACTTTCCATAATTTCTATGAAACAGAAGTACATAGGTCGAACAATTTTTCTATATTTTGTAGATTTTGAGTGTTGAAAGCTAATGTAATCGTAAACATTGCAAAATATTCATGCATTATTGTGTATGACCAGAATTAGGATGTGGGTTGACATTATCCCATGGCCTTATTAGAGTTAAACTGTGTGGGAGCTATTTTTCCCATGGCCCGGTAAATTGTCTTGTCATGTCATAAAAACTCACGTAAGTAATAAAACAGTTTTTGTGTTCAACCTAGAACGAATTCATGTACCAAAGAGACCCAAAATCTAATCGGGCCATGGGAAGAATAGTTCCCACACAGGAAAATTCTAGCCAGGCAATGTGATAGAGTCATCCCACATCCTAATTCTAGTCCTATCACAAGGATGCAGGAGTATTTAGCAAAATATATGATTATATTACCTTACAATCATTAAAATCATGAAAATAACAAAAAATGGTTCGATATATCTGCTTGTGTTTTTCTTAAATTCAGTAAAGTGTTCGAATTTGTAAACAAACCACTAACATCACTGGTCAAGTGGATTTAAACGGCTGCTAAAGATATATTATTGGATTTTAAAGCGTGTCATGAATGAAGATCATAAAATAATGTTTTCAGTGATTGATATAATGTTTCGTAGGAGATTTGGAGTTAAACCTTGACTATTATAACCGATATAAGATGTGGGTGGAATATATCCCATGGCCTGATCAAGAATATAATAAGACAAAATCTAGTATGACAGTTCATTACTTAGACAGGCGATGGGATAACCGTAACCCACATATTTATTTCTGGTTTAAAGGAAGATCTCCGACTTTCATAAATACATTTTTTACAAGGCGTTCAATACGGTTGCAACAGCATATAAAGTACGTATTAAGACACGCTGGTTCTTCGGGGCCTGGTAAAGGGTTAAGTATTTTGCCCGTCATTATTTTTAATCTTTTCAATTCTTTCTTTTCGTTTACTATTTCTGGTGTACAATAAAGAGTCATTGTATTATGTATTGTACCTACTTTGTAATACGTTCAAGTGGTAATTTATCGCGGTTATTATTAATTTTATGAATTTAAAAAATCAAGGTACGCGGAACAAACCCTGAATTTAATTCATAAAAATTGTATTATGACCTTTCTCCGAAATATTAACGACAATCATAAAGCTCAAGGGTGTCATCATATTTTTAATTAAACGGAGGAAATAACTTAAATTTATCTCAATAAGCGGTAAATACAGTGATTGATATGCTTCTAGGCCGAGTAACATTTAAAAAGACTATTGTAGACGTGTGCAACTAACGTAATATTTTCTAACAATATATTAAAGAATAAATTGTACGAAATATAAACAGACATGGTGAATGCGTTAATCCCTACTATAATATTATTATAAATGCGAAAGTAACTCTGTGTCTGTCTGTCTGTCTGTTACTCTTTCACGTCGAAACCACTGAACCAATTTTGATGAAATTTGGTATATAGGTAGCCCCACGGACCAACATAGGATACCTTTTATTCCGGTAGAGGGCGCCACCGCGCGATAACCTAGATCAGCACAGACGAAGTCGCGGGCATAAGCTAGTGGAATATAAAATAGCACTAGAAATTGCGTGAGAATGCAAATATTGTAGCCGAGTACTTGACGATGACAGTTCCTCTTGCAGCACAACGAATAGCTTGAAAGGACCACAGTGTTTGTCACTTCAGATCCAACTTTACCATCTTCAAAACCCGTGTCTACAAAACAAATATTTTTAAGCACCTATTGGAAAAGGAAAGCTTCACGCTTTTAATCGTTAACTTCGACGCTTTTCTGTCAGATGTCGAAATTCTATGTCTGCAGGGAAACAGAAATGTTCAAGTACTCTGGAAACCACTTTTTATTTTCGCTTGGATTAATTAACGTCGTCAGCGATGGCCGGTGTAGGGAAAGCTGCGCGTGGGCAATAGTGACACGCGAGCGCCGCGCGAACAATTCCAAAATTAAAATAATTGCAGTGGAATACCGAATAGTTTTGCTGCCCACACATTATGGAAACGCAGGAAAACGGTATTGTCGTATTTTCTGGAAAGGAGAATTAAATGGAATGCGGAAAGAAGACTAGGGAATTAATTGGCAGTAAGACTTGGGATATAGTGACATGTGCAATGCACGAGGTTTAAGCAGGCTTTGTCGCTACGCTATATATAATACGCTCTTTCTGGATACCAATATTTTGAGTGTGCGCTAGATCTTTTTCCATCATCTTCCTATCACAACCGTTCGCCTAGGTGTGGGCATGGGACTCTACTCTACCCTTATCAACCAAGCCTATATATGTCCCACTGCAGGGCACAGGCCTCCTCTCGGAATGAGAGGGCTTGGGTCATAGTGCAGATGGGAACTTCCCTTCCTTCCCTTCTTTCATTTTCTTTTCTACCCTTATTTTGGTAACATTATCGATCATTTGCATAAAGTGATTCGTTTCATCGTTTATAATGCGGACAAATAAACAAAAAATACGTACACGTACGATAAAGTTGTCTCTAATAAAATAACTCATACATGTAAAGATTAGTTTTCACCGCATGCATTGAAGATATGCCTCGCAAGTCCGTCAATCAGACTGAATGACGTTGATGTTTGACCAATTAGGTTTCGTGGAACATGAGATGCTATGTTCCTTTACATCTCGCATAGCGATCGTTTTATAGCCTACAATACAACACACGGTCTTTAACTAAAAGTGCAATAAATCGTTGCAATCGCAAGTGGACAATTTTATTTGCCTGTAATACTATTAATTAAAAGACAGGTTTATAGACACCACTTGAAAGGAGTTTATAATGAGTTATTAAATATTTTTTGTCAGGTTATGTTTGGTTCAACTTCAAATGTTCCTCAACATTTTAAAATCAACGCCTTAAAATTACAAACTTAGGACACTCGTAATTCCCAAAAATATTATATAGTAAACCCTTTTGTCTATTTCAACCGTATCCTGCTACTTTCCTGTGATATTTTCCCCAGAGTGATAAGCAAACCATTTAGTATTAACTTATTTATTAATCGCGAGTTCCTCCGTTCGTCTCAACTTAAAACACTTAAAGAATTACAAATCGGCTTAGATCTATACAATTGTTATTCCGCGCTACATTATTTGAACTAGGGACTGCATGTTCCGGATGTGTCAGTTAAGGAAAGCCCATCACAGCCTTGGCCTCACCTCGTACGGACGTGCTCCATTCTTCTGAAGACATCCTTCGAGTTGCCCAATGCCCTTGTCAACGACCTGTGACTTGGCGGTAAAATTGCCACGCCTAAGTTGGCAATAGCAATGGTACAACTATTTTTAGACTTACTGTTCTATGGAAAATACAACTGTGGGGACAAACAAATTAAAAGGACGCGCGAACATACATTTCTTCTATTTATTTTGTTAGGACTTTAGAGCGCTTATACCTGCTGAGCTGGCAACGTTGCATATTTGTTAGTTTTCTCGATTATTCCATAAAAATAGAATGATAATTAAAAATGTGGTCTGATAGAACTCTTCTTAAAATAAAATATTTAATGTGTCTACTCCGATAATTATTCGTTATAGATTTTTATTTTCTTTAAGAACCGTCAATAAACATTGATTCGTTTTTAAAGAATATAAAAGTCTATCATGACTAATTATTGGAGTAGATACATTAACTTATATATTAAAAAGAGTTCTAATAGACCACATTTTTAATTTTCATTAAATTTTTATGGAATAATCGAGAAAAACTTAGAAAAATGCAACATTGCCAGCTCAGCAGGTATATAAACGCTCTTATAATCAGCTACGTTATGAATTGATTAGCACATAGTTATGACACGAAAAATATTCTAGTTACAAAATTGTTGTGAAATCATCCCTTTCTTTAATAGATTCATGACCACAGTTGAATGTGTTTTCAAACAATGTTAAAATATGTTATCTTTGTTGTTTCAATTTGCTTACATTTCCAATTCTGAGTAGTTACTTACCGTTAACCCTAATGCGTTGGTAAATGTTGGTTGATCCTACTGCAAGGATAATGCATAACTGAGTGCACAGTTGTTAGTGTTGTAGATGATAACAGTTATTTTTAATTCTATTATAATTTAATGTGTTAAATATTGACAATAAATAAGAACTCATTAGATTGAAATTACATGTACATATAAAAAAAATAAAAGACCTAATTAATAAGTAAACTGAAACTTGAAAAACAAAAGAACTCCCCTATGGCGGATCCAAAATTGCTGGCAGCATTTTCTTGCCATATCGCAATACTGATTTGTTGTACGAGGAAGGTGTCAGTTCTTTAATATACATATTTATTCCTTTTTAGGGTTCCGGAGCCAAAAAAGTTATAAGTATAGTAGTGTAGGAAATTAAGCAAGTTGTTGTTTGGAGACCCATGCATTAATTTCTCAGTCGATTAAATTTTGCTTGGTTATTGTATAGTATGAGCCGAAACTAACATATAAATATCCAAAAAAAAAACACTCCTACGTTAAGTTATCTGTTATATCGAACCGAGTAATTCCTCTGTCCAAAATTATTTTACCAAATAAGTCATTTGTATCAGTATGTGATAAAAATCTAATACTTTTGTCAAACATGAGAATATTTTTTTTATGATAATTCCTTTTTTGAGGCTCATTTTCATCGGAAAATTTCTCTGTCATTTTTTTCTTCTTATATGATCTTAGAATGTAATTTGGCGTAGTGGGTAAGAAAATCCAAAAAAAATGCATATCTAAATTCATGTATTTTAGAGCGATTAAAAACTGAGAGTGGAAAATTTCTCAGCCTGATTTATTTTTAGATATATACTAAGTAGTCACGTATACACGACTTAAATCCAAAATATCCAGAAAAAATCCCGCTTGTACACCCCGCTGCCTACACACACACTACTCCCGATATGTTTAGTTTTTTATACGCTCGTTATTTTTTGGATTTTTTTAACAGTTGAATGGAAAGAAAACTGTGAACTTAATTCAATAAATAAAATGGATAGAGAAATTTTCCACCGCGAGTAAAAAGGCAATTTCTGAAAATAGTATAGTTACATGGTATTTTTTTTAGATTTTCATTTTGTAGGTATAAAACGACAATAAAATGACATTCCAGTGAAAAAAATAGACGGAGCAATTTTCCGGTTCAAGACACGCCAAAAATTATATTTTATTGGTATTTCTGCTGGGATATTTTTTTTTGATATTTCATATATTGTTGCAATACGTTACATGAATATGTCCGGTGAAGAAAGTTTATACGGAGCATTTTTCGGTAAAAATATATTAACGATTTAAGACTTTAGGTATTTTCTTAAATCCTATTGTTTGGAAATTTATACAATACTTTTTATTTATTGATACTTTATCATACTGTAAAGTTTTTTCTGGCAGTACTGTTGGGGTCCACTACCTTTATTTCCTACACTATAGAGGCTTAAGCCGGATATGAGGGAAACAATACAAATAGATATTTCGAGGCTCTGCCCATTGTTTCATAAAGTGTTACGGCTCACAGAACTTTACTGCTTGTGGGACAGTACAGCAATAATAAACAATAATCTTTGGTTGTGATGATAGTCGCGGTTTACTATTTTTTAAAAGCTTAAAGACTGTTTAAGACGCTGTAATTAATTTTTACGTGAAAAATATATCTATGTAGAGATGAAAACTGCTGTCATGAACTTGATAAATTACGAATGTTTT
The DNA here is from genome assembly GCF_025370935.1 of Choristoneura fumiferana. NCBI lineage: Eukaryota > Metazoa > Arthropoda > Insecta > Lepidoptera > Tortricidae > Choristoneura > Choristoneura fumiferana. Next base: position 8,015,360 of record NC_133476.1, on the reverse strand, counting down.
GAATTAGAGTAAGAAAACATTAGGAAGGTTCTTCTTGCGCAAATTGAAGACCAAAAAGTTGCACACCTTAACGCAGGTAGTTAGAATTACTATTATTTTTTTCACTGTGACAGGAAAGCTATCCATACAAATGTATGATTAATTTTCGTGACACAATGGAAAGAAATAATCCATACTAATATTATAAATGCGAAAGTAACTCTGTCTGTCTGTCTGTCTGTCTGTCTGTCTGTCTGTCTGTCTGTTACGCTTTCACGCAAAAACCGCAGTACCGATTTGGATGAAATTTGGTACATAGATATAATAGACCATGGGAAAGAACATAGGCTATCTTTTATTGCGAAAAAGAGGCTTTAAGGGGTTGAAATGCTGGGTTAAAGTTTATATGGTGGAATTTCGTCGCTGTCGGAAATAAAACCATGAAACTTGGCATTTAGGCACTTAATAAAAAATAAGTCGGTGTGTGTTTTAGCTTTTTTGAAAATTCGACGTATGAGGGGATGAAATAGGGGATGAAAGCTCATATGGGAGGTCGTCATTATCGAAGACAAATCGATGTTTCTTTATGAAACTTGGCATTTGGGCACGTGATAAGAGATAAATAATTGTTCACGCGTTTTTTAAAATTCTTCCTGTGTGGGGGTGAAATAGGGGATGAAGGTTTTATATGTAAGATCGTCATTTTCGAAGATAAATCGATGGTTCTTTATGAAACTTGGCATTTGGACACGTGATAAGAGACAAATAGATATATTTTCGCGCATTTTTTTAAATTCGTCCTGTGTGGGGGTGAAATAGGGGGTGAAACTTTATATGAAGGTCGACATTGTAGAAGATAAATCGATAGTTCTTTATGAAACTAGGCATTTGGGCACTTTGAAAAATAAATAGATTATGATTGGTTATTTGGAGTCTTTTTGTATTTTTTATTTCAACTCCAAATTTGTTACTTTTACGGGTATCCCGTGAAACCATATCGAAAATACAAACTGAGACATGGATGCACAGAAAAACCAGAAAAAGAGACCAGCGCTGGGAATCGAACCCAGGTCCTCAGCAATCCGTGCTGCGTGCTATAACCCCTACACCACCGCTGGACAGGAATTTAGACACGAATTTTTCCTATGCATACATATCTCAGGTTGCTTATTTCTACTACGCTACTTATGCAGCAGCACTAGCGACATCTATGTTTCCGCTCTCATCGAGAGACGTCACATTCTTTCGGAACCAACCGCTCACCCAGACAAGAGATGTCGCTACTAAGCAATCAAATTATGATTGGTTATTTGGAGTCTTTTTGTATTTTTTATTTCAACTCCAAATTTGTTACTTTTACGGGTATCCCGTGAAACCATATCGAAAATACAAACTGAGACATGGATGCACAGAAAAACCAGAAAAAGAGACCAGCGCTGGGAATCGAACCCAGGTCCTCAGCAATCCGTGCTGCGTGCTATAACCCCTACACCACCGCTGGACAGGAATTTCGAAATTTTTCATACCTACTTGAAAATATGGGGATGAAAGTTCGTAACGAATTCCAAACAAATTTACTATAAGTATATTTATCGGAAATATGTGTAGCTATGCTTAGTAAGAATGCCGTCTTAATTATAATCCTACCCTCCTAACTTACAATAAAGGACGTAAGATGTCAAGAGCTCACTATGAAGAATTAGTCCTTTTGTGTTGGCAGGGTAGAATACTTATGTTTTACCAAAGAATGGAAGAACAAAAAAAAATAGTTTAGATATAAAGCAATGTATTAAAATAGGTTATTTTCAGTAAACCGTAGAAGTTTCTATCTGCTATTATTGGCAGAATAGGTACCCTATATAAATTAAATACTTTCCAATGTTACTATTCCACGCGGACGAAGTCGCGGGCAAAAGCTAGTAGTAAATAATTCTAAATATGTACCTGCGTTACGATGTGCAACTTTTTGGTTTTCACCCCATAAGGTAAACGTAAGTTGCTCGTCACTGTCCCAGAAGCTGTCATCTGTCATTGTATTAACCCCCGAAGCAAAAAGAGGGGTATAATAAGTTTGACCGCTATGTGTGTGTCTGTATGTCTGTCTGTGGCACCGTAGCTCTTAAAAAGGTGGATTGATTTGAATGCGGTTTTTTTTTATTTGAACGCAGGTTTTCTAGCAATGTTTTTGAGATATTGAACAGTGACAAAATCGGGGTTTTCCAACTTTTTGTTGGTTAGGTTATGCAATAATAGAAATGACAGCAGGGTGGCATCTGTTGACATTCGCGTATCGAGCACTCAGACTTTTACCCCTTTATGTATTTTTACTTTATATTTACTAATAAATGTATGGGCATAAAACTTTTCCCAAAGTATCACGTCCCAAAATATTTTACTCGAATTATCATTTGCCGAAAAAACTTATCGCAATTTTACAGTTTTTTTTTGGCAAATTATTGTTTCACAAATATAATTACTTAGTCATGTTTCATATTACCAAGTATTATTTAGTAAAATGTATCGTTTGGCATAACGTACTCTTCCCAAAATGTCGCATGACATAATAACCTACTTTTCTGGGAGCAGTTCGTTTCTGTGGAAGACGCAGTTCTAACTAAGCTAACCTACATTTCTGGTAACAGTTGGTTTCTGTGGTTGATTTGTGCGAAATGTCATTTTGAACAAACATTTTTTTGGAATACAATATTAGCCAAAAGAAAACGTTTTTCGTAATAAAATTTGACAAAGTAAAATTATGCCAAATGATAATTTGACCAAATGAATAAAATGCGAAATGTAAATATGCTAAAGATTCGTTTGGGAAATGAAACTACTACGATAAGTTTTTTGAGAAGTGAAATTTGGCAAAAAATATTTTGCAAAACGGCAGTACACCCATTTTTCTAATTTGGAACGTCAACTTGTCTATAGATACGGATGCTTTGCTACTACAAATTTTTATTTGGCTTTTCTACAATTTTTTTTTATTAAACATAATGGCAAGTTATTAAATAAAAATCTGGTCGTGAGGTCTTCTTGCAGACGTATTGGTTTGAACAGGGTACGTTATAGGAGGTCAATGAGTGCTATTAAATTTCGTGGATGCGTGACTTCAATATTAAGTATATTAATTTTCGCTTTCAAAGTCGAAGTTTAAGGTTTATAATAATTGGATTTATATTAAACTTAAAACTAATGAGAATATGTAAGATAGAGTTAAAAATTACAGCAACAATAAAAAAGTAATGGTACAGTCGGCGTCATAAATAGATAATTTTTATTACATAATAACAGTTTTATAAGTATTTCGCATTGATGGAATATTTATTTTGTCTGTATATTGTAGGTACTAGGTACGTTGTATCCGCAGACAAACTTTAACATTACGACAAGTGACTTAAGTTGAATTACCTACGTTTATATTTCCCAAGAGCTGTATGTTTATTTTTAGATCAATTTTATTTTGTATGATTACGTATAGTACAATAACACAAGAGTACAAAAGGTATACCTCACTTTCAGATTTTAAACGTGAAGTTAGCGTGAAGTGCCTAATAGAGCAGTAATTTGTGTAAAATATTTCAGTATATATTTTATCCGTTTTTACTCGACACTATTATTGCAATAATGCTTATCAAATGTGTTAAATTAATTACAAATGAAACCTTAGTTTGAATAATTAAAATTCAAAACGAGGCGCGTACTATTGCATTATATGTGTTGGCCGCAGTATTTTACTTAAGAGTATTCTGCGTAGAGCCTAATTTGCATGTAACTACAAGAAACTAGACATCTTAAAACCGGTAACTTGCCAAAATCGGTTAAAACCAGTATGCAACATAGTCAGCAAATTTATAACATTTCCAAAATTTACCTTTAATACGTACCTCATCAAAATTCACTAAAAGCTAAAGTATGTTTTGTCTCTGTCTGGTAAAGTCAACTGTTAAAATAAAGGAAAAAGACAAAATATGTTTTTCGTTTATGAATGAGAAAGTTATTATGTGTCAGCTATTTAGATAAGCTACTATATTTTTTTTCTACAAGGTTATTTGGCTAGCAAGATGTTTAACACACATTTATTGTGATACAGGTTTCATGTTCTACATGCAACGACGATATGTAACTTTCGATAGCGCACAAAACATAGCGTGCGCGCAGATTCGCGAACAAGTATTCGTGTTACCATTCCACGTTAAATGCACGTGTCTTAAAGGTGAGCGTCCACTCAGCCCTCATGTTGTCATGTTAGTAGTAAATACGTTACAGATCAAATCGAATGTACCACTGTTAACCTCTATTTATTTTTTTGCCTCTTCGATTTTATAGAAAAGGATGGGATATTATTTTCTCAAATATGCATATCAAGCCTTGACATCGCTAAACTGATTTGTAAAACGCGAAACAAACAAAATAGGAACTGGAAAGAGCGAGAAAAAGTAACATCTAGTTGATTAAGATTGAAGTTCTTCTTGTAGGACGTCAAAATTGGGTCCTGGCTATTTTACGTAAAACAGACGTGACTAACAAATCAATGAGAGAGTATCAAATAAAATAAATATGTAAATATCATAGTACACTTGACACCTATTGATCTAGTCCCAAAGTAAGCAAAGCTTGTGTTAATGTACCGATATCGGTACATCTGACCGGCATGCACACAGTTCATACATTTTACTTGCCTCGATATCCACACTGCGATCTCAGGTGTGATACCTCCTCTGCGAAGTCACTGCGATTGACAGACAGTCGTGACAACCTATTCTATTGCAGGCAAGTTATGGAGTCAGGTGTCTTGATGGTGCTCAATGTTAACTGTATAATATATAAGTGCATACATGACATCTCGGACGAGGTTCGTTTATAGAATTACACCCCTGGCCGATGCGATTCCCGCAGTCTTGTGGGCACTTAACTTTACACGATGATTAGTAATTACCCGCGCGGCCATATACTTGGCATGTTTCCTAACATCGCGTGCTAGTAATTAAAAGCACATATTGAGAGCTATAAAGGACAGTCATTATTCAACGATGAGGCAACGGCCCTTAGCATTAGATTTAGAGGCTATTTGAATATTTAAGGAAGGTTAATTATAATGATAAATATTATGTTAGTTTTACAAAAGGTCAAACTAACTGTACGTGGGCTGTTGGAATGGTAGTGGACTTGTGTAAATCGAAAGTAGCCTTTTTTGCAAATCAGTGTTTTTCAGCGGAATACAGTCTTTCAGTGGCTAATAAAGAATTTTTCAGCTATAATCGTATTTGCTGCATAAAACGAGTAGGTACATATATTAGAAAAGTTGAAACGAATTTAATGTGATTTTTCTCTACACAAGAATATCGATACGGGTATCGGGATATCTGGATATCGGGTCTCGGTTATTAAGACTAAATATTTTTGCTTTCAGCTACTTTTTCTGGTAATTTTCACCTAAATTAGTTATTAAACGTTGAACTTTTTTCTTTGAACGTAATAAAATAACTTATTTTTTTTTAATTTAATCCTGCGCCTTTGGTAATTTGGCCTTGATCTCATGTGGTGGTATAAAACACGTGTCAATGTTAATAAAGAATTTAAAGTATGTAATTATTTGAAATCAAGTTTTTTTATCACCCTATAAATCTCAACCTTCAATGAAAATTGTCGAGAAAAATAATGAATATTTAGCATCTGTTTAAATTGCTGATATGAAAATTTATGAGGTCATGCTGCTGGTGACCTTGACTTTTAGCAGCTTATCATTTCAATAAAAAACCGGCCAAGAGCGTGTCTTACACGCCCAGGATAGGGTTCCGTAGCAATTACGAAAAAATCAAATAATATTTTTCTAAGGATTTCGTATTGTGTACTGAATCTTTCAAGTTTAGGTATATTTTATACCTTAGGCTGCTATTTACTACTAATAATTCTCAAGCAATCTTAGCCGCTATAATTTTCCTTGTAAATTTGACATATTTACTAGATACCATTCTGAATTTTTTCAAATTTTTCCACCCAACAGTTTAGATTTTAGAGGGGTGGGGGGGCGCTCGATTTCAATGAAAGTTTGCACTTTAAAGTTGAATATTTAGTCAACTATTTATTAATATTAAGTAACATTATTATGAAATACTGTGATCGTGAATACCTACACAACATGCTTTTATATTACATAACAATACAAAACACAATTGCTTTCTAGTCCAGAACTTACTACAGCCTAGTAAGTTCGAGAAGTTAAAACTAGGTAAGTAAGTTCAAGAGCTCCGAGAACTATTGGGCATTTAAATAATTAAAACCGTTTATAAATCGTTTTTTTTAAACGATACCATCATCAATGGTTACGATGATGTAAAATCAGCGTATTTACAGTTTTAGTTCTGCAATTTTGCAAGAGAGCGTGCTGAATTGAATATTACGAAACCTAACTTTAGTTTTTCCAGACGTCCTTGGTCAAGGTTATTTTAGTTTTATTTTAAATGCCTAGAAACAGTACAAAAATAATTAGTAAACCAGCTAAGCTGTTTGATCTAGGTCACAATTTATTGTGGCGGTCAAGGTTTAAATAAATATAAGGTTTCAAATCCATTGCATGTTAATGATATCAAGCCTTAATAATTAAATTAAAGACAATTTTCAATAGAGAACTATCGTGAAATTCAGACATAATTTATGCCTTAATTAGTAAAGTTTTACAATGTACAAAGTATGTACTTCACCGTATTCACTTGCACATGCGACCGATCGCCTAAATAAGCCATTATGTTGCGGTAATGAAATTATCTATGTTAATATTTATACGATCCCTATGTAAAGAAATAACAAATGCAGCTTTGAAACTTAGGTATATTTTATACTAAATCCATTTTCCCTATCAAACTAAAAGGAAAAACTTACTAAATACTTATACGTAGAAAAACTGCATTTTTGCTGTACGTGACAGGTGTAAAGTACTATTCAATGGAAAAAATCAATTGTGTAAACAAAGCAATTTTTCGCGATTACTCCGTAGTTACTTGCATTTGAACGCCAATCCCCGATCATTCACATCTCAATGACCTCACCACTGTTTTTAACAACCATTTTATCATTAAATAATCGTGTAAATATGTTTATTTTATAGAATTAATTGAAAGACGAAAATCCGTTATATTTGTCAAATTGACATGATAATTTTTTTTTTCACCGAAGTTGGTCTATGGTCGGTCTAGTCTCTGGAAATTTAGTGCTGTACCAACAAAATTAATTATTTGACTGAACCAACCTTACCTACCGATAATTATGGCTGGCTCTGCAAATTAATTTAGTCGTAGATATTAATTATTTGTGTTAAGTTACACTATTTAATGAAGGTTTATAAAGGTTTCTAATCCTATCCTACTATCCTACTTCCTACTATATCCTACTAATCCTACTAATATTATAAATGTGAAAGTTTGTGAGTGAGTGTGTGAATATGTTTGTTACTTCTTCACGCTGAAACGGCTGGACGGATTTGGATGAAATTTGGCGAAAAGTTAGATAACCTGGATTACAACATAGGATACTTTTTATCCCGATATTCCCATGGGATAGGGATAAAATCTTGAAATAACAACCGCTCAGCTTAGAGTCATGAAAATTGGTATGTAGATAGTTTGACATCTGGAATAAAACATAGCCTACTTTTTATTTCGATATTCCCACGAGATAGGGATAACTTTCGAACTAATAACCGCTGGGCTTAGAGTCATGAAATTTGACCATGATTGTTTTTAATGTAATGTCAATGAAAACAACGATTTAATTTTCGGGAATTCCCACAGCAATTTTTAAAAATCCCGGTATTTCAGCTGCTGGACCTAATGATTTACGTGTGCGAAGCCGCGGGTAAACACTAGTTGGACGATAAAATAGTATTTTAGTAGAAATTATGTACATTTCTATTTACTAGTATCATATTTACTGTGGAGTCCATTGTTGGACCAAAAAAACATTTTGAATCACTTCCCTGTGTCTACTCTCATTTCCCTGTCTTATGTAAATTTAAAAATGCCTCTTCTAAATTATATCGAAAATACAAACTGAGACTGGATGCACAGAAAAACCAGAAAAAGAGACCAGCGCTGGGAATCGAACCTAGGTCCTCAGCAATCCGTACTGCGTACTATAACCCCTACACCACCGTTGGACAGGAGTCAAGATACAAATTTCTTCTATGCACACATATCTCAGGTTGGCTTTTTCTACTACGCTACTTAAGCAGCAAAAAATCTAAATTAATCCATATTTTAACTGACCCTTTAAATTCTAAAATACTCCATCATAAACCTTGGGGAAAATATACGACAAAAAATATAAGTGGATGTACATGTTTCACCATTTTAAAAATTCTACCCTTAAAGGGGTATAAAGGGGAGTGTAAGTTTTGAACATGAAGTGTAAGTTTGTATGGAAGAAACGTTAGGTATATATTTGAAGATATAATTCTAAAACTTCTTGAAAATGCTATTAAACATTTTAAGTTAAAAGGGAAATGGAAACATTGTGAATGACTCTTAAACAGGACTAAGAGAATACGTGATTCGCCATTTTTAAAAATTAAACTTAGGGATTACATTAAATAATGAAATATGAGTAAATTCAAAATAATTATTTACTGCTGATTGAAGTATCTTAAAGAGCTTTCACATCACTAGAGCCAACGTCAGTCAGTCAGTCAGCCAGTCGTCAGTCTAGTGTCAATGTCAGTCACCACATTTGTTTACACAATTGATTTTTTCCATTGAATAGTACCGTAGTAGACGCTACGAGGCCAACGGGTGCAACTAAACTGACACCGTCAACCTACCCACAAGTCACGACAACCCACTTATGAACCGAGTATCTCCAAAGTAATTATAAGATTTAAGATAAGTTTAAGTAATTATGAGTTGAACTTAAAACTGGGAATCAACAAAATAAAAAAAAAATAACAGTTACTTTATATTATAATTTATAACAGTTAGTTTATAATTCGCGGTTAATGAGAGTTGCCTGACAGGTGAAATGTCGCTAGATGGCGTTAGTATCGTGAGGTCCGTTTGACGATAGTCGTAGAGCGTTTTCAGATTATCCGATCCGATATCGGTATCGGACGACGATGGTCGACACCCGATAGCCGACATGTGCTGTTCGTTCCGTTTGCCACGCATCGGGCTCTGCGCACACAGAGACAATTTAGATACACGTATAGCACACATACAAACATTATCGTCTGACAGACCAAGGGCGTCCGATGGTACCGCCAACATGTCGGTGTCGGCTTCGACATCCGATATCGGGCCGGACAATGTGAAAGACAGGTACATATTTCATACATTTTACTTGCCCCGATATTGTATCAGTGTCCGCTCTTACTTGTGATTGGCTCATATAGTTGTTTAACCAATCACAAATGAATGTGACACGAATGTCAACGTTGTCAAAAGGACCTCACGATACTAGCGCAACTAGCCAGCAAGGCTACTACGAAACTCGAAGTTCGTATCGTACCGTCCCTCTCGCTCTCGTATTAAACAGTATAAGTGTCAGAGGGCCCGCACGACACGAACTTCGAGTTTCAAGTTTCGTAGTAGCCCTGCTGGCGCAGAAACCCTCTTTATATTATTGCTTTCTACAAGATGTACAGTCGAGGGCATAAATATCTGTACAGCCATACTGTCAAATATATGTATACATCGACCTTGTGGTTAGTGGCATAAAGGTAGATATTTTTGACGTCTTGGTAACGTACACAATGTTTATGCACTTGACTGTACTTAACGTTCATAAAAGATTCGTCAAAATTTCGGGAGCTCAATATAAATAGTCGCGATCTACATCCCGCAGAAAATGTGTCACATAATTTGTGCCAATCTTGAAGAACTGAACGTAGTTAGTGGTCATTTCTACTTTTAGATAAAAATCACGCCCTAATTATGAGTATCCCACATAATTCTTGTATAATTAGTTAGCCAGTAATAAAGAATTTCATGATGTACATTCTCAATTAGCAAAGCGCAAAGGCTGTTAAAACAAAAATATGCAAAGAAACTACCCTGCTAGTGCACGCGGTGCTAAAGCACGAAACTTTTAAAGTCCAACGTTTTTAGCTAAAAATTATGACAAGTTTTTTTGTAGGTAATCCACAGTTTCTGATTGTTTCCCGCAATTTTCATTCATAAAACGACAATTTCGCACTTGCGTAGTCTTGGCATGGGCTTTTAGTTTTAAAGAGGCCATTTGACGTAATCTTTTTTTATAAGATCGTTCAATCAAATAATTTGCCAAAAAACTGTTTCCACCTGTTTATAGGCCTCTATGATAGAATATCAGCGTCGGCAGCAAAGTTGACAACATGCTGAGTTGGGACCATTTCGTGACATGTCTGTCTCGGTTTTCGTTTTTTTTATCTATTATTTTTTTGTTTGTACAAAAATGACACGAATAAATGAAGGGTCCACGGAAAGAACATGTCTAGTCACTTTTTTTTGAAAATGAGATTTTAATGCCAAAATGTAGAGCTCACAAAGTACTATGACTTACCATTGAATTAAATAATCTGAAAACAATATAAAATCTATTTTTTTATCTTTTAAATAAATGGTAACCATAGTAATTGTTCGTGATGACTAACTTTCAAACCGCTATAACTCAAAAAGTTGCTTAGGTGACTAGACACGTTCTTTTCGTGGACCCTTCAAATGTTTTTCTTTCATTCTTTTAATATTTGCGTAGGTAATAAAGATATGACTAGAACTAGATCTAAGACGGTGAAACTGAAAGGCAAGCGCTCCGGTCAAGGAGGTCAGGATGTTTTTGCGATTAAACAGCATAATTATTTCAAAACAGTTTACGAGCCGTTATATTTTTAACTTCGGGATTATAATGCACTTTTTCTGAAACGATATTTAATATATAAATTATAATTACTTATAACTAATATTTAAATCTGTTAATTAATCTGTTATTTTATTCTTATAATTAAACATTATAACTTACTTACTTATAACTTATTTATTTGTTAATCTTATTTATTCTCGTCAAAGAGTATATACGAGCATAACAAGTAGGTAAAGGGTTGTATTCCAAATAAAACCTACTAGCAGCATAGCATAAGTATTAATTACCTAAATATATAGACACCGATACCGATGAGGACCTTAAGATTAAGACACTGCGCGAACAAATCTGAGTAACCAAATTAACTCAAAAATGCATCAAATTAAGTATAAATCTATAAAAAAACAAAAAAATATATAAAAATGCATACTTAATCTTGTTTAATTTTTGTGTCGGTCAAGACGTGGAGTTGAACTCGTTTTATTAGATACCTTCATAATTATAATCCTTGTGATTAATTACAATAATGCATAAGAAAACCCAAAAACGACTCTGGCATCATAACATAAAGCATTGAGTTAAATGTCGTAATCACAACAACTTGGCGATGTTAAGTCAGTCGCAAATTCAAGCACTTTTTCTCTTGGTATAACGGTTTAACAGTTACGATGGTTCCATTTGTTTTTACTACAGTTTACGATACTCAACGGTATCAATTAAAAATTGCAGTTAGGTAAGATTGATTGGGTGCTTTTTGTTGGTTGTATTTTGTACACTGAAGTAAATGTTACCCGTTAGCCAACGTTTGGGCCATTATTTTGCCCTAATTACTTTATTAACCCTAAACTTGGCAAGGTGAGTCAAGTGTACTGCATTCAAGCCTCGTTGGATTCTTGTAGAGCTAATAAAATTAACTTTAAAAAAATACAAAAAGATGATCTAAAATTATGTATCTTATAAGATACACTGCCAAGTTTAGGGTAACACAAAAAGAACAGGGGGCCTACCACGCTCTCTTAATACGATTCAGTTTAGGCTCTAAACTGAACTGCATCGCTATTTCGTACCACGACGTTACTTTTGCGATTCAGTTCAAGCACGGTTCAGCGACAGCGATACAGACATTTTCATTCACTCACTTCAAGCGGTTTTCGTACCATGACGCTTAACTTGAGTGGGAATTGAATCGATTCAGTATAAGTTACTCATTCTGTGAATTCTTTTGGATTTTTAAGTGTTTTACTTAAAATATTTTTAAATTTCAAGAACTTTTAAACTTTTATTCAAGTTTTATAACTTTTCATAGGTACTCACGACATTGTGCTTCTTAACTCCTCATTGATAAAACTATTTTTTCAGTGAGAAAAGAGACTCGTGGATTAGTGACAGCGTAAACATTTTATTTGTAATCAACACAACGGTTGCTAAGAACACGGAATGACATAGAGTTATGGTTTTCCAAAATAAAGAGGTTTTAGTATACAATATTTGATTGCATATAGTGGCATCCCTTTCGCGACTTAGCGTTTCAGTTTCGGACCAGAGACAATATCGGTAATTCATTAACTTGTAAACCATTGAGACTCAGCTCTGAGAAATTAACGTCGTGGTACCAATTTCGACGATTCAGTTTAGGTGCCTAAATTGAACTGCTCTGCGTTTGGATCGTTTATGAAAAGATCATGGTAGGCCCCCTGAACGACTCAGGGCTTCCTATAACTACACCTTCAACTCTCAGGGCTAACTCTGTTGCATCTCCTGTGTTTCATTATTTTATTAAGTTCGGCCACCGACATCGAAACCGATGCCGCGAGATTCGGGCAACGTTTGGGAAACTCCCCAGCGTCTTTTTATTCAAAATTCCTTAGTGCCTAAAAACTATTTTTTTCGACCAGCTTGTCTTGCCAGTGATGACACAGTGGATCCAAGACGTGGTTGCTCAGCGAGCTTTGGAGAGGGCTACGCTCGGGGTTTCTCTACTACGGTATCGAATCAGAAATGAGGAGATACGTAGATGGACGAGAGTCACCGACATAGCCAAACGAATTGGCTCATGAATGATGCCATACCATACCATATAGCACGGAGAACAGATGGTCGTTGGAGCCGAAAAGTTCGTGGATGGAGACAGATCAGCAAGCGCAGCATAGAACGTCCACAACGAGATGGACAGCTGGCCTAATTATAGCCGCAAGTTCACGGTTGATGCAGGTTGCTTCCAACCGAAGCAACTGTAGGTCCATGGGGGGAGACGGCTGATATGATGATGATGATCAAAACCGATGAGGACTTTATTTCTCATAATTAACTAGCACATTTAGATAGCGGTAACCAGGCGAACGTCTATATCCATATCATTATGATTCACTTCGGCGTGCCTTCAAACGCAACTAAGTGAACATTGTTACGAATCGATGTTGCAAAAAGCGGCTCCGAAACACCGTTATTGCAACCGAATATCGTAATAAATCATACAAGGAGATTATGGAGTCTCAGTAATTCACATTATGTAGCTAACAGTTCTGCGGGTGAATGAACTTGAAAATTAGTAATTGGACATGTAAAGTGTCTTCTTAGTAGCGAATGACGAAGTTGACGAGCGTGTTGTTTGTTCCGGTTAAATGCAGACAATACCATGTGGTTTTAACATGATTTGGATAAGCCCAGTTGACTTTCTTCTGCAGTTAAGTACACTCTCAAAGTAGGTACTTTTCCTGCCTCGGCTGAAATACCATCTATCGTTAGATTACTTTGATCATTAGGCCAGAGTGCCCCACCGTGGGCTTTATGCAGTGTTCGATTCTACTCACATAGCTGAGATACTTTTGTTTTGTAAAATTTTCAAATAACTTTACGATACTACAGACTTTAGAATACGACAACACACTAATGAAAACCGCATCCCTCTAGATTAAACCGTTTCTGAGATTAGCGGGAGCAAACACACAGACAAACAGACAATAATTCTAAAAATCATTGTTTTGGGTTCAATTGCGCTAATATAGGCCCCTAGTAACAGTTTTTCTCAATTATTTTCAATGTACAGACACCGACTTTCTACAGATTTATTATATATGAACCTATAGATTTATTTTTGTTGATCTTCAAAACTTGAAATAACAGATCAGTTGCCTCTTTGTTATTTAGGTACTTGAGCATACATTGACTTTTGCCTTTGTTGTACATTCGCATGTTAGTTTTTGTCATTATCACGTGTTGGTGAAATGAAACTGTAAGTAGGTACTTGAAATGTGTGTCACCAAATAAATCGTTCTCTTATTATGTTAAACAATGTTGACTTTTTTTTTCAACCTGACCTTAAGGTTTCATACCCAAAGGGACGAAGGAAAGGAAATTATAAATAGTACATTACTTCCGAGGCCGGGAAGCAATTCGTGGATGAGTAGCTGAGTCCGTCAATAAATACGAATCCACGAATTGCCATTTCCGCTGAGGCATGTATAGTGCTTTTCTCCAATATTTAATGCGAGGCAATAAAGCAAAATCGTTAAAATATTATAATATGTAAAAAATAAAAACCGCATTCAAATCGGTCTACCCGTATAAGAGCTACGGTGCCACAGACAGACGACAGACAGACACACAGACATACAGACACACATACACACATAGCGGTCAAACCCATAACACCCCTCTTTTGGCGTTGGGGGTTAAAAATGAATCCCTATTTCCCTTGGTCACGGCATCACGCGTGAACGGCTGGACCGATTTCGCTAATTCTTTTTTTTTTATTCGACTGGAAGGCAAACGAGCCAGTGGGTCTCCTGATGGTAAGAGATCACCACCGCCCATAAACATCTGCAACACCAGGGGTATTGTAGGTGCGTTGCCAACCTAGAAGCCAAAGATGGGATACCTCAAGTGCCAGTAATTTCACCGGCTGGTCTTGCATTGCACTGCTGCTTCACGACAGGATTAGCGAGCAAGATGGCGGTAACAATCCGGGCGGACCTTGCACAAGGTCCTACCACCTGCAAACCTGCACCTTTTTTTGTTGTGTTTGCTATCTATTATGTCAGGAGAAGGTTCTTACAAAAGAAGATTAAGAAAATTAAAAAAACAAAAAAAACTACACCGGGGGCGAAGCCGCGGGCACCAGCTAGTATTACATATATATGTAGCTCAGCATGGAGCTGATGTAAGCTAAAACGATTAAGCAGTTAATTCTTGCATTGGGGCTACGCTCAGTTGCCAATGAGCCGTATGTGCGTCCAATTATGAGCAAAACATGTCGATGACGCTAGCGACTAGCGACTAGTACGAGTATAGGGTTGCCAATCGTCATCATCATCATCATCTTCAGCCGGAAGACGTCTACTGCTAAACCAAGGCCTCCCTCTTAGAACGCCACAATGATCTACAATCGTCACGTGCATCCACTAGTTGCCCGCAAATCTCACGATGTCGTCAATCCACCTAGTGCGACCCACCTAGTGTGATTTGTTTGCAAAATAATCAACTTTAAAGTGCACATTTTCATTAAAATCGAGCGTCCCCCCCCCCCCCCTTTAAAATCTAAACCGGTGGGTGGAGAAATTTGAAAAAATTCAGTATGGTAGTAAATATATCAAACTTACAAGGAAAACTATAACGGCTAAGTTTGCTTGAGAATTATTAGAAGTTTAAGCAGCCTAAGGTATAAAATATACCTAAACTTGGAAGATTCCATATAAAATGCGAAATCCTTAGACAAATATCACTTAATTTTTTCGTAATGGCTACGGAATGCTATTTTGGGCGTGTCCAACACGCTCTTGGCCGGTTTTTTTTTATATTGTGGTTGGCAACCCTAGGTCAGCATTAATTGGACACAGTCTAGGTATATCTCTTCTTATGTGTCCCCATTTCTGAGGTATATAGGTAGGTACAGCGCTCAGTAAGAAGCGAAATCATTACGTTTTAATCTTCTTAAAAAGCTATTAATAAGTAGTTTATAATGTTATTATCTTAACTAAAATTATTACAATTTATTTTACAAATACATATTAAAAATAAACGGGCATCGTTTTTATACAACATTATTATTTATTAAGTACTCGTATCTTTAGCCTCTTAGATCGTCTGCTCAAAAAGGTCCTTCCGACACGATCTCGAAAATCACTTTTCCGGAATTAACTCCCGACCTACCTAAGATAGCAAAAAATAAGAGGTACCTAGCTAATACAGGCACGCTTGTATTGTACCTAAATCTTGTAAAATAGTCGTTCACAAAAATATTCAAAAAGTCAACATTTTTCTTACAGTTAAAAACAACTAACTTCATAATTCTTCTATGTATGTTGCGATTCGAGAACCGATTTTGATAAAATTTGTCACTCATCAATTTTATGTTTTTTTTTATCGGGTGTGTAATACGAGCAAATAATTAGAACATAGATTGAACTCGTCAAACAGAACAACATTAGTACTTTTAAAAGTAATGGAGTCTTTAGATTTTCCCGTTTTAGGTTCCGGAGTCAAAATGGCAAAAACGTAACCCTTATAGTTTCGCCATGTCTGTCTGTCTGTCTGTCTGACGCTCGATTTTAATGTAAATTTGCACTTTCAAGAAGAATATTTCGCAAACATATCGCTGAATCGAAAAATCGTCTTAGCAAACCCCTAATGGTTTTAAAAGACCTATCCAACGGTACCCCTTACTCTTAGATGAATGATTGGTCTCGCGCTCGCTCGACTAGATACCGCCGGCGTACTTGTCAAATGCGGCAACAAATAGTACGCCGAAATCGGCGTACCTGAGCCCGAGGCGAGTCAGTCGCTTTGCAAACTGTGCGTAATGTGCATGTCCCGAATTTTTGTTAAATTTTGGCTATAAACCGAAGTAAAATGCCAGTTTTCGCAGTGAAACTGTTTAAAAATAACACTACAAGAAATAAGAAGGACACTGGGATCACATACCATCAGTAAATATCGTATAATTTCGAAATTACAAAATAAAATAACATGAACCCTAAACGCCATTCTGTGTTGCCGCGTACACAAGAATCAAATTCCCCGTGGTTGAGATTTTAATAAATTTAATTTTATTGTTATCATCATTAAATGTTGATAAATTTTAATAACTTATTTTATTTAAGTATCTAACGTAATTATTATATAAACATAACCTAGTTCTATATTATTTAATGTTTATCTTTGTGATATTATACACTGAAGGTGTATAAATTGTTACCGGACGGACACTATTTAATTAAGGGGTGAATGTGTCTTAAAATTAAAAATGTTTTTCGTCTTCCCAGTCAAAAGCCCGATCAGCTGATTTACTTAGGTATTACGGGAAACGAAAAATTTATTTTTCCTATTTCTACCCATTTTCCTGAAATGTTAACTTTTTACCCGACTGCCCGAAGGAGGGTTATGTTTTTCAAGCGTATGTATGTAAGTATGTATGTATGCATGTACCTATGTCTGTATATTTTGTAAACAATTATTTTTATTTTAGTCTTAATTAACCTGTACATTATATTAGGTTTAACTATAGGTGCAACGTGTTAAGTACGCAAAACTTCTTAGTTGGTGACTCAGTCCATGAAATTTCAGTAATAATTTGTAAATATTGAATGTCCTTAAATATATATTTTTTTTTAATTAAAAGTGAGGCCTGATCATTGATATACCTACATCATACCTACCATTTTTTTTAAGAAGAAACCTACGCCTAACCTATACACAAACATATTAATACATTCACTCTTAATTACTTCTTAATTTCTAACAGCCTTATTCATAAAAAGTTAGAGCCTCCTTGAAGGCTCCTTGAAGGCCCGATGCTAAAAAACATGATTCATAAACGTCTGTTAGCGCTAATCAGTCGATCAAGGCTCTGCTAAAGTTAGAGGACCGTAGACCCTCCTTTATCTCTCTGCTAAGTCACAAAATGGCCGCCACAAGTTTGAACAGCTGACTTTGACTAGAGCAAAAAACCATAGGTACCGAAGATATTTATAGTGAAGGCAGGGCTACGCAGATTTAAAAAAAAACAGGAAAATTTATTTTCAGGAATTTGTATTTAAAAATCCTCTAAATTAGCAACAATAAATTAACAATAAATATGAAAAAAAATAAGGATGATTAACATAATTATGGCTTTTTGCACAACATAAACATGCGGATCGGAAATGGCGGGAAAACAAACATCTCGCTTTTTATTTTTTTCCTGGTAATTTGCTGTCACTGCTGTCAATTTTTTTTTTAATTATCGATTAGGCCATTTTTTGTCTTTGATTTGTCAAGGTGGCCAACATAACGCGTCTAATCCGTCTATCAGCAGCTCAACAACTAGCAGACTGCTAGCAAGCGTTTATGAATCATACTTCTTGACAACCGTCTAACAAGCTTAATCAGTCTGCTAAGTAACAGACCGATCAAACCTCAATTAAGGATTTTTTATGAATAAGGCTGTAAGTATTTCCCAAGATACATTTTGTAACCAGTAACTTAATAGACCACAGAATAATTTATTTTCCCAATAATTCGGGTAACAGTGGAGCAGCTGGCAACACAATTCGTCACGCACACTAGCATCCTTGCAAATTGTCTTACACCGTTCTTACGCACACTACAATATTGAGTTGCCGCATTCACGAACGTTTTGTTTTTAGTTAGCGCGGTATCTAGTCGAGCGAGCGCGCGAGACCAATCATTCATCTAAGCCCTTACTATAGGATTGGATGAGAAAAAAATCACCCCCACTTTACGTCTATAGGAGATACCCTAATATTTTTTTAATATATATTTTTTAATTTTTATTGTACCGTTTTGTCGGCATAGTCTACACATATATCCGTGCAAAATTCCAGCTTTCTAGCATTGATAGTCCCTGAGCAAAGCCGCGGACGGACGGACAGACAGACAGACAGACAGACATGGCGAAACTATAAGGGTTCCGTTTTTGCCATTTTGACTCCGGAACCCTAAAAAACAAGTTTAATTTGTTTGGAAAATACATTGAGATTAACTAATCCGTTAAACATGTACCTAAACATATTCAAAAAAATATTAGGTAGTTTCGGAGCAAAGGAAATCGATGTGTACTTATAGAGTCATTGATGACTAATAATTTATCTTATGATGAAGATTTAGTTAGAGCACATCCGCTAAGCAGTGATAAGGGGGTCTGTTACAGAGATTCCAGTCGTCTATCAAACCTTACCATACGACGACATTTAATAGAGGTAAAATCCCTAATTAGTTTTAAATCTCTTGTAATCACACTGCACATCAGTTAATCGGTTGTAACTGTATTTTTATGAGAAATAAATAAATAATTAATAATGTATCTCTTTCAAACGCTATTTAAAAAAAAAACTTCCAGTGCTTTCACGCCTAATTTGGAAGTATGACCAGTAAATTTTCAATGTACTTTAATAAAAATACTGAACGAATTTCTTTATCTTTTCAGATGGGTTGCAAATTGACGTTCGTCGACGACGTCCTAAACAGGTCGTTCTACAAGCTGGGCCTTGCGGTCGGCAAGAACCCTGGCTACTTCATCATAATTCCAGTCCTGCTGTCTATGATCATGATCACAGGCTACCAGCAAATCAACTATGAAATGGATCCAGAGTACTTGTTCTCACCAGTCAGAGGACAAGGGAAATTCGAAAGACGAATAGTGGAAGAACATTTCAAAATGAACTATTCTCATAGATTTAATGTGGGGCGGATAACTAGAGCAGGTAATATAAATGAACCTTATCATAATTCTTCAGCTCATTACGGTCTCGGTTCTGAGGTATCAGGCCTCTACTGTATTGAAACCTTTACCAGTGGCAAAGGGTCTTGATTTATTTAGGTCTGAAAATGAGCCCGGTATAGTTTTTGTGTAAAAATCATCAATAGGTAACGATGTTAGATGTTGGTGACGTCAATTAGTGTCTCTAAATACGAGTGGTACAGCTAAATCTGGCGACTGTAATGTTTCTAAAGGCAGTGTAGATCCAATGTCGTAAAGAGTGGATGATCGTAGAGTTTACGACTTTAAGACTTAGACTATCGTTATTCAAAGCTTTAGCTAACACAATCAATTGTCCTTCATAAGTAACATTACCAAACGCTTTTGATGCTACCATGGTATCTTGGTCCCTTTCAAATGACAAGTAGGTAGCAATAATGCACGGGTGACAAAACACTTTAACAGGCTATACATCTCAAAGCCCAGAATCATCTTAACCAATCATCCGAATTCGACCAATTGATCTGTCCTCCATCGAACTCTGGAGTAACCAATGTCAATTGTCCCACAGGGCGGTTCGGCCGGACGATAATCGTGGCCAAGGACAATAACACGAACATGCTGCGGGCTGAAGTGTGGAAGGAGCTGAGACAACTTGACGACTTAGTTCAGAACATCACCGTGACTCTGCCGACCGGAGAAACCTTCACGTATAAGGAGGAGTGTGCTAAATGGGAGGGGCAGTGCTTCGTGAACGACATCCTCAATTTGGACAAAATTATTGATGAAGTAAGAATACTACGCTCAAATGTTTCTTTTTCTTCTCTAAGCTCTTCACTATTCCCTGTTAAGTCGCTGTTATTTTACCTATCTGACGCATGTTTATGATGCCGTCTCTGTTTATTTTGTTCAGTAAAACAAAGGCGGCATCACAGATATCTGTCATATAAAATAGCGGGAACTTAACAGAAAATGGTGAAAAATAGTTTAAGCGCACTTGTGGAAGGCCAACCTCTTTAGAGTGCTCTTAAGTTATTTTTTTACTGGTTTCGGCATTGACATGAAAGGACTTTATGTATAATTGTATTATTGTTATTGTATGTACGACCCACAAAATACCCTGGTATTATGACAAACTGTTTAAATAAAAGAATGGTGAAAGCACTTTTGTAAAATAGGCTATACCGCTGAATTCTTGCATTTCGATACCAGTTAGTTTTAAAAACTACCTACAATTACATAAACCTGTTTTGCTATACTTGCGTAGATACTTGAAAATATATTTTTGGCCATAATTTTTAGATTTGAGAACTAACTTATCTAAGCCCAATATTTTTTTATAAATTGAAATTTTGCTTCAAATTCGGATACTAATTTGTTGTGAACTGTCATGTGATGGTTCCAAACCCATAAAGCGCCTCAATGTCACTGAGCCTCTGCAATGAATCGTAGAGATGAGTCGCAAGCTTCAACATTGAGCGTTGCATAATCTAACCCAACCGAGGCCGGGGCAATGCCGCGACTCCTGAGCCTTTCTGTACCCCTAGAATTTAGCCAAGTTGCTCAAGTTATAGATATTTCCAGAAACGACGAATTCGTTATAAAACCAACGTGAGCAATACTTTAAAAAAAAAAAAGATAAAAGCGAATCTCCTAAATCGGACCATAAGTTCAGGTTACTTTGACCCAATGAGGGGTATCTTTGGCACACATGAAAAACACAAAAAAGGGGTATATAAAAGGGTCTAATACAACATTAAAGTATGGACAATCAGCTAGTACTGACAGTACCTATTAACCTGAAATTTGACCAAATATAGGTACATCGTCATAAGTACGTATTTTCTTCTTTTTAAGATAGAAAATGGCTGCTTATTGTATTACAACAGCGTGACTAACAGCTTTATTGTCGACTTGTCCGAAGCATTCAAATAATATGCGAGAAACTATAAAAGCCATAACTAATTTTGCTTTAAACGAATTGTTTTACAAAAATATTCTTTTATATGATTTTACTCAGCCGTGGTAATCAAAGCAGCGTACCAATAGAGTTGGGTGCGTCTTAAAATTGTTGCTATTTAAAGATTAGGTAGAGAAGAAGTGGCACATAGTAAAAAGATCTTTGCTTTAATCTTTATCTGTTGTCCTACACAACGCGCCTACTGCGACTGTATCCATATTTAACACAATTGTACTTGTTTTAGATCCATATTTACCTACATTATTTTAGCGTATGATACTTGTCCTTCGCGTAGCATCAACGATTAGATATCTATTATGTTCGTTATAAGTATAGACCGATCGTGTTCTTTTACCTTTAGTCTCATCTCGAAGCCAGATTGGAAAAATATATTCCCGATTCGAAAGCACAATTCCTATTTCGTAGCTAGCTACGAGACGGAAAAATCGTGCCCTTTTGGTAACTAGCTACAAGATGGGAATGCACAATTCTTCTTTCAGACGTCTTGATCGCTAGAACTAGATAAATTTAAATCTATTTCTGAAGTAGGTAAACCAAAGTGTGCTGGCCAATGTACTTTTGTTTTCCGTGTACTTTCTCCCAAGCGACGTGATAAAGGTGCCTGAACAAATAACTAGGTACCCAAGTATTGTTATTAAAACTAAAATCACGTTTTACTCGCTAGTTGCGGTTTATCCATTACCAAGCCGCATTTTAAACGATCAATTGAATATTATTACGCTTTTTGCAGAAACACAATTACCACAATACCTACCATAAAAATGTAATTTGTTTGTTTAAATAAATTATACGACGTAGATCCTACTCATGTGAAGCTCGCTTTCAGGGCCTTTTGTTGACAGTTTAATAATAACTCCAGCCAATTATTGACAATAATTGGAAGTTTGCATGTGAATAAACCGATTTCCGGCAAAAAAATGTATTTGCTGCCGAACGAAACATATGTTTAAATACATAGGTACACTCTTAAACTAGTTTGCTAATGGACGCGATTCTACGTGCACGTCGGCGAAATAGTCTAAATCTAAGTTTTCTAAATTTTAATTATAATTTAGACGGCGGATTTAACAAGTGCTATTCCAGAAAGTCAAGCTGACTAAATTTAGCCGGATGTTATCCGTATTCTAAAATTTCTAAATTAAATTGAGTGTGTTGCTATTTGGAAATAATAAGTGAGCGAATGAAAGAATGAAATCTGTAAAAAGTATAGGATTTTCTCAAATAATTTACTAAAATTTGAGTGGGCAACACTTAAAATAAGGCTTCTGTCCGTCTTTTAAATTAAAATGTCGTAAGTAAAATGCCCTTCAAGGTGCTGGTGCACATTGATGCTCCTCCAAACAGCAGCGTCATGGGTTGAGCCCGGAAAACTTGGGTTGACGCTGATGATCCAACCAGTGGCATCGCACACCACTTGACTATTAATGCTATAAACACGCTATAAAACCCTTTTCTGTTAAAGAAAATATAACATTTTCTTCATCCATTTCTAACTTTTCTAATGGATAATACAATACGATTCAATACAAATATTTTTATTGATCACCACAAATGAGTACAGTGAATTAACAAAAATACAAAAAAGTATGGCAGACAATTGACGGTCTTATCCACTGAGTCTTATCGCTTAAAAGCCATCTCTTGCAGACAACCAATTATTAAAGAAACTAATACAAATGAAATACGTATGGAATTAATCCAGCACAACTTGACTTTTCGTAATCTTATTTTAAATGGGACTGTTTTAGTCGCCGCTAAAATTAGCCAGTTTAGCTTGACTTTTGCTTAAAAAGGACATGCAAAGAATAGCATTTAAGCAGCTAAACCTAAATTGAATAGACCGCCGGCAGTGCGCATAAAATATCCTAAGTATTTAATTTATTACGGTACTCATTGATGAAATGTAATTAATTATTAGTGGTTCAATAATAGCTCTAACTCTAACCTCTGCGATAACCCCTTTTTAGGGTTCCGTAGCCAAAATGGCAAAAACGGAACCCTTATAACGCCATGTCTGTTTGTCTGTCCGTCCGCGGATTTGCTTAGGGACTATCAATACAAAAAAGCTGTAATTTTGCAGGAATATATATGTAAGCTATGCCGACAAAATGGTACAATAAAAAAATAAATTTTTTTTTAGAGTTCCTCCCATAGACGTAAAGTAAGGGGTGTTTTTTTTTCTCATCCAACCTTGTAATGTGCGGTATCGTTGGATAGGTCTTTTAAAACCATTAGGGAATTGCTATAACGATCTTTCGATTCAGTGATATGTTTGCAAAATATTCAACTTTAAAGTGCAAATTTTCATTAAAATCGAGCGTCCCGCGGCCGAGGTTCGTTATAAAATGACCCTCTCAAGGCAAAAATTTAATTAAATTTCGACGTAGAGGTTTAAACAGATCCATATCGAAAAGTTCCGATTGATTTCTTTCGATATTGTTTCGTATGACTCACAGCCATAAAACAGAGCAGCAAACCGAACAATAGACAGTTTACTAGTTACCATAATTCTAACTGAAGTTAAAGCGTTCTATGTGGTCTACGATTATAACGACTCTTTGTATAATTCATAGCTTGTTAGACTGTAAGACAATGATTTTATACCATGTTTCGAGTTTTATTATAAACTGTCAATAGGTACTTCGGTGTACAGTCACCTGCAAAAATATCTGCCACAGCGGAGCGTGAAAAAATATCTGACACATCCTACCGTTCCGGCCCTAAAATAGAGTCGTATCATTTATGCACGCTTTATAGTGTCAGATATTGATGCTGGTGCACTTAATACGATAAGGTCGGGGACAAGAAGGAAATATCTCTTTGTAGGGTTAAGTGACAATCTTTGAATGTTGCCTTAAAATCAAAAATAACACAGTGCATAAATAAAGTATCAGAAGTAAACAATTTTTGGAACCCACCGATTATAGTGAGCAGGCGCTAGCCGGGCTACTCGGAGTCACGATCATTTTCACCGTTCCTTTCTATTCTGATAGATGGTATGGGATAAGTGTACGTAGAAAGAGATGGTGAATGCGATCGCGAGCGCCCGGGCGTTAGACAATACAGCCTCAGGTCCCCTCAGTAATAATGTGACAAGGCAACTAACAGACTAACTAGACAACTAATGACATTCTATTTGAGCGCACTCTTGTGTTTTTATTTATCTTCCGATCACACATATATTAAGACCCAGCATTATTTAAAAAAAAAACTTGCAAGCATCCTGCAAGGCTAATTCTTTTAACATTTGTCACTGAGAATAATTTACAAAGGAATATGTTAATGCCTGTATTTGCTGACTAAAAGTGCGAATAGTTAATATTCAAACATGGGTGATGTCAGGATTCAAAACAAACTGACATGGCTGGTATTGTTGTGGTCACAAACAAACATGTAGATACAATATAAACCCTATCGGGGACGGCTAAGCGTGTGTCATTGTTGATTTATATTCCAAACACCCGCCGCGATCAAAGTCAGCTCTAACCAATACAATTTATCAAAGTAGTTTCATGAGTTCACAATTACCTAAGTAACTGAAATAAATTATTGAGGGTTATTGAAAGACGGGTGTGAGTTTGATCGAGTTTTTGGGGTTGATGAAGCGAGGTATAGTTGGGGGTGTTGTTTTGATTGTTTGCGTTGCCATTGATTGTGTCGTATGCCAGCGCTCAGCTGCAATAATAATATCGAAATTTTCCTTAATTTATTTTGAGATCAATTTTTTTAACCCGAATATGGGTAGGGAAAGTAAGTAAGTAAAGAAAATATCTGAGATGATTTTCGAGGAATTTACAAATAAATTTAGATACCTCATATATAATTCAGCTAGGTACATTGCCTCTATCAATCATTGTCTCAGCAAAGATTTAAAAAAGTCTCAATGACCCCGGAAGTATTGCCTTAGAATCATTCATTTCCGTAAAGTCACCAGCACCATTTTCTCAGTAACGCGTGCATAAATATCTGATACGACGCTATTTCTACAGACGGTAGGACGTGTCAGATATTTTTCACGGTCCGCTGTGGCAGATATTAATGCAGGTGACGTACCTACCCACCCAAAGTTACAATCTTTGTTTTAAAACAAAAACTATGAAATTCCAGGTGGAGCGGGGCGACTTGAATCTGACATTCCCTATAATGTTCAACCCTGTGACATGGGAGGCGCACGCGTTTCCGGTCTACTTTGGAGGCTCGAAGATCGTCGACGACACTATAGTTAGCGTGCCGGCGGTCCACCTCGTGTGGTTCATCCGGGCCGACAACAAACTGCAGATACAAAGGTAAATACTATTCACCTTTCAATGCTTGAATTTAAGGCTATCTTTTTCTATTTTAACTAAATCGGTGTTATTGATATTATTTGAAACAAAGGAGGTTTTTTTTCGTTTCCGCATTCGAAAGGTTAACCTTACCGGACAAGAATGTACATTATGTATTCAAAACTTAAAATTAGCGGACTAAGTAGAAATGACGTTATCGCGTGAATTTTTTTCGCCACTTTTTCGTCTCTCGTTTTTGAAAATGACAGTAGGTACCTATTCACCAATCAAATGTGCATA
Source organism: Choristoneura fumiferana (assembly GCF_025370935.1). Classification (NCBI taxonomy): domain Eukaryota; kingdom Metazoa; phylum Arthropoda; class Insecta; order Lepidoptera; family Tortricidae; genus Choristoneura; species Choristoneura fumiferana. The sequence goes on along the minus strand of NC_133476.1, from coordinate 7,989,313 downwards.
ATCCTTTTTGAACCATAATCTGCAACGACCAATGTCTTGAGCGATTAAAATGGATACAGCAGTTTTTAACAAAATCGATTGTTCAAAAAATTGCAGTTCAGTGAACCATACCTACCTTTTTAACCGACTTCAAAAAAAGGAGGAGGTTATCAATTCGGTTGTATTTTTTTTTTCATGTTTGTTACATCGGAACTCAGTCATTTAGGTAGAACCGATTTCAAATTTTTTTTTTCGTTCGTCTAGGAATGCTTTCAATTAGGTCCCATAAGCACTAAATCAAGATCTGATGATTGGATCCCAAGGAAATCGAGGGAACTCTTCAAAATTAAATATTGTAGGGACATCTATAGTATTTTTTTTTTATTCGACTGGATGGCAAACGAGCACGATGGACGATGGATGGATGGATTTCGACATATTAAGTACCTAGTAACTCGTGTATTTGCTCTTGAAAATCATCATTTGGTGAAGTGGAACTGATGATGAAGACCACATTTTTGACCAATGGAGCGACTACTCAATAACAAGTACCTCACGGGTTAAATTTCAATGACTTTAACACAGTTGCTAAGCAATGCTCATCGTAATGCATGCATATGGTGAAATGGAACGGGTGACGAAGCACCAGGGCTCCTCAATAATGAACGTCTCTGCATCGGAAAAATAAATTTTTCGTAAAAGGTGACGAGTTGTTGACATTAAACTATTGTATCTTAGTTTTTTTACTCTAAAAAGCGTGATATTGAACCAACTACAAAAATCAATGAAAATATTTTTCTAAAAGTCTGAAGTCGGTGCCTCAGTACAAGCCAGCAGGAGTGATTAAAGCCCAATATACGAGTATAGTAATAGTATGTAGGTGAGGTAGACGACTATATAGGTCCACTCCTGCTGGCTCGTGCTGAAGCACAGACTTCAGACTGGTAGAAAATTATTTTCATTATTTTTTGTAGTCGGTTCAATTTTTTGTTATATTTTTTTATAACCATAATAAGCGCTTCGCTTTTTTAGCTCGCGTGACATTTTACTCCTCTTAATAGGTATTATTTCTGTTTAGTATCTATCCATCTCGGCCTAGAAGTACCTATTCACTGTGTCATCATCATCCCACCCTATTATACATCCTGCTGCTACGGCGTCCTACAGTTGAGCACATGCCTCCTCTTAGAATGAGAGGACTTAAGTCATGGGTGCCATGCGGACCCGGTGCGGATCAAGAACTTCGCATACACAATTGAATTGCTTCAGTGCAGGTTATCTTACGATGTTTTCCTTAACGTAAACTCAGAGTTGTGGGCCTGGATCTAAATTCTAAACCCAGGATCAGCTGCTTGAGTTGAGAGGCCATAGTTACTGTTGTGTTAGGTCAGATCTAGTTAACATGTAAAATATCTGACAGAATGTGTTTTCAAATAAACTTCAGCAGACGGCCGCCTCTCGCGAAGATATCTTTCTTCTAATAGCGGATATCCTTGCAAAACAAATAAGAATATCCGAAGAAGTCGAGTTAATGGCCACACGTACATACACTTAAGTATCACACGCAATATGAGGAAACAATGATTGTAGGTCTAATCGTCTCTGGAAAGGAAACAAGCGCGTATGAAGGTTTCTATAGTTTCGTTAAGTGCCCTAATAATGTTGTTTACACGATGTTTATGTTGTACGCTAATGTTTTTACATAAAGTTAAAATGGCTTAGTTTCTTAGATAATAGGAACCGATCTTGACACGGTTTAGGAAATCGTTTCGAATACTAAGCACTGCGTAATGGCAGAGCAGAATACGAATAGAAAGGTTTCGCTTGTTGGTTAAACTAATTGTAGGTCAACGTGATGTTGACAACAATATTTCAAAGTTTTCCGTCTAATGGAACATTCGTGTGCAATTCTGATCTGACCTTCCGTTCACAAATTGGTCATATTCAATAATGTCCAAATGATTGCTCCTTTTCTGAATTTATGTTTCGACGCTAAAGTATTTGATAATACTGTATGATATTAGTTAAACAATAAGTACTTTACAAAAAAATGGTCATTGCTGACACTGAACTTCACAATAACTATTTATAATTATCTTATTGCACATCGAATTTTCCGGTTTAGTAGGCAGCGTAACTCATGACACGTAGACTACTTCCAGCTGCCTCTATTCATTTCTGTTGTTCGCTAGTCTTAATCAAAATGCTCCCCCAATTTTTGATATCATCTGTCCATCTTCTTTTTGTCCATCTCGAGGTTGCTACTCTGATATTGATTTGTATTCTGATACTTAATTTGTATAAAACTTAACTAAACTCTTTATTTATTTTATCTTTCAGGGGTGCAGCATGGGAGGACGCATTTTTGGACGCAGTTGGGGTTGCAGAGGACACAGGCCGTTTTAAGCACATCTCCATATCACGATTTGCTTCAAGAACTTTGGATCACGAGCTCGAGAAGAACACAAGACAAGTTGTTCCATTCTTCAGCTCTACTTTTATTCTCATGGGCATATTCTCAGTAGTGACATGTATGATGGCAGACTGGGTGCGCTCTAAGCCTTGGTTGGGGTTACTAGGAAACATTTCGGCGGTAATGGCTACTGCAGCTGCATTTGGTTGTGCCATGTATTTAGGGATATCTTTCATTGGTATCAATTTGGCTGCTCCGTTTTTGATGATTGGTAAGCATTTTAAATACATTCCAAATCTGTGGTTAATTAGGTGTATTTTGATCGTCCCATTAGCTAATTAGGTATCTATTTTCATTTTAACAGGTATTGGCATAGATGACACATTCGTGATGTTAGCGGCGTGGCGAAGAACCTCCCCAAAACTTTCAGTTCCAGAACGAATGGCCATCATGTTATCTGAGGCAGCTGTTTCCATCACCATCACATCTGTCACTGATATGCTGTCGTTTTTCATTGGAATATTCTCTCCATTTCCCTCAGTACAAATATTTTGCATGTACTCAGGTAAGATTTGCGATTATTCCCTTATTACAAAAGATTACAAACCTGTCATAAGTTATGTTTTGTCAGTAACTAGCAAAGTGACAGATATAGATATACTTACAGTCAAGTTCTATACTTCTGAGAATTTTTTTATCAAAAATTTGTGAACACATGTCTATTGTTAACGGCGTAGAAGCGTGTTCAGATATTTTTGATTGAATTATTGCTCAGAAATATAATAACTTAGCTGTACCTTTACTAATGTTAAGGTAATAGAAGCGTAACGAGCGTTTATTATTTCTAGGATACCCTAGTTAGTTAGGTACATACCGTCACTGCCGTGTGAAAACCTCGTAAGTACTTACCAAATCTTTATTTCTTTCTTTCAAAAATTTGCATAGTGTTTTTTTTAAAGCGGATGTACATTACAAGATTTTCTCATGAATAGAAGTTTAAAAAGTTTATTGAAAAAAATTGTTACTTACGAGGTTTTCACATGGCCAAACAATATGAACTATTACAGGCAGTGACGATACTTAATTACATTAGTACCATACAAATATATAATATTATATTGATTTTTGTTTTGATTTACAGGTCTTGCCGTCTGCTTCACGTTTGTTTGGCATTTGACATTTTTCGCTGGATGCGTCGCAGTGTCAGGATACCGTGAGAAGCAAAATAGACACACAATCACCATGTTGAAGGTTCTACCAGAATCTAGAGCCAGGAAAGGTACTATTGCGATTAATGTTTTGTAATACATAGGTGATTTTAAATAATTTATCGAATCAGGCGTTACTTTGCGGAGGTTAATATCAATGAACTAAAAGAATTTATTTGCTCACCCGCGACCTTATGAAGCTAAGCTTATGCAAGATAGGCGTGTTCATGCAGTTCCTCCACCTCCACACTGTAAGAACCACACACAAATCACACAAACCCCTATCACAACCACCACACTACACTGACGCGTTTAGAACTCAACCAGAGCTCATCTTCAGAGCAACACAACCGTACACCATGCTACCAGACATGGGTGGGGGTGGGTTGGGTAAATGGGTTAGTCTAACATTGCATAAGCTTAGCTATCATAAGCACACCCCGTTATTCAATGTTGCAAAACGCTTAGGGATGGCACTGCACATATTTTTTCTAAGACGTGCCTAGATATATTATATAATTAGATGCACCTTTTTTATTTATATATTTTAAGTTTTAAAACAAAATAAAACCTCTTTTCAGCCCGTAATTAAAAGAGGTTTTATTCCTTTTTTAAAACTCCATTATAGGGGGTTGCGTATTTATATATCAATATTAATGAATGTCGTAAGTATATAATTCGTTCGCTTAGTATTGAGTTCAAATCATGAATTTCCTTAAGGATGACGCTGAATTTTCCAAGTTTAAGAGAGCTGATGGCGAAATTAGAAGAAAACTCTTAATAATTTATTCAGACAACTAATTCAAGTATACAAATCTGTTCAAAAATACAAACTGAGACATGGATGCACAGAAAAACCAGAAAAAGAGACCAGCGCTGGGAATCGGTTTCACGGGATACCCGTAAAAGTAACAAATTTGGAGTTGAAATAAAAAATACAAAAAGACTCCAAATAACCAATCATACAAATCTGTTATTTTACCTGTTAAACATTCTTGTACTTATAACAAAAACGTTTTATATACCAATAGGTATGTCACATGTCACATTGTCACTGAAATAAATATTGTGCGACAACCCTATGACTTAGTTTCAATGGATCTGCAACACTGATTACGGGGTATGATCATAAGGTCGCGGGTGAGCAAAGAAATTATTTTAGTTCATTTAAATAATTATTTTTTAGTTGTTAATCCACGTTATCTGAATTGCAGAAGAGAAGTCTTGGCTGTATAGAATATTCTGCAGTGGTGGTATTGATGTTGCTGATCCTGACAACCCTATTGATAACAAGGAGCACTGCATCATGGCGTTTTTCCGCGATACTATGGCCAACATCCTTAACAATAATGCGGTGAAAGTTGTAGTTATCGCAGTATTCTTGGCTTATCTAGCTGGAGCCGGCTACGGAGTCACAAAGACTAAGGAAGGCCTAGAGAGAAGGAAACTGTCCAGAATAGACTCATACTCTGTAGAATTCTTTGATCGAGAAGATTTATACTACAGAGAATTTCCTTACAGAATTCAGGTATGCTTTACTCTTAAATAAACCATGCAGACTGCAATCAAATAAATAAATGTTATTAAGTACCTATACCATTTTAATGATAAACTCTTCATTTTATAGGTGGTGATCAGTGGTGAATATAACTATTCAGATCCAAAAATACAAGACGAAGTAGAATTATTGACGCAGAGATTGGAAAACACTTCATATATATCGAACTCACTGTACACCGAATCGTGGCTGCGGACATTTGTTAATTACGTATCGAGAAACAACGACTACCTGAATGTTACCATTGATAATGAATCAGACTTCATTCAAAACCTACGAGAGGTAACTTGAATTGAGAATCAAAGATATAATTTAGTATCTTCTTTAAACCCAAATCTTTTTTTAATTCCAAGGCTATCTTTTTTTCCAGTTATGGTTGTTCCCTGCAAATCCGTTCTCGCTTGATGTCAAATTCAATGAAGCCGGGAATCGCATAGTTGCTTCAAGATTTTTGATACAAGCTGTCAATATCAGTGGCACCAATCACGAAAAGGAGATGGTGAAGGTGCTTAGAGACATCGTAGCCGAATCTCCACTCAATGTATCAGTTTTCCACCCTTACTTTGTCTTCTTTGATCAGGTAAACTTTATTCTTTTGATTTAAATTATCTGTTAATGTTCTCTCGATAGATATTTATTTACAATGCATAAAGATAATCCAGTTTATAAAATAAATACTTTTCTTTTCAGTTCGAGCTCGTAAAACCAACTTCGATCCAGAACCTGTGTTACGGAGCCCTAATGATGATGATCATCTCGTTTATATTCATTCCCAATGTACTGTGCTCCCTTTGGGTAGCATTCAGTATCATATCCATAGAAATAGGAGTCGTAGGATACATGGCTCTATGGGATATCAGTCTGGATTCCATTTCCATGATAAATCTGATTATGTGCATCGGTTTCTCCGTCGACTTTACAGCTCATATCTGTTACGCTTACATGGCTTCCAAAGCAAAGACCCCGAATGAAAGAGTTAGCGAATGCCTCTACTCCCTTGGTCTACCCATTGTCCAAGGCTCGTTCAGCACTATTCTCGGAGTGGTGGCACTGCTACTTGCTGACAGCTACATATTTTCTGTGTTCTTCAAGATGGTATTTATGGTTATTTTCTTCGGAGCAATGCATGGACTTTTCTTGTTGCCAGTACTTCTATCACTATTTGGACCAGGGTCATGTACTAAAACGCAAGAAGATATGAAAATGACGAAAATAGACCAGTGTTTTCCGCATCCGTATTGTATACCGCATCCACAGCTTGTGTTAAACGATCAGATATTTAATGGAAAGAACATTAGTCCTAACGGAGTATACAAAATATATGGAGATGACAAGGACCTAGGTATTGGAACTTCGGGGGAGGACACTAGCGAGAGCAGTTCTAATCAGTCACAGCGACGACAAATCGGAGAAAATGATAACGGCAGGAAATATGACCTTGGATGGAAGAGATCTATTTACGGCCAAAACACTAGCCAATTTCAGCCTTCGGGAGAGTTGGATCCATACGGGCTTGATGCGGACAGAGCTTGGCAAAGACAGCCTTATGAAGAGCCCGCGAGAAGTCGTGCTGGGGATAACTACAGAAGGAGCAGGCCGGTGACGAGAGACGATGATTGGGTGCGACCAGCTCGGAAGACAAGTGACGCCGGCCCGCGGCGAGAAGGCACTTACCGAGTGATGCGCGCACACTCACACCACAACCTGCACCGGCCGCGCGCCCCGCGCCGGTCTAACTCGCACCACAATCTAGAACATTTAGACTATGTAGCGGAAATGCGTTTTCCCTGACGAGCTGTCTAACCTCTATGTACAATTTAAATAACATAAACCAAGTGCTCAATTTATGGACCAAAGTTCCACAGTAAAGTTGAGGGTCGAAAATTTAACGAAATCAAGTAAGTGCGAGGTTTCGCGTTTATTTTGGTAAATTTTTGATCGACTTCATTATCAAACATTATTTTATAAGCTAAATACATTTAAGCTTTTCTTTGTACAGTCAAGGGCAAAGATATCAACACGGCCAAACTTACAAAAATATATATATACACGACTTTATACACTTAACATTAAGGCCGTGTATACATATTTTTGCAACTTTGGCCGTGTCGATATCTTTGCCCTTGACTGTACCTACCTACACAGATTCTTATTAAAAGAACAGAAGTGTTGAAAGTAGTTAATTTGCTTTTGCTAGGCATAAATCACTGCTGGGTGGATATCTCTTCTGTTTGAATCTAGTGTGTACCTAAGTGCCTAAATCATAGCAAAAATATGGCCAAAAAATTATGCGCTACCTGTTGTGCATTCCATAATCATAATGATAAATATAGGTTACAAAAATGTCTAACGATAGGTAAATATGATGTGTACCTAATTAATAAAACGATTTTATGGCGTAAGTTGTCACTACTCTAGTTAGTGTAGAATATATACGTGATCTGCCTATTCTTGATTGTTACATGAGAGCAGGCTCTATTCCTTGTGACTCTAAGAAATAACAATATACTCCATAAAATCATTATGCATATGTAAATAGATATATTAATTTCAGGAAAGGCTGGTTTTCGTGTGCCTTCTTGATCTAGTGTTTTTTTTCGCGTCTAGTTGTAAATCTAGTGAACTCTCTAGAAAACGCCTTTCAACCATAAACTATCAGTTTGAAACGTAATATTAGGTAAACTCTAGTTATAACATAATTATTAGGACATAATCAAGGACCACATATATGGTCCTTGATGCTAGTGTGTTTATTAACTGGGTGGGTGAATATAAACCATGTACATATAACTTGTATTACGTAAATGTAAGTGTAAGCCCACTTGTTTTATAAAGCTTTAACGACCTCATCTTGAGGGATCGCTGTAAATATTAGTTGCGATGTATCCTGTGGCCATGTTGGTTCCCATAGTAATTTCAAAGTTCCGTTGGATCTACTCGCCACAACTAATACTGTTCTATTATAGTATGAATATTACGTAACTGTGTACCTATTTTTATCGTGTACTACAGTGAATATTTGCGATTGAAAATTTGCAAAACTGACACAATTTTCCAAATATTTCTTCTCATTAATGTACAGGAAAATGTGTATCTAATTTAAGAATATGTAGTTAAATTATTTTCTTATTTTTTTATTGTAAAACCTTTCGTTCAAATAAAGTGTTTCATAAGTAAAGACACCTTCATACCTAATACTCGTACTTGGGTAGTTTTACTAGTTTTTCAACTGGGATCCTGGGATCAGTCATTTTAATAAATCGATACTGCGCACCTTGAGAATGAGACTGTCATTAAACAATATTTGTAATCTCTCAAAATGACACTGAAAAATTTTAAACGCATAGTTTAATTTTGCTAGCTGACATATTTTGTTTAGTGACAGTCTCATTCACCACAAACACACTGTATCTAATTCGCTCTATAATAAGTGGGTATTCTTACGCTCAGAGTAGCTAATTTTTTTCAATGAATAACAGGATTCTGAGAGTGGTTGATTATGCTTGTAGAACAACCCGTAGGTACGAGGCAAATATCGAGTAGGTTAAATATTTTTGTTTCTGCCTAAAAATAAAACAGAAAACAACCATGACTTTTGTTTTAGTAAATGGTGCTAGTGGACAGTAAAATATAAGATTGTCTGATCAGAATAAGTGAAACGTGACGGCCTCCTCCATTAGTGCCATTTGTATGAGTTAGCCCACAATTTCTGGCTGATTGTAACAATAAGTACGTAAAATTGTACCTAAGCTAAAGTGTCTTACAGGCCAATCCCTGTTTGTCAAAACATAAACCTAAACCTTATATTGTGATCGCATTCCGGTCACTTTGACTGAATATTGTAAATATTATTGACATGTTTTATATTGAATAAAACTAGTTTTGATAATTTCCTGGTTTTATTGCCTTATGTTTTAATTAAAAATTAAGATATAGGCACATTATATCTAAGATTAACAGTATGTTAAAAAAAACTCAGGTTACACTTCATATAACTTAGGTTACCGCGTTAGACAATCTAAGTGTCGCATTCAAACATTATCATACCTAAGTGACAATTTAATTCGTTCTTAGCACACATGTGCACCATTTATAAATAAGTGATTGATTACTGAATTTAATATGATTGTATTCACCTCTCTTTAATATCACATTTGCCTTAAAAGCTGTTTTGCCTGAAACATACTTTTGTCTGGTTCTAAACTAACTAAAGCAAATATTAAAATAAAAATAAAATTACAGAAAAAGTAACGACTAATTAGTAATAAATAAAAGTTTGATAAGATAAATGCGATACAATAATATTACTAAAATATTTTAACTAAAGAACGAAGTTGATTGTCACTTTAATGAAAGGTATCTAAACACGACTGTTTTGTCTCAAAATGTAATGAACACATTTAGAGATCGGTGCTACTGAAAAACACATCCATACCATTACATAATATTCAAGTAATTGTAGGCACTAGCAAACCAAAAAATAAGGTTTACTGGTCAATTCAACATTGCCAATTGTACTGGAAATAGCCAAAGTCCGTTGTTATGCACCCAGTACGTGCAATAGCAATCCAATAAGTTATTGTCTAGCCATCAAGTTTATGTATACATAAACAAACGTCGCTATTTAAAGCTAAATAATGACATAACCGTAATAAAGTTAATAGTAAAACTTATTTAATCTCAGGTACTTTTATCATGTACCTTTTGTAGCATCTGACTACAGAACAGAATCAAATCCTTTGCATCAAATTTATCGCATAGGTAATTCAATAAAAATGATAGTTCCTTGCTACCAGTTTGCTCACCGGGGTGCAATTCACATTCACGTTGTAACACACGATTGAAGACAGTGTTGGTATCAGATTTGGTCATTTTCTTCACAAGAATGTCAGTACAATCTTTCACTAACATACAATCTGCTAGCTTTCGTATTGATGTCTGATCCAAGTGTTTGCTAAGTTTATAGACGAAATCTTTTCTCTGTAACAAATAAACCACATTTAATCGTTTCCTTAGAAAAATAGAAAAAAAAACTATTTCAATTACATAGCTTTACTTACTTCTTGTAGACATGATTTAATCATATCTTCCGTTGATTTGCTTCCTGATTCTTCGGTCTGTGCACCTTTATGCATCATCACTATACTATCAGTCTGTGTCGAAGACAATCTTTGTAAGACCAAAGAAGTTTGCGTTTCAGTTTCACTCGTTAAAATACTAGTTTGTACTTCTGCATGGACTCCTGTAGGTTCTTTATCCAAAACAGATTCGAAAGATTTCTCTTCGCTTATTATTTTATCTTTTTTACATAAATAATCACCTAATACTTTTTTAACTACAGGTACTTTAGGAGCCTTGATACATAATCGATTTACTTCCAGTTCTGTCAGTTTAGCAAGATCACCCACAGTTTCTATTTTATCTTCAAGCTCTTTGACAAGTAATAACTTCATTGCCGGCGATGACAGTTCTGAAGCTATATTATGAATAGAGTCTTTGCAATCAATGAGATCAGGAAAAATGGGGTCCGTGTCATTTAATTCACTAGTTTTAACAATTTCAACAGCAGGAGTTTGCTCTAAAGAGCTTATTTGCGTGTCACTATTGGTCATATCGTTTTCAGTAAAGCTTTCAACAGTCTTAACCAGTATGGAATCAAGTTTAAATAAGTTTTCAAGTCTCTTTGGCGATTTCATGTGAGAATGGTTGCGCATTTGTCTTTCCAAGCGTCTAAGTGCCGACTGCTGTGGCGACCGCACTCCGCTCGTCTCTATGTATTTCTGTACAGATACTGATGTTGACACCGGGTCATGAAAACTAACTCGTTTTCTCTGAAAAATAAATACAAAAATATTATTATTGCACATAACTTTACTTGCGAAAAACTACATAGACGCTTTATTTGTTTTAAAGTCTACGTACTTTGTTAGCTGGTGATACAGTAGCTTCGTCAGATATTTCTGCTAGTTTCCTTTTCAAAATAGGGCCAGCTGGACTGCAATCTGCAGGAGGCAGGACTTTTTCAAATTTCAGAAAATTTTCACTATCGTCATTTTCAATCAAGTTTTCGCTGTCGACTGTTGAAGAATAAAGCATTCGTAAGTTTCTTCGTACAGGGGCGCTTGAATTATTTTTCTTAGGTTCTTCAGTGTCAGGTCTGTCTGCGCTCATAATGGACTGTGTCCTGTCAGGCACACATAGGCCCAACATTTGTGCCGCTCGACCTCCAGCGCGCACTTGAGGCCTATTCTTCTTTAGAGACAAGGAAGAACTCGGACTACTCTTACTCTCTGTAACTTGAACTCTAGGAGGTGACTGATCTCTTTTATCAGGTGAACTTTTTTCCTCTGTTAATATTTCCGGTGAATTACTGTTTTCCAAAGGTTCGCCATTCATTTGAATTGGGCCCGACAGTTTAATTATCAAAAAGTCACCACTGGTCTCTGGAGAAGGCGACTTTGGTTCTATCGGACTTAACAATCTTATCGGTGATATTTCCAAAGTGTTATTCAAAAAATCTTTTTTTCTTTGATCTTCATCTCTAGAAGGAGAGGAAGCATTGTTGGTCGGTTCACTTTGAGTAATATCCGTAAGAGTAACTGTTCTGTCATTTAAGTTACAAGGTAGATCACTATCTTCAAGATTAGATTCTTTAGGTAAATCTTTATTTTCAGGTATAGTCTCATTCGCGCTACTTTTTATTTCTTCATTTGTATTGTCCACAAATTGAGAAGGATTCACGGGTTCAGTATCAGCGTTCGCCAACTCTAAAGTGTCGGGTCCTGGAAAAGTATCTTCAGTGTTTAATACAATGATAGGCTCCTCCTCATTTATTAGTATCACTTCTCCAGAACTTGAATTTTTATCATCAGTTGGTTGGGTGTCCATTTCCTCCGTTAAATCTTTCCGAACATTTTCTGTGTCTGTTTTATTTGCTGGAATATCAGTATCGTCCTTGCTTTCTTCTATCATCGAAACATCTGCAGATGTATTGATACCCTGTTTAAAATCATTATTTATTAGATCATTATTTTCTGTAACAGTATTTTCACTTTTTTCTACATCAATGGTTTTCTTTGCGCTGTTTTTGTAGGATTTGACTGAAATTGTTGTTGTTGAATCTTGAGAGCTTTCAATGATGTCTTCTGAAAGATCTTGAGTGCCATCAGCGCATAAGTCTTGTGTCTCGCAAACAGTGATTGACAAGTCCGCAGACTTAGCATTACACTTTTCTTTTAATAGGTCTTTATTATATGTGTCTTTCTTTGGCTTTGAAGTACTTTTAGCTTCTGTCTTAGATTTATTTAACTTCTCAGTCAAGTTTTTTCTACGGCTGCTATTTGGAGTATTTGTCAAGCATTTTCTTGTCACACGTTTTTCAGACTGCAATTTCAAAAAGGGGTGTCCCTCTACCATATCTATTGCCAACTCTTTTTCTATTCGAGATTTCTTTTTATTTGTCGATTTTACTTCATTTGAGTCTTTTCTTTTAGGTGTCAGTTTTGGCGTAGATTGAACATCTTTTAAATTTTTTTTGTTATTATTTTCTAGTTGTGTGTATTCTTCTATAGGTATTTCAGCAGATGTGTCAGAAAGGGAACAACTAATTACTTCGTCAGGCTTCGCTTCCGGAATAGAAGAGACTATGAGAGCTTGATCATCTAAATTATTTACTACTCCTTTTTCAGATGTAGACGAAACTTGATCTACCCTGGTATCCAGTGGTTCAGATGTGTCTATATTGTCATTTTTTCCATCAGTAATTAATTGCGATTCTGGCACTGGATCATTTATATCACTCTCACATTTTTCAACCACGGCATTAGATATTTTATTTGATTCAACGATAGAATCTTTAACTATTTCTGACGGCGTATTTCTGACGGCGACTTCAGAATCGTTATTTACTACAGAAGATTGTGAGTCAGTTGGGTTTGCCGAATTTCTTCTTTTCTTAAGTAAAAACAGTTCAGTATCATCAAACTTCTTTGGTTTTCTCTTAACACGAGCAGGTCTGTCAGCCGATATCTTGGATGGAGCGGAATTAACTTCAACTTTTGGGTCTCTACATTTAGCTAAAGGAGTATTAAAGATATTGGAACTGACTGTCTGATTTAGAAGTTCTGGTTTTTGGGTGCTATCTTTTGTTACAGTGGATTTTTCAATCAAATTCCGAACATTCCTGAAAACTCTATCCTTTAGAGCCATACGTGGCGTTTTAACAGATGAACATAAATTCGTTTTATCTACATTTGATTTTGGACTACAAATTTCTTGATTTTTTATTTTGTCAGCAGCATCGGAATTCGGAGATTCAGAAAAAAAATTACTTATGATTTTTGGTACGATATTTGTATCAGATATATTTTTCAGGGCTGTAGATAAATCTTCGTTAGATGTTGTACTAGCTGATCTGCTATTTGTCGTTGATGCATCTTGTGAATCAGCTTTCCAAGACTTCAGTTTAAATTCATCTTGTGACTGTGATAAATCTTGATATAAAGCTGGAATATCTTCCCTTTTCCTTTGTAATTTTTCCTTTTGATTTTCAGTCAACTTTCTTGGATTGAATTTCCAGTTTGATTGGATTACGGCAAACTCTTCCCCATTTTCAACCACAGTATTTACGATATTTGTTTCTCTCTTTTTAGAGTTCTTTTTCGCGCTTCTTGGCACAGGCGTTGTAAACTCACGTTCATCGGGTTCCATAGATTTAAGATTTTCCGTGACATTCACATCACTATTTTTATTAGCTACAGGTTTCTCTGTAACTTCTTTAATCTCTACAACTTCTTTATTTTTTTCACGGAGTTCTTTATTAGTGGCTTTGTGTGATTTAATCGAGTTCAAAATGAAATCCACACTTAGCTGCACTAATTGCGACTTACACCAAGTGCGGCATTCCAGTAGTTCATCTGTTACACGATTTATGATTTCAACATATTTATCGGTTTGGGAAAGTGATTTAATGGTATTCACAGCAATCAATATCTTCTCATCAATTGTCTTCTGAAATAGTAACATTTTAAACAATAAATTACATGACCTGCACTAAAGTATTAAATTTACATTTAAAATTTACTTCCATACTTACGTTTTCCTTTAGTTCTTTGTTCAAGATACTTAATATCTTTTTCATAATGCTTACAGCGGTGGCAAGATATTGGCTTTCGTTTAGAGGAAGTTTTGATACCATGAGATTAAGTGTATCCATCAATAATGGAAATGCTTGATCAAATTGATTGTAGCTGCTATATTGACTTACTATGTTCAGAAGCATCTCCATTTTGTGGGGATGGTCAACTGCGTAGAAGATAAAAAAAATCTAAATCAGAATGTCTCAAAATAAAATTAAGCAAAATCGACAAATACTTAAAAATAGTATGAAACATAGTACGACAGGTAATTTCGCCTACCCACAATTATATACTTAAATTTAATTCTCGGGTCACTACAGAATGTGTAATTAAACTCAATTGTTTTATTTGTATAACTTTCTACCAACTTTTGGAACTCCAATCTCATTTCATTCCATTTATTTATGACGTTTAAATTTAAAGTTGCTTTATGTACAATTAAATTAAAAATCGTAAAAAAACCACTTACTTTCCCATAATAATGATGCCTTAATAATAGAAAGTAAGGCAAAAAGAGCTATGGAACTAGCTTTAAGTATGTTAATGCCAGTTCTTTCCAAAGTTGAAGTGATCTCAACATCAATATTTGTGATACTTTCCTTTGTCAAATACAGTAATGAAAAAGTGGATGCCCATGTTTGCGCTGCTTCTTTAGCCTGAAAAATAGTTAAATTTAGCGATGAACGAAATGTATACCTTATCACAACAGGTTTTGTACATTACAAAGCAGCATTACTAGTGTGGTGACATTAGATACACACTCAATCATACCTTGATTGAGAATTGTTAATATATAACAATTATACTTGCATTTTTAAACTTCTTCATATGTTTGATTGGCCAGCGTAACAACTTGTGAAGTAAATAATTATCTTTTTGTCTTGCTGTTTGCAATGATTCTGACAAAGCTGTCCATAGTTCCAAGGTTGTGTCGTTAGGCTGTAAATCATTTACCAGCCATTCTACTGTTTCATCTAATAAATGAGGACACATATTTGCCATGAATTCAGTAACCATCTTCATGTGTTTTGTATTTGATGATTCTTCTTCGTCGGCTCTGAAATAAGAAAAAAATGATTAAATCCATAAGTTGCTTTTTCCTATCATTGATGTGCATCATAATGTGCAAAATTTTACTTTTCACTTACTTTTTAATAAGAGTTAGAATATGCAGAAGCTGGCGAAGCGGTCCGTTCTGAATCTCTTTGATTTTCAGGAGGGGCTTTATTGCGTCTTCTTCAAACAGCGAAGTGATGAGAACATTTACAATGATGTCAGCCAACTTCGTCTTGCTATGACATTCCTGTAACTTAAAAAAAGAGATAATTTTAAATAGGCTTGACTAATGAAAAATCTTTAAAGTGTTGTAGTTCATTCATATAACATTTGATATTAGAAAAATACAATGTCCTATGATCTATTATACATTTAATTTTATGCATGTTAACAAAACAATACACACATAGTAACAGATAAATTACCAAATAATTAATGACGTCTTCTTAATTAACAACATAAAACTACTAACTTTACTAACCTGTGCTAGTTGCTTTATCAGTGCCAACAGTTCATAGAATAGGTCTTTACGGATGTTATTATCTGGCAATTCTGCAATTGTCATCACAAATGACTTCCAAGCGCAGGATATAGGTTTTAATCCTACCTCAACATCATCTCTTCCAGACATCTGAATTGCCATCTTCAAGGAGTACACCCAGTCGTTCCAATGGTTTACTAATACTTTAGTAGTTATTAGTTTACCCTTCAGTCTTTCTTGTAAACCACAACCTTCACACTTTACGTGACCAACTAACTCCACAAAAGCTTTGACACAACTTTCTTGCATTTTAGGTGAAATTAACCCAGGTACAGTAGGCATCTTATCGGGAACATGCTTACCAAAACAGAAATGTAAGAATGGATATAAAATTGAATCATCTATTCTGCTTTCATATCGCTTTATTAAATGCCACCAAGTATCGAGTTTTGCCAATGCAGTCTCTTCAACTTTAGCATTGTTTAACTTGAGTGGAATGAGAAGCAATTTTATCCTTTTCGTCACAAATTGTTCATTAATCTCAGCAGAAAAGACGTCTATTAGAACTTTCCAGCACTGAAATGCTCTGCATCTGTTGGTGATGTCTAATTTGAATGCATTCTCCACAACTGGCAACATTGAGTTGATGGGGCTGCCAACTCCTGGTCGGTATGTTGTAATTTGATCTTCAAGTAGCTTGATAAAAATAATCCAAAGTCTTTGCCAGTGTTGAATGCCATTGACAAGCATGTTCTTCATTATGGCTGGATATCTAAAGTGATAATATTGTATTAACTTGTTACAATGTTAATCTCTATCACAAACATTTTGGTTTACATTATGAGGAGTTACACACAAAGTCAGCATTAATACTAGCTTTTATGATGTGCTTTACAGTTAGGATATTAACCCGTCACGCGTCCTAGAGACTACATTAGTCCCTAACTTTTTTTGTGCGGGACATGTCTTTGGATCTGGTAGTCTTTAGAACATTTCCCGCACAAAAAGTAAGGGACTAATGTAGTCTCTAGGACGCGTGACGAGTTAAAATACCTACTTTATATTAGCAATGCTTAGTAAAAATTAGGAATTAATAGAAAAATAAATTGATTGTTATACTTACTTGTTTGGGTTGTAAATATTGTCCAAAATTGACAGCCAATGAGGATTTTTAGAATAGTCCAGTTTAACCAATTCTTCGGTCAACATCTCAAGCGCTTCTAAGGAAGTAGTACCGCAATTGAACATCACACAAGGCACTATTTTTGAAAACCAAACTGCCAGTCCTTTTTTCACAAATATTGTTTTTTTATCAGGTGTCAAAATTTTCAGGAGTTTTAAAATAATATTTATAGGCTGTAAGTAATTGATTAGTATTAATAATAAAAATACAATTAAAATCGTAAAAAGTGTAGGTTGTATTTGGTTTGATTAGTAATAAATAATAATACCAATAAAATTAAAATAGGGGAAATTGTGGGTAACTAAACTTTAACATTTTTAACCACAGACACAAAAAGAGTGGTGTTATAAGTTTGACATGTCTGTTTGTATGTGGCATCTTAGCTTCCAAACCGACGGACCAATTTCAATGATTTCAGTGGTTCTTTCTTAGCTATCTCTGATAAAAATCGATTCAGCTATTTCTAGGATTCTAGGATGACAATATCAGGAGATTTTCAACTTTTCTAAGTTGATTAGGTTTTTATAATCAGACACTGTTATATTTCCTTATAAATATTTTATGATACCATACCTGTAGTGCAATTTCCTTGGGGATATTTAGGCTGCAGTATAAATTGAATAGTTCCCAAAAATCATTACTCTCAAGAACAAGAGAAATAAGTATGTGATTGGGGTAATCCAAGAAGGTGTTAAAACACATGGTTTGCAAGGACTCAGCTTTAATTAATGTGGCAGAAGTCTGTAGAACCTGTAGGACTGCCTCTGCGGAAGGAAGCAGATTGGGCACTGTGGGTCCATCCTGAAAAATATATGGTTATATATATATATACATAAAAGACACAGGCTTAAAATATCAAAGAATTATTTATTTTTTGTTAGAAGAATGTGAATCAAGTTGTATGTTTATGAATTGTAATAGGTACCTATGGTTTGACATATGGCCTCTCAAACAAGGGTTGAGGTTTCAAGCCTGTGCTTTCACCTTGTGAGTTTTTCCGGAGTTACGTGCAAAAACTTATTCAAAATATGGGACTAGGTCAATGAGGGCTATCGTTTTTTGTCTCACTAGATGGCGCACTGTTGCGTGAGGTTTTTAAGTATGGCTTTCAAAGTCTGTTATTATGGGTGTGTAAACAAAGTTTAGATTAAAATCATATTTAATACACCTTAAAACCGTACCATAAAAATATCGAGCATGCCACAGTGTTGCATAGTCCCCGTTTTGTTCGGAAAAAAGGGAGGACAAAGGTTTTCGAAAGACTAAACTGTCTCAAAACACAGACATTTATTGCCTCGGAACGCATATTTGCCATAATTAATCTAAGATATTGCAAAATATTCACAAAATTACTCTATTTATAAATAAACCCGCATAGCTCACCAAAAACTATGAGATTTGACATGTCGGAGACCACATGCTACACTAGCGCCTATAGTGGCGAATTCATACGCGATAGCCCTCATTGGTGTCAATTATCCCATGACATTTATTTTATTTGTCTATTTAGAACCACACAAATTGAAGCTCATAATTCAAAATTTACAATATACACCATTCTGGTCTCATTTTCCTCAAAACGCCAAGAACCCTATAGGTTCTCTGTTAGTAGGCCGTTTTCTCTACAAAGCAGTCATGCTGCTACTATTTATGAGTGTAGCATATAGCATTATGTTGTTGTGAATGTGTTAAGTGCATCTATCTTTTAGAAGTTATTTCCACAGTTAAGATAACATCAAAAAGTTTGTGGTGTTTTTTTTTTCTGGGCTTAAGAGCACCTGTGTGAATAGTTACGGCATAGGCTAGCCTCATTGGAAGAGTCGATGGCCACATATATAATTATACATATGTGGTATTGCTAAAGCGGGTGACACTATTTACCAGCTTGGACAATACCGACATGGAAATACCGGCCCAATATTTTGTGTACACGCCCATAGAAACTGGTGTCAAACTGACAAGAGTTTCTATAGGCATGTACACGGAATTCATGTTGGTATTTCCATGTTGGTATTCTAGGGCCGGGAAATAGTGTGTAGTTAAGAAGGCTAATTACAGCTCTGCCTTTTAATAGCCTCTCAAATAGTCTTTCTTAACTCATATTGTCACTTAAGATCTGGCAATACCACTCAGACTGTACATATTTAATCTCCTTTGCAGGGTAATTTTTTGCCTTCTTTGTGTCTAGTTAATTGTTGAACATTTAAAAATAAATTAGAATATAAATACCTGAACTCTCTTCAAGATTGTTGCAATGATATGTAAACAGAGTACTGTCGATTGATTCACACTGTCTTTTAGATTATTAATACATATGGCTAATATCCTGTCAAGTGTATATACACTGAAGTATTCATCACTTTGTAAGCCCTGCTGAATTATTTCAAGCTTTTGGTTACGCTTTAATCCATCATTAAACGTGTTGTCTTCTAGGAACTCAAGTGCTAAGTTGACGAAAACTTGCTGATCCGGCATTGTTGAAACTAGAATATTTAACAATTACCAAAAGGTTAAGTATTTCATAAATACGAAATGTGATGCTCATAATCATAATACATTTGATTTATGACATCTTTGGTTAAATATAGCCTAGATGGACAGTTACCTTACTGTTATCTGCTGAAATCACAAAATAAAAAGGATAGAGTGCAACACGATACATCGGCGTATCATTGTACGCCAAAGTAGTGAAAAACAAACAAAACAACACAAAACGTTTCCTCTGTATAACTGATGCACTATATCGACAAATTACTGATTGATAGTGATTACTTTAAGTATTTAATGCATAATTACAACTAAAACAACGCAAAATTGCAACAATTTTGTAAACCAATGAAATGAATGAAGTTGAATGAACACGATTTTGACATTTGATGCTTTTTCTGGCGCGAAATATCCTCTCGAGCGAGTCGATGCTTTTCGATTTCAAACGAGAATAAAATCGATTAAACTTATTTTGTTCACTATATTTTTCAGCGATAAGTGTTATGATTAAAGTTATTTGAAATAAATATTATTTTTAAATACTTACCCATTTTTTTTAACAGAAATTTTGTCAGCTAAACGCTTTCCCAGCAGCATTACGCAAAAAATTACGTATCATCAATCAGCAGGGCTACTACGAAACTCGAAAATCGAAGTTTGTATCGTACCGTCCCTCTCACTCTCGTACTAAATTAATAATATAAGCGTCAGCCAGCGGGACGGTACTATACGAACTTCCATTTTCGAGTTTCGTAGTAGCCCAGCAGAATCAAACACCGCTCGCTCAAGCCCTAACTAATACGAAGTGCAAAATTCTAACTTCTGCTTGTGCTTCTCGTTCTTCGAACTGCTGTCTTCCGCTGGCCATAATATTGTTTAATTTAATACGAGAGTGAGAGGGACGGTAAGATACGTTTTCGAATTTCATAGTAGCCCTCCAGGCCCTAAGCCCCAAGATGTCAACTTTCGAACCACAGCGACAGTGATGTGATTCGTTTGTTTTAGTGCCCAGTCGCAGGCTAACGGAAAGGGATAGGGTGGTTTTATCCAAAAGTGTACCGATATTTTTTGGAAGGTAAAGCATGTAGCCAGAGCCCTGATTCCTCTTGCGATAGAGCTAAAAGACGAGCACGCTCTGTTGGGTTCTGCGCAGTATCTAGGAGCTCCTTAAATACTAACTTGCAGTGCGGCTCTTCCCAAAGTTTTTGAGATTTAAATGAAATTGGTAACAACTGTGTGTATGCAGGGCATGCCGAGAATCAGGTTGTTACGTTTTACTACGAAGTGCAAAATTCGAACTTCACATCTTGCCGTCCCGCTGACGCTAAAATTTAATACGAGAATGAGAGGGACGGTACGACACGAACTTCGATTTTCGAATTTTGTAGTAGCCCCGCTGATATACTGACACGCGTCGGGTGGCGTTTCGCAAGCGTGGCATGGCGTCGGGTTTTAATAGTATGTCCGCACCTTTAAGTAGGTAGGTAGTTTATTTTTAGTGGGGAATTGTCTATGGACGACTTGTCGTTGTTCATGCGTTGTTCTTTGTTTGTCGGCCGACGTTGCGCGTTTGTTTCAAACTTGGTTTGTTATCACGCCGTCGTCTCGGCTCGTCAAAACTTTTTATCAAAAAATTAAACCTCCGAAAAAAACTAAAAAAAATAATAAAGTTTTTTTTATTTAACCTTGTAATCTATGTGCCAGTTTGAAAAAGGTGCCTCAGCACGAGCCAGGAGGACTGATAGAAGCCCATTATAGACGACTATAATAGGTCCACTCGTGCTAGTGTGCAAGGATGCCATGATGTATTATCCATGATACGAGTAGACCATTCATTTGATAATGAAACAATAAATCCGTCTGACCGATTTCTGACATGGCAACCGCTATTCGACTCCTAGGTATTTGTATTTTTATTTTACTATTTTTTAAGATGACTAAGCTGGCCACACGTGACTAATATTATTACAAATATTAAATAAACATATATACAAATAAAATATAAAATTAAAAATACAACAGTTAGAAATAAATACTAAGCAAAATTAAATAAAATTCATACTGGTCGAAATACAATATATTTAAATGACTAAGTTCACAATGCAACGAATATACACAATCAGAATATATAAATAGTTGAAAAAATAATTATAAAAATTCCTATAGTACGTTCATAAATAGGTTACTATAATGCCTAGTGTTCTATTTCCATTTACATATGTTTACATTTGGAAAAATTAAGGACTGTCATAGTCAATACAATACGACTAAGTTCACAATGATGTTCAGCTAATCAGCGGAGCTCCTATTCATGGCGCCTAGGTTTCATCATTTCCAGTCTATTTACGTTGCATTTACATGTTACATTTGGAAAAATTAAGGACTGTAAGTCAATGTCGACGGACCTAACCTATAAGAAACAGACTGATCGGAAGCCGTATTGTCTAACAAGACCTTGCATTTTAAACTAAAGTCTGACCATTATTTGAATAGAAACTTTAGGTGCGACGACGAGGGTAGCGAGGGGGAGCGTGTTAGGTTCAACTATGACCAAAACAAGCACGAGCCGAGCGAAACGAGCGTGCCGCGGCAGCGGCCGGCGAGTGCCAGAATTGTAGTATATGCATTTTTCTTAGTGAAAATTCAGTGTCTAGTATGTATTTCAACCATTATAGAAAACATACTGTATATATTATGAAAATATGCTTTTTGTGCCATATGACTAAGAACCATTATGCATTGTAACCATTATATATTTTGACCACTACCTACGCATTTCAACCTTATGCGTTTAGAACTTATGTCAAATAACTTTATATATTTTGATGCATTATATTTTATAATTTTCGGTATTTCAACTGTATGTATTTCAACCGATATGTATTTTAAATTTAAACATTATAATACGTACCCATCAAAAGGACATAATCTATTAGATATGTATGTTGTATGCGCACTCTACCTACAGTTTGATAATAATAAGATTATTTCAATAGGCAGGGTTGGTGTAGGTACCTAAGTAATTACGTAGTTCACAAAAGCCGCTTTCAAAGTTTGCGTGTGAATCCGTACTCCGTACTTCTCTAACATTAAGCATCTAAGTAGGTACTTAAGTAGTTCAGACGATTCGCATGCGTCACGCCTCGTATTCGAAGACAGGTGCTGCGCTGCGCGCGCGCACACGAGCCATAAGTTCCCCGCCTGTTGCATCGTTCGCTTGTCGATGACCACAGACACCGTGCCGAGCATAACAAACAGATCCTACCAAGCAATACAGCCCATAACGTGCCATATAAGGGCGAAGTGTGGTGAAGTGTGGTAATGTTTAACCCTTCTGGGTGGTGGGTGAAACAGTGACAGTGTGTGACAATGCCGGGACATGCAGGGAGCCCCTACTGGGCCGCTGTGGACTTCGACAGTGAAGAAGAACAGGACGCAAATAACCACCGGGTCTATTTAGACCCTTGGGACAACGAAGTCTACGGGATAATTCCAGACAATACAGACAGTCAAGGAGAAAATTTCAATTCCTACGTCGGCGAACCAGTCAGTTCTAGTTTTTACTACGTGCCGACCAAAAACTATGACTCTGAAGAAGACGCACCAGCTCCCAGAAGGAACATAACCCCTCCTGAACAGATTATTCCGTGCGAATATGCCGTGTACGGGAGGAAAGTATCGCGAGCAATTATGCCAGAAATGCCTATCTACAGCGAGAGACCGATGCGTGAGTATTATCTTAATTTATGTAGCATTACAGGCCTGTTTGTTTATGAGTTGAATAAAACTGGAACTAGAATTAAGAACACCTGGGTAATTACCTGCAGATGTTTTTAATATTATACTTAATAGAATAGAAGTTCTACTTTGCTGACGCAAATACTACATTCTTTATTTCCTTGTTATTAAATGATACATTTTAGTTAAAAGATTATTAATTAACTAGCTTTTTCCCGAGGCTTCGCCCGCGTGAAATTCAATATCGCGCGCCGTTCTCTCGGGAACTGTGCATTTTTTTTTCGGGATAAAAAGTAGCCCATGTCACTCTCTGGCCCATAAACTATCTCTATGCCAAAAATCAAGTCGATCCTTCACTCCGTTTAGACGTGAAAGACGGACAAACATACAAACACACACACTATCGCATTTATAATAGGTATATGTATGGATAGCGCATCGACTTTACCTTTAGGTAGAGCAACCTAAATTTGCAGTTTCTATAGGGACCAAGCTGCAGTGGGTAAATAGTAACACTTAATAAGTTATTTACTTAAGTAGTAGCGTTACGTTATTTTCGTTTTTGGACTCCTTAATTACCCTAAATGTAAAATTAAGTATATACTTAATTAACTAAATTACGAACGCAAACCCGATTTACCTTTTGAAGTCGTTAAAAGGGGCATTTTAAAGAAATGTAGATCATTTCAGGCAAATCACGACAAAGGAAGCTATGTATTTAATTATATTATGTTATACCTGCCAGCCCGTTAGACCCCCTAATCGAAACGGGCTTAATTGACTATCATTCCATTTGGTGCGAACATATATACGATTCTTGTTGAGAAACGTTTTCTCTCTCAATCATTAAATATAATGACCAAAGTAGGCAGTCAAGTTAGCTGCTTTAAAAAAATAATAGGCACATTTGAATTCTTTGAATCTAAAATCACACTTCCCATTTAAAAGATGAGTTTTTATAGTAAATGGTGAATAAATTTGTTTATCTCTGAACCAGAACCAACTCTGCATGCAGGGGATCGCAGAAGGTCGATGTACATCGAGGAGCCCGTGTACGCGCCCCATCCGATGCTGTACGAGCCCTTATACGGACACATGCTGCCACCACCACCCGGCTTCCTGCCTCCACCCCCTCGCTCCAGGATGTCACTTCCGCACCACCCTGAGTACATGATAGCTAATCTTGGATACAGAAAACATAGCCAACATAGAAGACACTCCAGGTACAATTTTATTTATCTTGACACTTTGTCTAACGATGATGTACCTACTGCCACTTTCTAGTCGTTACAGCTTCCTCGTGTGGTTACGCACATTGTCACCATCCACCATGTCAGTGTAATGTGCTATGTGAATGAATGACTTATACTTAGATAAGGACATTAAAGAAATGGCTACCTCAGTATACTCATGTGCAAAAATCAACTCAACACATCTTACGGTATTAACGTACAGTTGGTATCCAAGTAACTGCTCCTCGATTAATCTATTACCGCGGTGTAAAAACGTGCAAATTCAAGCACTCAAACGTTAAAGCAAAAACAAAATCGTAATAATGATGCTCACATAGCATTTCATAGCGTTAACCGCGTAAATAAACACGGCGTTCCGCCCGGTGCCCACAAATGCCAGCTCTCAAGATGGCCGTTTCACGAGACGTAGACGGTTTTCACGCAACGACACGATCAATAGAAACCTCACGGGAACCATCGTCAGATTAGATCAGAGGATTTCTAACTCACTCTCAAGATCTGGTCGCATACACATACAACCGACTATTTCCATGGCCACTGGTCTTTGGCCTATAATTAACGCTGCAATAGCGAAAGTCCATTGCATGAGATGCACTTTTTGTATGTGATTTATTTATTAATAGGATATTAGTTAGGAACATACTCGCGGAATAATTACAAGTCTTATGCCATGCCTTTATAGGTTTAGATACAATTTAAATTTTTAAGGTCTAGGTTTATTTTTAGTTTATTTTTTTTTTATTTATGAGTGGGTGTGTATGCAAAAATTAGTTGTACTTATATCAAAAACTAAAGTACAGTACCTACAGTTGCCACAAAAGTCAGGTCAATTTATTTCTCGAATGTATAAGTTCTCGTTCCCATCACCGAAGCGCAAGACGCTCTACGTACCTTCCATGGAAAGCATTAGCGACAAAAACGCACATAAGTACCTACATTACACGTTGTTCGGTGCACCATGTAAGTAAGTTAAGTACTTTATCTGTACCACTACCATGAGTTTACAGTGACCGTACTCGATAGCGACGGCGTAAATGATTTGTATGGAGAATTGTACAACGCCTCTACAGATAATTTACGCCATCGCTATCGAGTACGGTCACTGTACTCATGGTAGTGGTACTGGTAGGGTTGGCAAAGATAAAATTGCATTCATACTGGTACTTTTGATGACCTTTAACACTAAACAACCAGTGGTACAGTCACCTGCATTAATAGGTACCTGCCACAACGGAGTGTGTAAAAATATCTGACATGTCCTACCAGCCCTAAAAAATAGACACATATTAGATATTATTTGCACGCTTTGTTGTGTCAGATACCTATTGGTGCTGTGCTGTACCTATAAAAATAACACTAAAGTGTGATGGTGAAAACAACAGAACAGGATTTATATATTTCATAGATATTAATGTAGGCACCGTTACTATCGTTACTATGCACCTATTGTGCGGTTAGGTGGAACGCCATTCCCGCGGTCATCTAAAGTTCAAATTTATTGTCTGCAAAATACTTATTTTCTCAGATGTGCTGCCTTAAGTAGTAGCTTCAAATACCAGCCCTATACTCAGGCTTAGCTATTATTATAGCGACGCCTCGTACATCCATCGTGTGAATGTGCGCTAGTTTTTTGCTTCCTGCAAATGAAAGTTGCACCTGTGTGAATCTTGCTCGTTTCTTGTTTGTTTGGCTTTACCAGAGAAACCGCCGGCATTGACCCCGCGTTGACCGTTTGCGTCAGACACCCGTAACACCACATGCACTAAGTGTATTTACTGATTGATGTTTGAGTAATCTCATTACAAGATGACTTATTACTTATTACGAACGGAAATGTGGAATGCGCGTAACCGATTACACGATACGCTGTTTCCTAAATTGGTGGCAAAAGTTTGTTATTTAAAATGGTAATATTATGTAGACCGACTTTTGTTTATAAAATACAAGTGATTTACGACATTTCGTTTAAATAACAACATGCCCGTATTTGAATCGGATTTCCAAGAATTATGAATACTTACCGAAAGTGCATTACTAATGCATGGATTTTCTATTTAGTCTCTTTCTCTCTATTTATTTAATCTAGGAATGTGACTATTAATTATAAAACAGGATTACATTTTTGATAAAATTATAAATCGATCGATGATAATACCTGGCTACGTATTGGAAAATATAACTTGGGTAAGAATAATAAATAATTCATTTTAATTTGGAACAGCTTTCTCAGGTACCTAATTCCTAGCTTCAGAGATTTTTTTATTGTCAATTTCCTTAGATACGAGCATTTATCAGATCAGAATATGTCACTTCACCAGCCGCACTTGTTATATTGAAGTCTTTTGTTATATTTTTGGTACTTACGTAATTACACAATTATTATCTTTTCGATTCGATTGGCTTAGAGACACAACCATTATAAAATTTTACTATCCGTGATAGATCTCTTGCGCTCGAAACGACACGCTTTGATGAAGGTGAGGTTAATTGCTCTTTTGAAATAAATTTTAGGAGTGCACCGGAAATAATGGACATAGTAGCATAAGAGCAATTACTCGGCACACCCCACTTTCTAGTCACGGATTACGTGAACGAGCATTGTGAGGTAAATTTAGCGGATAGCTAGAAAGTCAACTCATACTGCCCAAGTGGCCATGCTCCTCATAATTGTCTCGAGTCATGTCCATGGTCCACACCACAGTGCTAGCGAATCGGTGCAAAGTCGTAACGTAGGAAGTAAGATTACGATATTCCATGTCATGATCCGTTGACATGGATGAAAGATCGTAATCGTTGCGAGTGTTAAGACGGTTCAGTTACGTATATATTGAACGGTCTATTTGCACGTTATTGGAATCTCTTTTGTAATATGCAATGACTGTGCAAAACAACGCATATATTTGATTAAGATTCTTGAGGTAATTAATGGCATTAGGCCATGTTTATTTGGTATGTAGAGAGGCACATAAATTGTTATGCAATGGACGTTAGTCTAAGATTAGTTAAGCACGTGATTTTAACGAAGTCGATGGAGTACTTTCAGATATTAACAACTAAGCAGATAGTGACCAAGTTAAATTGTTTGCATTAGTTGGATGTCCTTTTAATTCCTTATATATAGCTGAATTGATTTAGATCCAATCTATCTATTCTATTGGAACGATTTCATCGTATTGGCTGTAGAGGTACCTACGTACGATCCCACAACACTGGTTTTTATCATTTGGCAAACAACGTTTAACAAATGATCATTTCACAAACAAAGTTTCGCAAACTATGCATTTCACAACCACTTCATATCACAAACTGCTCATATCATAAATGATCATTTGATAAATCATCATTTAAAAAATGACCATTACCCAAACAACTCATTTTTCAAACTAGTTATTTTAAAAAAACATTAATTTATAAATGATTATTTGAGAAACCATTTACATAACATGTTTAAGTTGGTAGTGTTTGGTTCTAGTGGCTCGTTTTTGTTTCGCATTCCTTTAGGTCGCAGTTCTAACCTAATACCATACCTAACCAACTATACGTACTGACAGTAGTTAGTTTTTCTATGGGTTCCAACCTAACCTAACCTACTGTAGTGGCAGCAGTTAATTTTTTCTTAGGGTCACAGTTCTAACCTACGAACCAACTTTACTGGCAGAAGTTATTTGTCTTAGGGTCTCAATTCTAACCTGACCTGACCATTTTCTTAACCAAGTTAACCTGAGCTACAGGCACCTCTAAATATTCTGAATTAAGTGTTTACCAAATTATACATTTTATTAAACGTTTTTTTTGCCAAACGTTGATTTGACAAACGTGGTTTTGCCAAAGTATCAAAATAAAAATAATAAATGAATAGTTTGCCAAATAATTATTTGTTATATGATGGCTTGTCAAATAAAGAGTTTGTGAAATGATCAATTAGTGAAATGTGGTGTTATAAAACGATTAATTTGTGAAACAAAAGTTTGCGAAACGTTGTTTGCTAAATTAATATTTGTTGAAATGTTTGTTGCCAAATGATTGGATACCCACCTCACTACTATGACTGACTAGGTATTACTTTTCGAACAGGGGATGAAAAATCTCTACCCAGCTTTCTGTTAAAATTCCATTTGTTTTCAGATTACCGGATGCATACGAGCACTTCGCAAACGAGAGACTGTCTCCAGATTACGAAGACTGGGCCCGGCCACTTCCCAAAACAGCCCCCGACAATTTCCATCTGTCGCGGTACGGGCACCTGCAGATTGACTATTCTTGCTCCTGGAACTCGCTTGACAGGCTTATTCGTAACCAGTAGCCGTATGTTTAGCTTAGTTGGACTATAAAATTTACGTTTATTACATATCAAGTAAAATGGTGTTCTATATAAACGAATATAAACGGCAATGAAGCTTGAATTCGCTCTACATCTCCGCACGTCTATTTTTAACACATGTAATTTGAATATAATTGTAATGGTTATTATGTTTTCATCAAAATGTAGTTATTGTATGATCAGGTCTTGATCATAGACCGTTTTCTAATTCCTTAGCGACCGTTTTATTTGAAAAAAAAAAAGTCCAAAGGTTAAAGAACTTGAAGAGAATGATTTGATCACTTCCTACATTTATAACTGATTGTTTAGTAAATATTACTGTGAACCAGCATAACCTGTTGTCCAAAGTTTTATTTAACAAATGAATATGATTCGAGACGGCGGCGAAGAAAGTTTGAAATACATATTTACATTTTATTGACGGACAGAAATTTTAGAAAAGTTTTAGTTAAACCAAAAACACCCTCTTCATTTTTTACTTATTTAGGCGTACCTAACTTAGTCATTTCTTGAAAATTTTTGTTTGAGTTGTTAATCTTAATATACAAAATATCCCAACATATTAGTTGGTGCTTTTGGAAAACTAGAAAATGTTTATTGAAATTGTAAAAGTTGGTGAGATGCTAAATGCGGCCAAAGATAATAAATGTTATGTTTTAGATTAATCTAAGTATGTTTTATTCACGTGTCTCCTTTGCCAGCTGTGGAAAGGAAACGATGTTCTAACGTTCGTTGACTTTTTGCAGAGAACCAACTTCCTATTAGAAAATTTCCCTCGGGTTGTCAATAAACAGACATTTTCTTATCGAGCCACGATTACTCGGCACTTTCGTAGCATGAGGAGTTATTATCTAGATTGCTATATTTATGTTGAACTACGGTTAACTTTCGATATTTCATTAGATTGAGTCTATATTCTTCAACCGAATGAACTTACGGACGCTTTCACAGTTTGTCTCAGCAGGTCGTGGATACTACGAACATTATCTAATCTCTCTCTCTCTCTCTCTCTCTTTCTCTAATCCAAACTTATAAATAAAATACTCGTGGCATATCAAACTACCTACTGAAGTCAGAGACTTTAAAAGGACCCGACCTAAAGTATGTAAAATGTAGTTTCAATTTCATATCCTGAGGTTTTGATATGTTATAGATAGTCCTGAACAAAAGTCTAAACTAAACTAAACTCTGAAAGGTACTCGGAGACAGAGGTAGCACCCTTAGAGCCTTTTGTTCAGGACTTTGAAATCTATAAAATATCAAAATCTTAGGATATTTAACTGAAACCACTTTAGGTCCAGGGTCCTTTGGCAAACATAATTTTTTAAGGGTCATAGAGGTTTACTACAAGGGATTTCTTTAAATACTACGGGATAGGGAATCAAAAGGGATTCAATAATACTATCTGACTAGCTGATAAAGAAACTATTAGAGATAGAAATATATTTTGGCACATATAGAAGGGTATGGCCGCGAAAAGTTGTACTTTATGTTTGAAGCTCGCACTTTACCCCTCGTAAAAAAATAATACAAAGGTATAATGGCAAACGACTTAGGACATAATATTCTAAAACGTTTTTCCCATACGACAAAATAATGAAATATTACAAAACAGTAATATTGGTTAAGCACCAAAAAACTGATGAAACGCTAAAAAGTTGGCAAAAAAAATGAATTTTAGTGTTACCTTGCAGAACTTAAACGAGTGCAATTTTTTAAAGAAAATAAGTATACATATAAAACCAGGCTCAGCAAACTTGGCAAGAAATCACCCTTAAACTAGTTAAGCTAACAATCTTCTATCTGAATATGTCAGGATATTAAACGTGTTTAAGTACGTGGTCCCGAAAATCGTTCCAAACGTAACACACACTTTTTATATGCATGGGATTTTTTTGTTTCTTATTGTAGCAACAATGTTCTAGATTTTTTAAGACGGGCAATACTATTAGTATACTGGTAAAACTTTTGAATCGGGTAACGTCTCATTTGTCTACACAATTGAAGGTTTTTGCAACAAGGAAAGGTGAAATTTGGAATGATTGAATTGTTAGTGGAACTTTTTTGCGAGATATGTATTGAAAATAAGTGTAATTGTTATTCTATTCGAAGTATGGATTGTTTTCCTTATTTATTATGAAGGCTCACGGCAGTAGCTTCAAAAATATCGGCTGTAGAGCAACTTGTATTTTTTTCATTTAATGTGTTACGGTTTGTGCGTTACTTGTGTTATGTTTTGCGTGATGTGTGTTGCTCTGTGCGTTGCGTGTGTTACGTTGTGAGTTATAGTAACACATTGGATCCTACATAAAGGCAAATCCACAACGCTTTATTATTTAAGTATATTAACAGCGAGACTAAATTCAAATTTTAAAATTTTAATCTTACTTAATCAATTAAGACATGTCAGTTGCTTGTTATACTGAGATAATAGGCATCATCATTTATAGAATAGTTTCTTTTAGGGTAGCCGTCATCGAAACCGATGAGGAGGACTTATATATACTCAGATAAATTATTTTTTATTAATAATTAAACCAATTCTTACTACAGGCTTTTTGGTGAAGGCAAATATGACGAGGAAACCTGCACATATGCAAAAAAAAAGTAACTGCCAAATTGAGAACCTCCTAATTTTTTGTACTCGGTCATAAAAATCGTATGTGAACGTACCTTATGTGTGTTAGTGTGTTATGTGTGTTATTTTTTTCCAATGTGTTAAGGTACAACTTTTCGCGGCCATACCCAGAAGATAGAGTCATACCTAAAAGTGCAACCTTCTACGCAAGCAAAGTCGTGCCTATAAATTGCACCTTTAAATTTAACGTATTTAAAGGGTAGGTACTTACCTTCTCTTAATATGGAAGGTACCAAATATTGCAGCTGTCATGGCTACCTAATGGAGGCCAACCTTCAAGCATCCAATAAATAATCTATTCACGCTCCAGAGGAACTATGTACCCAAATATGCACGCTCGAACTGGTCAAATGTAGGTCGTTGACGTAACTTATGCATAGGTAAGTAATTTTCATAATCGCATTCTTATTCACACAAACCACGTGCGATATAAGATAAGGCATCAAACACATTAAAATGAACATTTTGGCTAGAAATAATGTTGGTTATTGCGCAACTTTTGATATTATAAGTACGTTCTAATTTTTTGAGGAAGTAGAAAAACTACACGAATTTTCATGCATGATGATTTTATTTGCGCGCATTGTTAATATGTAGGTAATAAATGACCTCTGTCTTTAAAATATTTCGAACGTCAGTTTTTTTTAGTTCGGCAGCTTTTGTAGGATTGAGATTACATTTTGGCATCTTGGCATGTTTTAATTACAAGTGTTTTTTAATCTAGCTAACTTTGTCTGTCTAACCTCGTTAGAACCGTTTAAAACGTAATTAAATTTCAAAGTTTTTCTCATTTTAAAATGATAATAACAGATAACAACTTAACACTTTATTAGGATGCAACCATACACGTAAAACTGATTAAAAATCCAAGAACTCCTTATCATTATAAAGCTTCCTTTTCTTGGTAATGTTGAACTGGCCCTTCTTCTCAGTTTTTGGGAGTACAGGCGGTTTGTTACCATAATAAGTCACTTGCAAAGAGTTATGAGCCTTTGGTTTCTGACAGACAGTGCTCAGCTTCTTTCGCTCTTCAGGCATTGGACTCAAGTCTACGGTGCATGAATCCTGATACGGGTCCCTATCTGTCGAGTATGGTCTTTCCACTTGGGATTCAGATGGATAAGAGCTCTGAGCTAAATACTGCTTAAACTGACTTTGCTTAAGTTTCTCTTCCAATTCTTCAAGCCTCTACGAGTGGGGAAATAACAGCAATTATTAAGTGAAAGTGTTGGATTCTGTTGGATTAGGTGGATCTGGTAAATCTTGTTTTTATGGACAATAGACTTAGTAGGCTACTGAGTTTGTTCACGTAACTGAACTAGATTGTGGAGATAATTAGCACGGTTTTGATTATTTGGTGCGAGTCGGAAATAGCTGAATTATGCTGACTTTGACATGACGTTACGCTACCGAGATATAACTGCAAATAGTGTATAATGATAGGAAGCGGAGTAACTTAGGTGAGTATATATGTTGATACGCTAGAATAACTCGCATTAATATAAATTATAATAGTACAGTCAAGTTCATATAGTTCTGAATTAAAATTTAAGGAAAAACATATATGTGAGTGAACTCTATTGTTACGGCGTAAAATCTGATATTTTTGATAGAATTTTTGCTCAGAAGTACAAGAACTCGACGTACCTACATACTGTTTAAAACTTTTACAATTATCAGGATTCTGTATAATGTAGTTGGCAAAAACGTATCCCGTATTAAGGGATAGACCTTTATAGATGCGTTCATTTCATTTATCACACCTTTATGGCACCAATGGCCTCTTTAAGTGGGCTTCGGCCACACGAATGCCTTTCATAATTATGATTGGAACCCCATAGACCTATGCTCGGAAATCCATACTAACAAGAATAAGAATCATAATATTGCCTAGGTACAGATCTCAGCCATTGTACCTACACGTTGGTAAATGTTACAAGAAATAAATGCAATCTGTTAACCCAGCATTAAACAAACATAACTCGCAAATGTGAAGTACAGATTACACAATGTTTCAACTTTAATTCTTCACACGCAATACAACTGTCTATCGCGTAAAACACTGCTGCACAGTGAAATGCAGTGCAATATTAACATGACCCAACCTTGGAAGTAGGTACATGCACAATCATCATCATTATCATTACACCTTCAAAAGTATGCCTTTTTTAAGGGATTGATTTAATCTCAAACTGTATCAACTGGGTACTTTGGGTATATATAGTTGACGCTGCAACCAATTATTCCCAAGCGACTTTAGAAAAAACACTTTATCTTAGCCCAAAGTCAAATTCAACAGGATAAGGTAAACGTCCGAGACCTATATTCACTGTCCCAGTAGTTGCCATCTTTAATATTATGTATTACCAAGAGGTGTCAGCAGGGTGTCATCTGCAGGGTATTATTAGTGAGTGGAGCACTAGGACCTTAACTATTAACACTATAGGATAGGAGACTTAGGTATACCTGTGCCTCCTGTGATAAGTGATACAAGTGCAAAATCGTCATTCTACAGGAGAGCGAAAATAAGATTTAAAAAAATCTGGTTTGAAAGTACTTTTTTTATACATAAAAATATATTCTATATACGTGCATTTAGTGTTTTTCGGTAAATATTGTAAGTTCGAAGAAAATCGCGAAAAACGTGTGAGTTGTATTGAAATGTCTGAGTGAATAATATGTGTTAGATGATATAAGTTCAGTGCAACCCTGGAGCACGCCCATAATATCTCTTGGTGTAAACTGATAATGATATACATCAACTTGTAAAACACACTCACTCACTCAGTCACTCAGCGTAATATGTTCCCAGCTCAATGTTGCTTAAAGTAAAGTAAAACATAAAACCCTGAATACTTAATTGTTTTTTTGACTTTGTACCCCGTTACAAATAAAATTTAGGTACCTAACTTATATTAGTTTGCAAAAAGTTAAGTAACTTATATATCAGTTTGCAGCGACACTGATGCGAGCAGGTCCCGCGCACTCCCAATCCCGCGTCACCTCACCCTCGCGCGGTCAGACCACGCTCTTTATACTCGCACTTGTATCACTTAACACAACTGTTATTGCATAAATATTTTACGGGAATAGTGTGACTTTTAGATATAATTCAATTTGTATACTTATCTAAAATGTGTTTGTGAAAAATGATTCATGACGAGATGTATCACTTATCACAAAAAATGTATCAAATTTGTCTCGCATTGGTAGTAGTACATGTTGAATTGTACCCTGGTCTCGTTTTAGAAAAGTTGGTCAAAAGTGGTATAACTGTAGATATATATCAATATTTCAGAAAAAAAAACGGAAAATAAAATGTGAAAATAAATTCAATTTCACTTTTGCCACAAAACACGAAAATAACCTTTAAAGCAATTACATAAAGGGGTTACAACTTGATATAATAATATAATATTAATAATGATATCACGGGACAATTCACACCAATTGACCTAGTCCCAAAGTAAGATTAACAAAGCTTGTGTTATGGGTACTAAGCAACGGATAAATATAATTATATAGATAGATACATACTTAAATACATATTAAACACCCAAGATGTGCACGATTTTTTACTTGCTGCTAGTATCACTTTTCAAAAAATTATCTCCGAAACTATAGCACCTAAATGTATGTGAGATAGACCCAAAACTTCGTTATTTTTTTTTCTGATTATTTCTAAATAAAAACACACAAAACATACAAAAGGTTACAAGTCGAGTTACATCACTGATCACAGGAGGCACAGACCTTATCTATTAAGATTCGAGTGACATCAAGCTTGCTATTGCCATACAAAGTCATTTTGACAGTTCATAATAAGTCATTGTTTTTACTGACGACACCTTTCTCACCTGCTAACATACGCAGCGAACGTGTGATAATGAAGGAGCAAAGTAAAAAGATGAGAATTATTTGTTTTTATTTCTTTACAAGTTCCTTCTTTCTCGACTTGTATCGGATCTCCAGCGAAAAAATGCTCGATAGTTCCGATAAAGATACTGGCCAAAAAGCTACTGTAAATAATCTAAAAGGTGGTGTTCCCAAATCATGTCAATTTATTAGTGGTTTTAATTATCCAATTGCCATTGCTACTCGCAGATCGCGAGAGTGGAGACCGCGGATCGGCAAGCGCAGCGTTGGACGTCGACAAACGTGATGGACGGATGACCTGGTTAAAGTCGCGGGTTCACGGTGGATGCAAGCCACTTCCAACCAGGTAACTGGAGGTCTATGGGGGAGGCCTATGTCCAACAGTAGACGTCCTATGGCTGATATGATGATGATGATGATTGCTACTCGTACTTTATCCACTAGGGAACAAGTTCTGAACCTTACCCTTCGATACGCGTCGATATTAGCATCGGTGCGAGCCGCTTGTCTTGCCAACTGTTCCTGCAACTGAGCAACTGTGGCCGCACTTCGTTGGATTTTCTCTTCGTATTCTAACACCACCTCGTTCATCTATAAAGTCAAAAAGTAAGTAAGTAAGTATACTTATAAATATAAGATTCTTTAAGACTAGAGTGAAGCTTTAGTGATCCAGTGAGATATCTTTGGCCTCATCCGCACTTTTAATCGTGAGATAGGGGTCAATCACAGGACAGTTAAATGTAAATAATAACTCTCCTTGCAGTCGAGTAAAAAACAGGTCAAGAGCATGTTGGACACGCCCAAGATAGGGTTCCGTAGTCATTACGAAGACATCAAGGAGTATTTTACTCTGAAACTACTGTTAAGAACAAGCTGCTATTTATTCTTAAACTACCTACTAATAAGAACAAGTCTTAAGCAATCTTAGCCGCTATAATTTTCCTTTTAAATTTGATATATTTACTACCATTCTGATTTTTTTCAAATTTCTCCAGCCAACAGTTTGTTTTTAGAGGGGGGAGGGGGGGACGCTCGATTTTAAACTGAATAGAAAAATCGTGCTAGCAACCCCCCGATGGTTTTAAAAGACCTATCCAACGATACCCTAAACTATAGGGTTGGTCGAAAAAAAACACCCCCACTACGTATATGGGGTTCCCCTTCGCATATTTTTATGTCATAATTCTATTTTGCATAATCTGTTTACGCATAATAATAGTATTTATGCTGAAACTGTTTTCGCATAACAGTTTACGTAGAATTCTCTTACGCATACATAACCAATGTAAGCCGAATGGGCTTTACGCATAATTTGTGAATTCCGAATATTGTTTAGGCAGAAAATTACTTAGGTACGCATAAATAAGTTACGCAGAAAGTTACTTTCGCATACTTAATGTAACTTTGCCTATGCCTATAAATGATTATTAAATAAAAGTTTTTTATTACCTAAGCTTAGGTACATACTAACCTAATCCAATCTACTTCTCTGGAAAGTAGAAATATTCATATGAATTTAATGACTCTGAGGCGAAAGTCAACGGAGCTCTGCTTCGCGAAGCTCCTATTCCGCCTAGTTAAAATACTAACCTAACCTAACCTATAGTTGAGCAATCACGTTACCTGGGTTTTCTTTATTGCGGGGGCTTGCCCCCCCCCCCCCCGTCCCCCTTTTCCTGTTTCGCCTGTCCAAGTATCAAATATTCATTTTTTTTAAACCTTCGTAGGATTATGTTTGTTTTTGTATGTGAGGCTCTGTGGCTGTGCGGGATTATGCAATATAATTCGGCCATGTTAATATTATGCTAAAATAAATTCGGGTAAACCATTTTTCGGCGTACCTATACAGAATTATGCCGAACTAACTTTCGGCAAGTTTAAGATTCGGCGTAAATAACTTATGCGAGACCTGTTTGTTATGCGTAATAAGTTTTGGACATAAAAAAGTATGCCAAATAGATGTCACCCGTAATTATTATGGGAGGTACCCTACAATTTTTTTTATTAGATATTTTTTTATTTTACCACTTTGTCGACGTAATTGATATGTAAATAATATATTCATGCCAAATTACAACTTTCTAGTAGGTACTAACGGTCTCTGAGCTTAGCCGCGGAGGGACAGACTATTATGCCTGTACACAGAGCAGAGCCGTATAGATTACCTTATCCCTATAAGAAGATTCTTGCTCTTTATTCTTTGCGCGTAATTCTTCAATTGCGCAGGACATCTGCGCGGCTTGTGTATCAAACTCTTGTTGGATCTGTTGAACTGAGGGTAACGATTAGGTACCTACTTAAACGATACTTAAGCGAAAAGAAACAGTATATAAAATGTTGATGGAAGACCTAAAGTTTTACTGTGTAAAATTAATGCCAAAGATAAGTTTAAATAGTGGCAACATCAACATTGATTCTAAAAGGAAACAAACACTAATATTTTTAACCCCCGAAGCAAAAGGAGGAGTGTTTTATGTTTGACCGCTATATATGTCTGTGTTTCTGTCTGTGTCTGTCTGTGGGACGGGACCGTAGTTCTTAAACGGGTGGACCGATACAGTATTGTTTATTTTAAATGGTTCGTCTTAGACATGTTTCATCAAAATCGGTTCAGCCGTTTTTGAAATATTGAACTTTTCTATTCCTCTTATATTCTTAATTCTATGGGGAATAAATATTGATATAATTTAACCCCAAATGTTTTTAGGTTCCTAATAACAAACCAAAACTTACTCGGTGTAACAACTGATTTCCAACTAAGATAGGGACTCAATACTAACTTTTTCTTTCATTAGCGATTGTTATTCCCTCCATCTGTTTCTCATGGGCTCCACGTAACTCCTGAACGGCAGCATTGTGCTTCTGTACTAAACTTTCTTTGTCCTAGTAAAAAGCAGTTTTTATTTTAAAGTGGAAAATAGACCGGCCACTTGCACTATTGAGGACCCTTGGGGCTGTCGTTAGATAGGTATAATATCTTACTTATCTTACTCATTATTACAGGTTCGCAAAAACTATACCTACCTAGTCATCTGATGTAGAAAAATATATAATCTTGGCACTACCTAGGTAAAATACTTAAAAAGTTTGTTCAGTAGTCACTTTCTATTCATGTGATCGCGTTAAAAAAGTTGTTTATAATTATGGTCAAACCTTCTCTAATCCCAAAATAATGGAATCTTTTGATATAATTTCGTCATGCAACTTCTTAACGTCTCTCTTTACATAAACAAGTTGTGAGACCGTCTCTTGTAGGTTTCCTATCATTTCCCGGGACGATGTCAAATGATAACGATGAGATTTTTCTGTTTCGCGTGAATTTTTTAGCTCTAATTCTAATTTTGCATTTGTTTCACGTAACTTTCTGATTTCTTCTTTTTCTTTTATATATTCCTAAAAATATCAAGTAATTATTAGCACTTATCACACACGACAGAAATCATTTACTTATTTCATTTACTTAACACTTACAATTTTACACTTTGACAAACTCTGTATAACTTTTTGTAATCGATCATTGCATAGAGTTGATTCTTCTTGTTTAATATCCATGTCTTATCATGTTTATCATGTGAATTAATCTTGTTAATTGTGAAGCAATTTTCAAAATAGTAGGTATTGCTTTGAAGACTTTTGTAGTAATCTTTGGTAGTATTCATTCAAATCAAGCACACAAAACAAAACAAAAAAGTTTCTTTCCCGCTCTTTTTTAATCGGTACGTACACTGTTGAAGGTACTCTTAAAAACGTCTAAGATAATTTTAAAATAGTGTCAGAAGCAGTGGTATAAGTGGTGCACCGACTCTTAATGTTGCCATAATAAAATCACTAAAGATATTCCTACGTTCCAATCATATCGTTCCTTTTAAGTTTTCTAAGATTTGATTCAACATGTCGCAAATTATAATAATAAAAAATAAGCTTGTTTTAAATTAAGCTTGAAAAGATACATTTTTTTTATACCGTGTTGAGATCAAGTTGAGATTAACTAAGGATTGTCAAAAATACTAGAAACGAGTTTTCGATTGTGGTACTTATTGGAGTAGTAATAGCATAGCCGCAACAAAAAAAAAACTTGACAGAAAAACGTCTAGACGTTAAAATATTGAGGTTAGAGTTGCAATACTCGCGGCTATTGTTTTTCCTACCTTCACCTTACATAAATATGTGGTCTAGAATTTGTAATATCCAGTCGGTGTTCGATTAAGACAGTTTGTTTAAAGTATTTAATTCTATGTTCATAAATTTGTAGGCCTTCAATTTGTGTGCTGGTCTCATAATGGCAGCTGCCTACGGAATACATTTGGGTAACAGTTCAGCATGTTTGGCTTCATACACCAACGGGGCGCCTTCTGTAATCGCCAATGATGCCGGAGACCGTGTGACACCAGCGGTCATCGCACTTAATGGGACAGAATGGGAAATCGGTCTACCTGCGAAATCTGGACAAGCTTCATCAAAGGCCATAATAAAACATAATAAGCGCCTAATGAACTGCGATTTCAGCGAAGAAGACTTGGCGTACGTTGAATCTTCGTCATCATGTCGCATTCAGAATGAAGAAAAGCTAGTGTATGAATTTGAAACAAGTGAAACTAAAGTATACGCAAATCCTGACAACATTGCTACTAAAATTTACGCAAAACTGTTCACTATTGCAAGCCATTCGATGCGTGATGAAGGTGACCTCAAGCTAGTACTGGCTGCCCCATTGCACTGGTCAGATGCAAGCAGACAGCGAATGATTAAATGTGCTGAATTGGCCGGTTTTGATGTCCTTCAGGTGATGTGCGAACCAGCAGCAGCAATTATGGCTTATAATCTTGAAGACACTGTGGAAGAAATCAATGTGCTTGTGTACAGGCTTGGTGGATCCACCTGTGATGCCACAATTGTCAAAGTGTGTGTAGGTTTTATCTCGGTAGAAAAAAGCATATTCCGTTCAGATTTGGGTGGGCAATGTTTGACCAAAGATTTGGCAAACTATATTGCACAGGAATTCAAGCAGAAGTGGAAGCTAGACCCTCTAGAAAGCAGACGTGCTATGGCCAAGTTACTGAACCATGCTGATAATTGCAAACATATTCTATCAACTATGAACTCTGCTCATGTTCACATAGAGTCACTGTTAGATGGAGTTGATTGGAACCAGAATGTTTCCCGAGCAAGGTTTGAAAATCTTATATCATCCAAGATATCTTCATACATTGAACCAGCTCAGAAAGTTATAGAAGAATTTGATGGAAAAATAAGCAAAATTGTGCTGTGTGGAGGAAGTATGAAGATCCCAAAATTACAATCTGCAATTGCAAACCTGTTGCCAGAAGCTGAGTTACTTTCTGGAGTTAACCCTGATGAAGTGATTGCAGTGGGGTGTGCCCGTGAAGCTGGGCTATTGTTAGATGTGCCCGAAATCACTCTGAATGATATAAACACAAAAGTAGAATTTTTGGGGAGAGATGTCTATCTAAAGTACCTTGATCAAACAGTCAAAATCTTCAAAAAAGGAGCACCACCTTTCACACAAAATGTGTGCAACATTGAGGGAAAGGATGTAAAATCTATCAATTTTACACTGCATGAAAACCCTGAGGAGGAACCATTTGCATCTGAAACTTTTGATGTGGAGACTTTGTGTAAACCTTTTGCTTTAAAAGCTACATTGCAACAGGGTAAAATTGTTTTGCAAGTTGAATAATTATTGCTTCAGAAAATGTTTGTATTGTAATTCCTAACTATAATAAAAAATTCTAAATGGTGTTAATTTGTATCATTTATGTCTCCAACAACAAAGAGTAGAAAATGGATATAAGAGGAATTGAACAAACATTCCATCTTATATTTGTTGCCATTTTTAAGCTTTTTATGTGGAAAAAGTCGCAGTTACATAGTTAAAATGGTTCGGCATCGGCATTTCATTTTTACTATCTACTATTTATTGTGGCTGGCAGTTTAAATTTTAGCCCCTATTTATAAGTTACAAATTCTACTCTGTTTTTTAGTCTAGCAGTGTAGTGTAAGCGGCACCCTCTTTATAATTTTTTTCTTTATATGACGCTGTCTCTTTCAGCAGTTGCAGATTAAATTATGTTGTAGAAATTATGAATTCAAATCCCAAACTGGTTTTTGATTTAGATATAGTGCAGAGTGCAGTAAGTACTGCCTGCATAACAGCACCAGATCTATAATACGAAATTTTCAAACTGGGACAAAAGGCTTAAGCTCCACCGGGGTAGTGAACTTATATTTTTATAAAAGTAAGGCCTATGTCTAGCCTATGCAAATTAATCATAGCAAAGCCTATTTCCTTGTATTTATTGTCCTCTACCCTACCCCATTTGCAAACTTTATTAAAAAAAACGAAAATTATAAAGAAATAATATCAATGGCAACACCTTTTGCCTGCGTCAATGTCAATTCCACATCAGTCAAATCAAAAACACTATTTTTTTGTACTCAAAATGTAAATAAATGTTTATAAATGATTATAATTATTTTATTAAATAAAAACTAGTGCAACATCACCAAAAATATGATCAACTGTTACTTACTTATTTTCACTGTAACTCTGTTGCATATTTTGCAAAACGTAGATGCTGCATTCAAGCCTGAAGATATTCGCAACCATTTGGGTACCAAAACTCCCTACAGATTTAAATACAATAAGAATGATTCCAAGATAAAATTTCCAGGTAAGAATGTCAACGAAATTGTATTTACATACAATATTTGCAAGTTTTATTATTCATTATCTGATTTACTATTCCAGGATGTAAAGACACTAAAATATGGATGGTGATACGCCATGGAACAAGATTACCAAGCGCCAAAGATATAGAGCAAATGCACTCAATTCTAAAGCCACTTTCATTTAAAGTTTTGCTGGGGCATAAATATGGAAAAGGTTGGTAAAAGAAATACAAGCAAGTCAAGCCAGTCAAGGCAGGCAGTCAGTGTGCAAGGTCCGCCCGGATTGCTACCACCATCTTGCTTGCTAATCCTGCACTGCTTGCACTGATGTGTTTCGGCGTGGAGAGTAAGACAGCCAGTGAAATTACTGGCACTAGAGGTATCCCATCTTAGGCCTCTAGGTTGGTAACGCATCTGCAATACCCCTGTTGTTGCAGATGTTTATGGGCGGTGGTGATCTCTTACCATCAGGAGACCCACTTGCTCGTTTGCCATCTATTCTAATAAAAAATAAATTTCTTTAATTACCACATTAGTTTTTTCAAGTTTCTAAATGTTAGCATTCAGAAGTTTTTCCCAGGATTGGTTATCATTGAACTATAAAGTAGGTAAAAAACTGAATTTTATAGACCAAAAAGTGAGTTGAAGTTGCTAGTGGTCTTACCCTCTATTTCACCATCCATTGATTAAATTTATCTGATGGATAAATGTGAAGCCGTCTCTGTTTGTTTTGTTTGAATAGACGGAGACGGCATCACATTTATCTGTCAAATAAAATTAATCAACGGGTGTATTGTATATAATCAAAGAATGGGTGGTGAAACAGCCCCTTAGAATGCTAAGATTTGATATAGTCAACTGCACTGAAGTAGTGCCTAAAATCGTATTTCTTTTTTTTTTTTATCTTGAATCGTATTTCATTTGATACAAATATGAGCAAGAGAGTACCTACTACAATTCTGGGTTCTACTTTTGTACTGTTTACTATACAAATTTAAATCATATCTACTTTGTAGTAATTATTAGTTCAGAATTTACTTATTATTTTAATAATTATTTATTATTTTATGAATGCAACCTGCAAAGCAAAAGGTAAAAGCCTTTGACTGATATCCCCTCTCTGGGGTAGGGACAGTACTGGTTCAATTAATTACTTATCAAATATATATCTCAAATATATTTGAAATTGTCCATGATGATAATTGCCAAGAGTTTTTAGTGCATTCTGATGTGCATTAAATAGAGTTATTTATTGTTAAATACAGGTCAATTAACCACAGAGCAGTTAGAAGGACTCAAGGACTGGTCTTGTAATCTGGATCCACAGAATGAAAAGAATCTTGTACCGGAAGGTGGTACTGAGATGGTGCACCTTGCCAAGAGAATGCAGAGTAGATTTCCTAATATAATGAAGCGTAAATACAATAAAGATGCATATTTGGTAAGTTCTAACTTCAACCCTTTTTGTTCAGTTTTTTTGTAAAGTAGCTAGTACAATTATGGTGATTACATGTCCTACCTTAAATTGTTTCTTTCATTAACATTGAGAATGTACACACAGTAATACTACAGTTTTGCTGTCAAACAGTTCTAAAACCAATGTACTTGCATAGAGCAATTAGAGCATCATGCTTAGTTTGGGCACTCCAATACTAAAGGAAGGCATGACCATGTAATTTGCAAGCAAACTTTACGAGAATTGGAACTAGATTTTATTAAAAAAATATGCTAAGATTGTACATGTATCTAATGAAATAGGTATATTACAAAATTAAGTTTTATAATAGAAAACTAAAACCATCACTACAACAAACACAGAAGCTAGATTTGTATACTTACTTGTTTTCTTCCATATAATTTTGACCATTATCTAGTTGTATTTAATCAATGTTTTAAAATAAACAAAATAGTAACCCCCTGTTTCACCATCCATTGATTAAATTTATCTGACGGATAAATGTGATACCGTCTCTGTTTGTTTTGTTCGAATAGATGGTGTCACATTTATCTGTTACTGTTTATTGAGTCATTTCGGGTGCAAAGGCTGTCCATAGCTATTCAACATGGAAATGCCGCGAGCGTTATGGGCACTTTTGCGCCGGGAATGGCAAGGGGCGAGTTATTTGACTAGATTATTTTTATAATAATTAGTGATGTAGTTAAATTTTATGTAAATTAATATGTGGTTTATACTTGTACTTTTAAAATTTGTTTATTATTAATTTCAAACAATATTGTTTTCAGATCCGTTATACACCTACAGAGAGGGCGCAAGAAAGTGCTAGACACTTCACAATTGGCCTGTTTGATGAGAAAATAGCACAAAATGTTTCTATGACAAAATCATCTAAAGGAGACCCTGTTCTCAGAGTATGTTTATTGCAGTTTTATTAATTTTAATATTATTTTTCTCTTCTTTCCTTTTAAATACACACAGCTACTAAGTACTCCATATTTAAAAGCATGATTAAAAAAACAAATTCTAGGATCTCCATCATGGTAATATTATGAACGAAAAAAAATATATTGGGAATGTGCTTGTATTATAATCTCAGAAAACAGATTTCATTCCTTTATTCAATTGTTCACGTTAGCAAAAGCTGTGGGTAAACTGGATGCTGTTTTGCATTACTGTGTCAACCCACTGTCATTTGGCAATACAATCTCAACTGTTAAAATTCTTTTCTGAGAGTTGACATTGTATTGCAGAATTAATCAGGGTTAACACACTTGCAAAACAGCATCCAACTAAACGCTAGTTAATAATAAAATTCAATCCAGGGAGTGAAATAGCTATCTAATCAAAATAAAGTTTAATTACAATTAAAAATAATGTGACTTTTGCATGACACCTTTTAGTTATT
The DNA here is from genome assembly GCF_025370935.1 of Choristoneura fumiferana. Taxonomy (NCBI): domain Eukaryota; kingdom Metazoa; phylum Arthropoda; class Insecta; order Lepidoptera; family Tortricidae; genus Choristoneura; species Choristoneura fumiferana. Next base: position 7,944,431 of record NC_133476.1, on the reverse strand, counting down.
TGGAAATCTGGTATGAAACTCCGGTCCAACAAAGCATGTACTTTACTCCCCACTATAAGCTTTCTTTACTAAGTTGCAATTTTCCAGTTTTACAAATATTGTGACAAGTGGCTAAAGCAAGTAAAGAAAAATCCACACACTTATATAGAGCAAGAGAAAATGCGCCAAAGCACGCTCATGAAAAAGACTCTGGAGTCAATTTCACAAAGATTGGGTCTAAACGAAACTATTAGTTTAGGTTCGTAATAATTTAGTCAGCCTGGCTTTATGGTTTTGCTATCTAATCCCTTTAAGTTTTTAATAAAATAAAGAAAATTTCAAATGTTCATTATGCCTGTTTCAGTTGAAGCAAATTTAATATACAAGGCCTGTGCCTTTGAAACAGCTTGGTCGAAGCATTACATTGCGCCATGGTGTGCTGCATTAGATAAAGAGATTATAAAGGTGAGTACTGTACAAAATATACCTTTGCATTTTTCCCACATACCTACTGGCCAGTCTAAATTTCTATCAGGTATGTTTTTCAGTGTTCGCAGTTACTGTTCGTATACAGTAGATTTTATCTCCTTTATTATTTAATCGTAAAGACATTTTGAATTTACTTTTTCACATTAGTAAAAGTATAAGTGTTTTAATTTCTGGTTTCGGATATGATCGAGTTCCTCGAGTTCCAATCTACGTAACCGACGCTCCATGATGCCTGAAACTTAATTAGTTGCTTGTAAATTTATAGAGATTGCCTCTGTATAACACATACGTATTTTACAGGTTCTCGAGTATTATCACGATTTGAAACATTATTGGATAGATGGTTATGGGAGTGAATTAACTTATCGGACAGCTTGCTCGTCCGTCAAGAACATGTTTGAGAATTTAACGTAAGATATAATTTATTTATGATTAAGTACAGTCAACGTCATAAATAAGTGATCACTTTAGGACCTTGTCACTTTAACGTCATGTTTGAAAAGCCATACGAAATTGTGTAACGACTGAAAGCGACAAGGTACAGAAATGATCACTTATTTATAACGTACCTATAAAATAATGACACGCGCTGTTATTTCACTTTCAGTTTGAAAAATAAATAAAATAGCGTGTAGCTAAGTTTTTTAAACAATTAATCATTTGGGAAACATATTTTTGGATTTAAATTACAAATGTAAATAAAAATAATTACTTTCCAAATTGCTGTAAGATTAGTAATAAAATCACGAAAGATATAATCAGATAACATGGCTCTAGATTTTACAAACTATGTTTCAGATCTAAGTCGGCGCCTAACGCAACATTCCTGTTCGCTCATTCCGGCACTCTACTGAAAATCCTCGCGCATATGAATCTGTTCAAACCAAAATCTCCTTTGAGAGGAGACTCTATTCCGAAAGACAATGTTTGGAGGATGTCAGACATTGATTGCTTCGCGTCCAATTTGGCTTTTGTATTGTTTGAGTAAGTCTTCTTTATTAATAACCGAGCTAAGAATGCAGTGATATCCAAAAGTGAGCAATTTAATGTGGTTAATTTGACCAATGTTGATTAGCATCAACGCAGCCGCGCTAAGCGGGAAAGCGAACTGTTGATATTTTGCATTTTTCGCTTTTATTTTTAGTATGACTTGAAAGGTCATAAAATTTAAAAACTTGTGATTCTACTAACTTGCTTAGTTTTGCCAAGATGACAAACAGTCGCAGTTCATAATAGCAGTAAAACAAAATTTCCTTCAATGTCTAGCACAGCACTGTATGGATCATATAGCCATATGATAGCGTAATTTTAAGCTTTACCAAGCATACCATTTATTTTTGTCAAAACTTGTATTGACCAATTTTTATTATAATTTATAACAGATGCAAGGACGGCGACCATCTTCTAACTTTGCATCAGGAGCGCATCGTCAAACTGCCGATGTGTGACAAGGAGCTTTGTCCACTGGATCTCCTCACACATAGTTTCCAAGACACCATACATAACTGTGACCATTCCAGTATTTGCAACACCAGCAGAAATGATGAGCTGTAAAATAAAATTACGTGTAAATGAGTAATGACATTGCTGGGACGAACAGCCTACGTTTCGTGATGTCGCGTTCGGATTTACAGTTTTGATATTCCATTTTATTATACTTAAGAAAAAACAAGAAAGCAAGTAACGTGATAATGTTTAGAAAAGATGGGCATGTTTTTAGGCTTAGCAAGCACTGCGAAACACGAGCGGTTTTGACGTCAAATCTTGTAAGTTCAATTCGACCAACTTCCAGTAAGCAGTCGGATTGACTTAAAATTTTGCATACTTATATAAATTGCGTAACAATACAATAATCTGGTAGTGGCATTCTGGTAGTTCGGCCAGGATCGTCTCCGCAGGACGGAGCTGCGCAGAACGGTTAATGGCATCGACTTGAAATTTGGTTTGAAAATGTAGTTTGGGTGACAATGCAAGTAAAGTCGACAAAAAGTACAGTCAGCAAAAAAAGATTGTATTAAAAAATGACCTTTTTACCAAAAACTTATATTTAACGATAGTCTGAAGAAGGACGGCGCGCTAAAACGGCTCGTTGTTTAATTACAGTGCGAGTTAAGTCTCAAAGTCATACCGAAAACATTCATTTAAAAATTATGTTGATGCATTTACAAATTTGAGAGAAATTTCTGCTTCCGAATTTGGTAACTAGACAATCGGCTTATGAAGGTCAGACATGACAGTATTGCATCTCAGTATTAAAAAAGTGTCCCATGCTACAATTCAGTCGCCTTATAGTAAATATTACTTCTTTCCTTTACAGAAGTAAGTAGTAACAGTTACCACAGTTTGATTGAATTGTTTGTATGGGATCCCAGTCGTATCTTAGTAGTTAGATGTTTATCATAGCTGATGGAATTTTTCGGAGCAAAAGTAGGTAAAACTCGACAAATTAGCTTAATTACTTCTAAAACGGCATTAATGCTTGGTTTATGTTAAAGAAGATACATTTAAGTGCCTAATTATGAAGCAAAACGTACCTCAATTATGTAGGTGGGAGCCCCGGCCCGCAGTTACAGTGATTTATACTTGCCGACCTCTGGTCGGTAGCTAGTGCTTTAATTTTTACCGACAGTGAACTGTTGCTAAGCTTTTGATAGATTTGCATAAAAGTGTTTAATAAAATAATATGAAAACTAATGTTTTTCTTATTTCCCTCTTTTCTTGTGGTCCAATTGTAAATATCCTCCGAACAACACAAAACCATGTCCCAAATCCTTAACGGTGCGGCTTTGTGTAGGTATGATTGGAAAGTATAGGACGTGATGTTAGCGCAACCATAAACTTTCGCTCTATTCGGATGCTTAAATACACCGGGTGGGTTCTTTATACAGTCTTGTTTAAGTAGACAGATCAGTTAGGCAAGTAGACCCTTATGTAGACATTTAGAGCTAAGTATTCGTTCATGTGATTCCCTACACCCATTGTTCACTGATTTTACTTACCTACATCGTAATAATGTAAACTAAGTACCTGTCTAGAAAATTGGAAGTACATAGGTTATTGCGAAGTACCTACCTACGTACTCGGGTAGGCACGTAGATGAGTACGTAGGTACTAAGATAGCTGAGCTCTTATGGAATTTAGTCGCAGACTTTCAAGGACCAATCTTCTGCTACTTAGGTAACGTCTCTAATTAAAAGCTCCTCAACTATTAGGATACCTACGTAGGTACTCGCTGGAACTTTCCAACTTATAGGTATGCCATTTACCTACACCTTCCATAATCAGCGCTGGCTCTAGCTCTTGATCATGATCAAGGTAGAGCGAGATTGTCTACATCGCTTCCTAGCCTTTCAAAGGCGCCATCAAAATTTTATTTGCATTGGAAACTGGAAAATGGCGTCCCTTGTCATCTGGCGCCTATTAGAGCGACCTCCTCTTGCTCTGGGTATACCCCAGGCCCGGCGCTGTCTCGTAAGGGTTACAGACTTACTTACAGACCATAAGAAGATCTGAAGCCTTTATGGTACAGTCGAACTAACTGGTTGATTTGCCGGTGTGGAACCTTTTCTTAATCAATTTCACAATGACTTCCTTGACAAAAGTATGGGACGTCAACATGACATTAGTAGTAGGTAGGTACAAAGGTTCCACCCTGGTAGGTAGGTAGATAATTCAATTTGTTCGAATGTACGAGTAGGTATGTACTACGGCTAGTGGTAACTTAGTGGTAAGGTCAAGTTGGTAAGGTACCATCAGCCCAATATGTGGTCTACCACCCTAAAGTTGATAATCGTTTGCATGTCACAAAAAAATAATGCCACTAGACGTGTCTGTCGACTTGAAAGTTCGACTTTAGCGGCATATTCATTTAAATAAAATAAACAAATAAATAAATTCACACCAATTGAACTAGTCCCAAAGTAAGCTTAGCAAAGCTTGATAGGAACTTGTTTAAAAATTGATATAATTATATAGGTCAAATAATTTCCAGTTTTTAAATATTTGCGCGTTGCATGGGACTGAACTTTGATGGATACATACTTAGTATATTTACTTAATTTTAAATGTTTAAACGAATGCTTGTTACTTATTAACTCGCCTATCACGTAAAACTTATCAAAACTTTCTCTCCAGATTTTCCTGGGTACGAAAAGACATAAAAAAGTAGCGCTTATTCCCTCGAATCGTAAAGAAGGATTTTGTTGGCGAGCCTGAATAGTGGCCTTGTTAACGACCACAGTTAAGTAGAAGCCCTAGCACACTCCTTTCACGTCGACATAAAGCATTACATCCCCTTATAACTTCTAACTACGGGAGCATGTGTGAGACGGAGAATGGTTAATGTCAGAGATAAACGTTGCGTGCTAGAGCAACAGATGGTAGAGTCTAATAACACCGGGTCGAGTGTTGCCCGATTAGCGCCAAGCGCGGCGATTAGCTGCTTAGAAAATAGATACAAATAAGATTCACATGAACAATAGTAGATACCCAAACACACCTACCTATACATAACCTAAGTAACTACAGATAGCAGTGCCGCTGCCGCTATTTGTAGCGCTGCAGTCATGTTCTGCAGTGTCCAGTGTCCTGTCCATGTACCGAACTGTTGATTCAAGTACAATGTTTATACTAGGTATGAATTTAATTTGGTAGGGTTTAACTGCGTTTTACAATATTTTTTAGTTTAAATCAAGTATATTTCTGGTTCGGGCCACAGCCGAAAATCAACGATGTGGTTCGGTAGGCAGCATGGCATCATTAAGCTAACAAACAGCTCTTTCGGCTTTAGTATATATTTTTGGTTTCTTATTTTGTTCAGACGGCCTGAACAAAATAATAAAAAAAAAAAAAAAAAAATTATAACAAAAAATTTAACCGACTACAAAAAACCATGAAAATGATTTTCTACCAGTCTGAAGTCAGTGCCTCAGCACGAGCCAGTAGGAGTGGAATATAGTCGTCTACCTCACCTCACCTACGCACTAAATTATTGGGTTTCAATCACTCCTGCTGGCTCGTGCTGAGGTACCGACTTCAGACTGGTAGACAATTATTTTCATGTTTTTTGTAGTCGGTTCAGTTTTTTGTTATAAAGTTTTTTTTATCGCTTTTTAGTGTCAATAATCTAAGATGTCAACTGCTTGTCACCTTTTAGTGAAGATTGCTTTTTCCGATGCAGAGACGTTCATTATTGAGGAGTCCTGGTGCTTCACCACCCATTCCATTTCACCATAATTATGCATTACGAGGAGCATAAATTGCTTAGCACCTGTGTTAAAGTAATTGAAATTCAATTCGTGAAATACTTGTTATTGAATAGTAACTCCGATGGTCAACTGTGGTCTTCATCATCAGTTCGACTTCACCAAATGATGATTTTCAAAAGCAAATGCACGAGTTACTACTAAATATATCGAAATTACCATAGGTGTCCATACAATATTTGAAGAGTTCCCTCGATTTCCTTAGGATCCAATCATCTGATCCTGATTTGGTGCTTATGGGACCTAATTGAAAACATTCCTGGACGAACGAAAAAAAATATTTTCAAATCGGTTCATAAATGACGGAGTTCTGAGGTAACAAACATTAAAAAAAATAACCGAATTGATAACCTCCTCCTTTTTTTGAAGTCGGTTAATTAGAGAATAAAATATATATTTAAGGGGACCGCTTTTTGCTTGATATTAATAACGGCAACAGGTAGACGTTTGAAATATTCACAGAATATTTAGTTGTACAATCAATTGAAAAATAAATAATGACTTACAACTTGATTTTTTGCCGTTTTTTTGCTAAAGTCTAATGTTGTATTTCTAATTAGATAATGGTACGGAACCCTTCGTACGTGAGTCCGACTCGCACTAGCCCAGTTTTTTCTAGACGCGGCGCATGTTCAAATCACGCCATTTATAAAAAAAATAAAAAAGGTTCAAATCATTTAATGGTGCAATGACGCATTTATCGATGTGATAATTTTATTGTATTTATAAATGTGTCTTCCGTATTTTAGTGGATAAATGTCTTCTTTCTTTTTTTTCTTTTTAATCCCTACCTAATACTCGTGAACTAGCTAGTTGATGTGTTATCCAAAGTAGGTAGGTACCTGTTTTTTGAGTCCGAGCAGTTGTTTGCGCGCCAAAAATTCTCCATGACTTGGGCGCATGGCCTCCGAAATAGCGCTAAGTCTTAATACATCCTAGACCTACTCGTACACGGCTACTTTGTATCTCGCAATCTTGTCAGGTTAAGGGTGCCATAAATAATTCGCTTTATTACGTAATATAATCGCTGTAACTGCGGAAAAATTACGGTCACATAAATTACCTTTTCGGGGTTTGCATGTGTTAATCGCTTACATCGCTTTTCATTACCAGGGAAAGGATGAACTAAAATGCAGTCATCATCATCATCATCATCAGCCTATGTTCGTCCACTGCTGGACATAGGCCTCTCCCATGGCACGCCACTGAGCACGATCCTCGGCCACTCTCATCCAGCTCTTGCCAGCCGCCCTGCGAAGATCATCGCTCCACCGAGTCTGAGGACGTCCTACGCTACGTTTGCCGATCCGTGGTCTCCACTCAAGAACTCGTCTACCCCAACGGTTATTAGTTCTTCGGGTTATATGGCCGGCCCAGTGCCACTTCAGCGTGCTAATTAATGCAGTCATATAGGGTATGTTTTAATGGTGGTATTTTTTTGCCGTTTTACCTATGTTTAGAATATATGCTGACTTCTAGTACCTACTTCCTTCTGATGAACTAATTTTAACGCTTAGGTAACACTATTTTTAGATCGAATCGACTCCTTCATTAATCAAAATTTATTGTAAATGACTGGGTATCACTCGCAACTTGGAACTTTGCACTTTCTCGACATACAAAGTACAGTCACCAGCATAATATCTGACACGTCCTTCCGGCCTTAGAAATAGAGTCGTATCAGATATTTATGCATGCTTGTTGTGTCAGATATTGGTGCTGGTGACTGTATCTAGGTATCTGGCCTACTTGGATATCGTTAGGTACTTTCTATTACTGAACCAACATTAGAAGTCTGTTAATAATATATTAATAATTCAAAACAAACAAGCAAACAAAGTTTTGATAGGTACCTCTTTTCACTATATTTAATAAAAAAAATCTTAATCATACCAAAAACTTATATATTAATATTATCTTATAAAAGACTATCACACATTCAACTAAGACGTTTGAGGGTCAAACTCTTCCTAATATTTTATGTACCTACTTAAGTGTTTACCCGCGGCATCGCACACGTAAATCATTAGGTCCAACAGCACTACTTTTAAAAAATTCTCGTGGGAATTCCCGAAAATTAAATAGTTGTTTTCATTGACGTTACATTAAAAACAATCATGGTCAAATTTCACGACTCTAAGCCCAGTGGTTGTTGTTTCGAGATTTTATCCCTATCCCGTGGGAATATCGGAATAAAAAGTAGGCTATGTTGTATTCCAGATGTCCAGCTATCTACATAACAAATGTCATGACTCTAAGCCCAGCGGTTGTTAGTTCAAGATTTTATCCCTATCCCGTGGGACTATCGGGATTAAAAGTATCCTATGTTTAAATCCAGGTTATAAACTTACTTTTTGCCAAATTTCATCCAAATCCGTCCAGCCGTTTCAGCGTGAAGAAGTAACAAACATACTCAGTCACAAACTCACTCACTCACAAACTTTAACATTTATAATATTAGTAGGAATTAGGATTAATTGTGTATTGCTGAAGTTAATATATTGTTATTCTGGATACACGTATACCTACCCCTACCACATGTATTATAGTGCAAGACAGGTCCTATTCATAACTGTTAGCATAAAGATAAAAACTCGTAATTCATTACACATTTTAACATCATAATTTTTAGCTTATTCGGGTCAGGAAATTTTAAATCTTTTGTGAAATTTACATCATAAAAATCTCTCTGAACATTATACCTATGTCTGACACTTTATTTATGACTCGTTAAATTAATACACAACAAAATTGAGACATACCGTTATTATTCTTTAGTGTTCATTGTAAATTTTAGATTTAATAAGTATTCTGAAAACTTATAGGCCTACCTACCTACCTACTATCTAAATATGTATAATGAGTTATTTTATACTTAATACAAATTCCTGTTTGTTTTCGGTCAATATTAATGGGAAAATATAACGTATTTTCCTAATATTAAGACCTATTTACGCTTTATTAAATTCGCCTATCTATTGTATCCGTAGCAAGGCAAGCAATATCCGGCTAGAAGGACCAGAATACAAATTTCCACGCATATATATGTTTATAGGTATTTTATAACTCTTATATTTGTCATGATTTATATATATATATATACTATAATATATAGTTTTTTCTTTTCCCGCAATAATTACGCGTTCGGTTACGTGGGTGCACACTCACCGGGGTTCAGCTGAAAACCAGCGCTGCAGCTCTGGTTTCAGGGCTACGGCATATGCTGAGCTGAGTCCTTTTGGCATCACACTACAGCACAATATCTCTTATTTTCCTCTCTTCTCCTATTTATGTTTTTACTGTGTTTTTGTTGTGATGTAGTGTGTTTTTCTTGTCAATAAATGTTGTGAGTTTGAGTTTGAGTTTGAGTTTGAATATCACAAGCAATTTAAGCGTTTGAAATTTGGATATGACATTAAAATGTGTTACATTATTGTAAGTACTACTACAAAGTTAAGGCTTGTTTGAAGCAAAATTTTAAACATTTGATCCAACATGTTCCGAACCGCTACAAGTTTACTGTAAATTATTATCATATATTCTAGACAATGGGATCGCAGTGAAATGGGCTGTAAAGCGAGACATTGTATGAGTCCAGTATGGGCAAGACTTCAGACCGCAACTTTGTAATTTATGTGTACAAATATTTGTCTATACTTGGATAATAATATATGTACTTAGTTGTACGATCAAGGACTTTTATTCATGAGCCACCATGGAAGCTTTTCAAAAGAAAAGTTATTACGATTTTCTTTGTTAATGAATGCGATGTCACTATGACGTTTACTGTGAAATGGTTCCATGGTGGCTAATAAATTGAAGTCCTTGACCATACCTACTATATAAAACTTGACTTCAAATTTTATCTTCCATTTTAAAATTTCTGATACTGGATGTACCTACCTAAGTAGTAAAATTTGCTTAGACATTTTTTTACGGTGTTGAATTCACGAAGATTAGCGGCACAAGGGCTCAAGTGAGACTTCAGAATAACTGAACTTTATTCGCTAGCTTGAATAATCAACAAGTTTAAAAATGTGTTGCCGTCGCTGGTTTTTGTTTAGAGTTGTAAGTTGTGGCTGAGACGTGGAAGTTTTATTGAAGCACATTGTTCGTACAAAGTTTACGCGATACCTCAGCTGAGATACGTGTAAAATAACATTGTTGCAACAAGAATATGGTTAATGCTATTCGTTTGGACCGTTTCTTGGGGTATTTTGTCTGTGAATTTTCTGAACTCAAACACTGTAATAGTACATTACTGTAGAGGCCATGAAGTAAGGGATTGATGGACGAGTTCGGGGTAGACGGCCGAGTCGTAGACGAGGCCGGATAAAACGAGTCCAGCAATCCCTGTTCTGGCCGAGGCTTGTATAGTGCTTTTCTCAAACAATGTGAGGAAATATTTCATCCATCCATCCATCCGTCCGTCCGTCCGTCCCATCCATCCGTCCATTCATCCGTCCATCCATCCGTCCATCCGTCCGTCCATCCATCCGTCCGTCCGTCCATCCATCTGTCCGTCCGTCCGTCCATCCATCCGTCCGTCCATCCATCCGTCCGTCCATCCATCCGTCCGTCCGTCCATCCATCCGTCCGTCCATCCATCCGTCCGTCCGTCCATCCGTCCGTCCGTCCATCCATCCGTCCGTCCATCCATCCGTCAGTCTATCCATCCGTTCGTCCGTCCATCCATCCGTCCGTCCATCCATCCGTCCGTCCATCCATCCGTCCGTCCATCCATCCGTCCGTCCATCCATCCGTCCGTCCATCCGTCAGTCCATCCGTCCGTCCATCCATCCGTCCATCCATCCATCCATCCATCCGTCCATCCATCCATCCATCCATCCATCCGTCCGTCCGTCCATCCATCCGTCCGTCCATCCATTCGTCCGTCCGCCCATCCGTCCGTCCATCCATCCGTCCGTCCATCCGTCCGTCCATCCATCCGTCCGTCCATCCATCCATCCGTCCATCCATCCATCCGTCCATCCATCCGTCCATCCATCCATCCGTCCGTCCGTCCGTCCGTCCGTCCGTCCATCCATCCATCCGTCCGTCCGTCCGTCCGTCCATCCATCCATCCATCCATCAGTCCGTCCATCCATCCGTCCGTCCATCCATCCGTCCGTCCATCCATCCGTCCGTCCATCCATCCGTCCGTCCGTCCATCCATCCGTCCGTCCATCCATCCGTCCGTCCATCCATCCGTCCGTCCATCCATCCGTCCGTCCATCCATCCGTCCGTCCATCCATCCATCCGTCCGTCCATCCGTCCGTCCATCCATCCGTCCGTCCGTCCATCCATCCATCCGTCCATCCATCCATCCATCCATCCATCCATCCATCCATCCATCCATCCATATATCACATCGCATCGCATCGCAGTATCGCAAATGCTTACAGAGTAGTGGTGGTTGGCTGTTCGTAATTTTTCCTTTATCAGTTTAATGTTAATAAGCAAATTAAAAAGTTAGAGCAGCGGACAATAAATGGATTTTCATACATACTTCATGGCCTAGGCCAAGAAGTTATGTAGGGAGGTGGTCGGGAGCCATAAATGAGAAACTTCATGTCTCCATTTCGTGACATTAACGCATACATTTCCGAGCATGTTTGAGAAAAGTTTCTTAGAAACAACAACAACACAACATTATTAAACATAATATTATTTAAGATTGGTTTTTTGGAATCTTTTTGTATTTTTTTTATTTCGATTCCAAATTTTTACTTTTACGGTCATCCCGTAAAACCTAAATTGAAAAAACAAACTGAAATATAGATGCACAGAAAAACCAGAAAAATAAGACCAGCACTGGGAATCGAACCCAGGTCCTCGGCATTCCGTGCCACAGCTGTTTCAGTTTGTATTTTCATTTTATAACATTATTTCTTTTTACGTTTGCTCAATGAAATCTAAGAATTAATGAAACGAAAAAAATATGAGTGCTAATTAAAAAAAAAATTATATCTGTAAAATGCTGGAAGAGAGACGTTAAATTCAAAATGAACTTACCTACCGATGAAAGAGTTTCCTTACGTCGCGTTTGGTAATAATGCAAGCATTAGATAAGGGCGTAATAAATAATAGTCATTTAAAACAAAGCCATATTACCTACTTATCGCTGTTAATCTAAGCTTCGTAATTATTAGAAAGTTGTTACTAGGCTTAAATCGCTAGGTAAAAGGTTACAATATAATTCAGCTAACAGTCTAAATTAAATTCGCTATAAGCTATAGTATAGTCACCAGCACCAATATCTGACACAACAAGCGTGCATAAATATCTGATACGATCCTATTTCTAGGGCCAGAAGGAAGTGTCAGATATTTTTGCACGCTCCGCTGTGGCAGATATTAATGCCGGTGACTGTACCTAACTAAATTCAAGAGTTATGAAGAGCTTAAAGTCAAAGAAGCATATTTGACTTTTACAACAAAACAACTAAGACCAAACATCAATTAAGTAGACATGTGTGAATCTTGCAATCTCTTCACACTTGATCTCCGAATTTTGATTATGTTAGTAAGTAAAGTCAATAGACAATTTTACTGTTTACAAGCTTTTCTTTAACTTGCTCTGTTTATTTATTTATTTGTTTGTTTATTTGGGCCAAATCTTGGAAGCTAAATTTGACCCACTTCCAGCGGTCCGATTGACTTGAAATTTGGCATACTTATGTAAATCTGGTGACAATATAATAATGTGGTAGTGAAATCCTGGTAGACCGGCCAGGATCGTCTCCGCAGAACGGAACTCTTTAACTGTTAATGGCATCGACTTGAAATTTGATACGGAAATGTAACTTGAATGAAAATGCGAGAACAGTCAGCAAAACGTACAGTCAGAAAAAAAGCTTTTAATAAAAAATAATTCATGTTTATTAACGGCTTTTAGAGAAAATAAAAGTCTATAACGAATAATTATTGGAGTTGACACATTAACTTATAATTAAGAAGAGTTCTATCAGACCACATTTTAATTTTCATTCAATTTTTATGGAATAATCGAGAAAAACTAACAAAAATGCAACGTTGCCAGCTCTGCAGGTATAAAAGCTCTAAAAGCAAAAACAAACAGCATTAAAAACTTACTCATTAATGTTCTTATTTTTCAATTCGACTCATGCATAAGGACCCAATAACTTGTGCTATTATTTATTTTGTGCCCAATATCAGTTTGGGACATATATTTTTTATGTAGGCAAATACGTATTCTGATTTGTATGCTACCCACCATGGGCACAGTGCCACGGCCGGTGAGGACCCAGATAACCCAAATCCTGCAGAATTACGACGTGCATTTGTAAATAAAACATTCACATTTGAAATTTATTTTTGGTTCTTAGCTTATTTGTATTTGGAAATATTATGTGAGCCAGTGTTTGTGTAATGCAAATTTTGGGTTAGTTGGATTGGAAATTGTGCTTATTTCTAACTTCTTTGATGTTAACTAATCAACAACCTAGGACTCTTCAAGGTTAGGGTGAATAGGCTGTTACTGAACCAGTGAGATACACCTTTGGCCTCTTCTGCAGTTTTCATCAGGTGAGGTAGGGATCAATTACGGGTCAGTAGTAGAATCACCTGACCAGAAAATCAATCCACATAGCACAGGTATGTTGGTATGTACAGTCAAGTAAACTGAGTCACGTACCAGGATGGAACATATTCATAATCAATTTTGCTATGATTTCTTTGGTAAATGTATGGGATGTCAACATGACATTAGTAGCACAAAGGTTCCACCTTGGTCAGTGATTCAGTTTCCTTGACTGTAGGTACTTAACTAAGTAGGCTGCGGATCTTTTTAGATATGGTTAATATGTAGATACTAAATCGATGCTTCCAAGCACCGCAACCCTAAGTGAAAATTTCAATACGCACAACACAATATCCTATCTAAAATATAAATTACTGAATAGATATATAACAGGACCTTAGACCCCTACATTACGCAAGAAAGTTTTTTCCGAGTTAGGAATAATGCCTTAATAAAATCTCCCCTAGGCACAATCGCAATAAATAAACCTTTATCGAGACACTATCGGCAAAATGTGATGCAACGGTACCTAGTGAGTGTACCTAGAAGAAGGTGACCTACAGTATTAGGTACACAATGTCGTTGGACATGTTTTTCACACGTATCAGTTCATAGAAACTACAAAAGATTGTTAAATTTGACGCAAAAAATAATCAGCAATGTAGAGGTAGAACGCTTGTGACAAGTCGTTATGTATGTACAAGTAGGTACTCCGCTTCACCGTTCGCAGGCAAACTGGCAGGGGACAATAGATAAGTAATGGAAAACTTTCCAAAGAGCTTTGATGTTTAACGGGCGTGTTTCTCTTACAAGTCATTGACTTTAATGACGGCTGGGGAATTTCATTAGAGAATGAGGCGAAACGCAGCTGTAGGTACGCCCCCGTCTCCCTACAGATATTATTTAATTCAAGGAAAATTTTCACAAAATTTATATGTTAAGGCCCTTGCTATAATTTACCTAGTACTTTAGCATAATTTCATTCCGAGTCCGCCCTAGAATCTACTAAAGTAGTGTTTAAGTATGTTCGAACTTTGCAGCATTACCTAAGCCCCTAAAGGTTCAATTTATAACAGCTACGGAGCCTAATAAGCATATTTTATTTAGGACCGCAAATTTAACTATTGCAATCATTATCATTACACTTCTTTTTAACCGACTTTAAAAAAAGGGGAGGCGGTACGGTAGCCAAACATAAACGTGTAACTACTTACTCTGAGATACTAGCAATATCTAATGGTACATAGGTACTGTTATATAATAGATTGATTGTTCGTAAGGATATAAAGAGTGAGTAGAAAAATGCTTAGGTTAGGTTAGGAAATTGATGAACCTCGATTCCGGAGTTAGTTTTAGTGTTTTTTTGGAGACGGTTTTATTTTTTTCATCACACTTGCTCGTAAACAGTGTCGTAACATGCAGGCTACTTTGGTTGCAACCCCCCCAAATAAAACCCTCAACCTTAATGTGCTTCTCATGAAACCCGTGGTCGGTAAATGAGTCATTGCCCCGTACTAATTTTCATGTCATGAAGCCCAAGGTCGGTAAATAAGTTTGTTATGGTGCGCTGCTGCTCCGTGCGCGCGCTGCACACGCACGCCATGCACATGCTGCAGAGCGCTGCCAAGAGCGCAGCCAGCGGTATCGGCAATTTTTGAAAAAATATTAGTTTTTCTTATACAAATGTACAATTTTACTCGCAAATGTGATGAAAAACATTGTATGTCGCACGGGCGGTACTAGAATTACGAACATCGACTCATTAAAGCCCCCAGTGTTCGACTTCGGGCTTCTAATAGACTATCGTTCGTAATTCCTTATTTACCGCCCTTAAGACACAATGTACTATTGTTAAACATTTTTGATCGTCAGGTAGTTATATACTGTCATAGTAACGTAATACATATTTCTTTACCGCTGTATTATATCTCACGATGTAGCTTAAGTATCTGGTGATTCTCCGCTCCACCCCTAAACTTCCACCGCAAGCAAAATAGGTAAACTATTCTCAGGAAAGAACTTTAAAGAACGCTCCAGCGGTTTGGTTAGCGTCGGGTCGGCGGTAAAACTAAGCTCTGGAAAGTTTCAGATCTGCCGATATTTATTTGATCGTGATTAATGGCGGCATTGTCTTGGCCAGTCTTTAGTCGAGATCGTCTGGGTTTACGGGGTTTTAATG
Source organism: Choristoneura fumiferana (assembly GCF_025370935.1). NCBI lineage: Eukaryota > Metazoa > Arthropoda > Insecta > Lepidoptera > Tortricidae > Choristoneura > Choristoneura fumiferana. The sequence continues at coordinate 7,928,977 of NC_133476.1, read as the reverse complement.
GCCGGAGGCGGCGCGCGTTCATGCAGCATTAACTCCCGCCCTGCAGTTTGACAGCGCGCGTTTGAAAGAGCGCACACGCATCCAAGTGACCGTGTTTTCCTTGATTCGCGGAAAAGTTACGAAGTGGTGCAGTGACAGTGCATTTTAAAATAAGCTCAGACGCATCAAGCATTCATATTTTATAGTGCGATTAATCATCAATAAGCACTCAAGTTATTTTACTTAGATTATTCTTATTAGGTAAAATTTTTAGTTGTTTCTCGGTAACTTTTACTTGTAGCTGCAACTTTTATTGCAGCTACGAGGAAAATAGTGGCTCAATATAGCAAGACAATAAAATATGGAATTGGTTCTCTATTGTTATGAATAGCAGAGGCAACACGATGAACTTGAAATTGAATAACGACGTAAGAAGTGTAAGAAGAGTGAGGGTTAAAAAACTTCCATCTACGATCAAGGTAAAACATTTTTCCTTTCCAGTAATTAAAATTGGTAAAACTTTTGACAGTTAAAAGCAAAATGTCGCGTTCATTACCAGCACTTTTTTATCACAGGTCATTACAAAGTTTAGAACAAAGCTTTGTCTACGTGAATTTCAAAACTATCTTAATTAGCAATTCGTTACGTTGGCCTGTGCTTGTGCTGTAGTAAATAAAGTTTGTTGCATATGAGGTAAACGTCCAAGTGCTTGACACGCTAATGCCCAATAGACGACACCCTGCTGTCATCTCTATTGCTAATGACATAAGATTAAGGATGCCAACTATTGGGACCGTGACGAGCACTCGTATTCGTACCTTGGTCGTTTTTACAGGCTTTTATGTAGACCTGACCAGACATGTCCCGTTGTCTCTGTCTGTAATCAAGTCTTGCAAGTTAAATTTGACCAACTTCCAGTAGTCAGATTGACTTGAAATTTGGAATACTTATGTAAGTCGCGTGACAATACAATAATCTTGTAGTGACATCGTGGTAGTCCAGCCAGGATCGTCTCCGCAGGACGGAACTCTTCAACGGTTAATAGCATCGACTGTATACCAAATTTGTATACGAATGTAGTTTGGATGACAATGCAAGTACAGTTGACAAAAAGTACAGTCAGCAAACTTGTATCAAAAATGATTTTTATATGGTTAGGTTAGGTTATTAAATCCTAGATAACACCAATAGATACAGATAGTACGAAGGTATTATTATTTTATCTACATCGTAAATTTGGTCGTTAATAACCTAACCCAACATTTCATAGTTTCAATCTCAAAAATGGCTGAACAGATTTTCCATCAAACATATCGATGGTGGAAGTCTCAATTGGCGTAAGGGACAAAATACCGAAAATCACTTTTAAACATAGAAAATTAGAGTTTTTTTTTCTCTGTCGATTAGTAGTATTCAAGTTCCGATACGCCCCTTACTTTTGCTGTTATCAACATTTATTATTTTAAAATAAAATAGCTTAAGGGACATGATATAAAATATTTGAGCTGAAAAATGGCGTAAATGTATTATTTTTTTAATATTCGGGTCGTAAGGGGCTGTGGCAGTCTCATATGTCCTTTACAACTCAGCTCATGTCGTTAAAAAAAAAACCCAACAAATATAATAAAAGGGCGTATGGGTCAATTATTGTTTCATTGCCCTTTACACCCCAACATTTTATAACGAATAAGATAAAAAAAGCATGAAGTTGTTGGGCGTAACCTTACCGCCTGTACCTATTTCTTGTACCTAACATCAAAATACTAACGCGTCTACCTACCTTCCACGCGCCGAGCGTTTGCGCATTGCACATTCGGTCAGTCGTGCCAGACACGTCAAACACGGAGGACGTATTTGATTGCCTACGTTTGCTCTTTGTCAACGCGCGTATTTTTTTATAAGATAGCAAAACAAAAAAAGAAGATTAAGTTGATGGATCCCCTAATGGCTTGACGTCGAGCTAACATTTCCGTAATGGAACTTCAGTCAAGGATGTTGAGGTAAATTTCTCTTAGCTACTTTGTTTATTTTAAGCTGTCCTGACTGACAGATCCTAATAAAGGAAGCCTGTGCCCAGCAGTGGGACGTATATAGGCCGAGATGATGATGCATACATAATAATAATTGGCCTGTATAATTAATTATGTATGTTGAGAGTTAAAAATGGTATAATCGGAACGTCGTAAGGGAAATTAAAAAACAGTAATTTATAAAATAATAAATACTTTTATGGGCGTAAGGGGTATAAAAAGCAAGAACTAGAGTAAATTGTCGGTCGTAAGGGGCAGTAGCAAACAGACATTTAAAAAAAAGGTGTAATTGGTACGTCGTAAGGGGCATTAAACAACAGCAACTTATAAAATAAGGAATACTCTTATGGGCGTAAGGGACATCAAAAGCTAAAACTAGAGTAAATTGTTGGTCGTAAGGGACAGTAACAAACAGACATTTTAAAAATTGAGGTTACTTTATGGGTGTAAGGGGGCACTTAAAGTAAAATACCTTGCTTGCTTCTTTTAGTTCATTAAAATACCTTGTTAATGTTAGGTCGTAGGAGGCATCAAAACAGATGGTTTTTAGAACTTGTAGTGATTGAAACAACAGCTCAAGCAAGCATACTCCCAAATGTGCAAGAAATAGTGCAAGCAAGCATGCAAGAAAGCATGCAAGCAAGCATGCAAGCAAAAACAAGCAAGCACGTAAGCAACCACCTAAGCAAGCTTGCAAGTGAGCATGTAATTTTGTCAATCAAATCAACAAACATGCAATTTTATCGGCCTGGGTTAGATGAACAGCGCGGGTTACCCCGATCCCGCGATGACCGGTCTATGGTATCTCCTCCAGCGCTCATGAAGCGGGCTGGCGTCCCACTCCCTCACAGCTGCAAGCAGTGTGTTAGAGGAAGCATAAATAGTGCAAGCATGCATGCAAGCAAGCGTGAAGCCAGAAGGCAAGCATGCATGCAAACAACAAATCAAGCAAGAATACTCCCAAATGTGCATGCAAGAAATAGTACAAGCAAGCATGCAATCAAACATGCAAGCAAGCATGCAAGCAAGCAAGCAAGCATGTAAGCAAGCAGAGCTAGTACGCCAGTGGTGGTAGTGAAAATCAGTTCATCATCATCGTCATCAACAACATCATCAGTTCGTTTATCGCTTTCCCGCCGGAACTATGCTATTTTCCGGGATAAAAACTTATTTACTTGGCGATTTTTAACAGCTGCAATATCTTCCTTGACCCTCTCAGCTATAAACAAACAAGTCAGCCATAGCCGAGCATTTGTTGGAGTCAGGACCAAACCACTAGATTGAGCTTCACAATCCCAAAATTCTGTCCACGGAACACCATTTCTACTCAAGAATGGTACGTGAAGCAGTTGAAATAAAAAAGCATAAAAATGACAACCGGGACGATGGATATAAGCTTTCATCTTCGTGGAATCCTGTTATTAATAAGTGTCGACGTCGGGATGAGTGTTGTGAGTCGGTGTGATGGGGTGACCAATAAAAATCACCAAGTGCGGGTAGTTCGTGATACGAGTGCTGGTACTATTAGTGATCAAGTGCGGGTAGTTCGAAGGACTCGCGCTGCTAGGCAGACTTGACACGTGGTATTTTGACTATGAGTGAGAATCACGAAAGTTTAAAACGTTATAAAATTTATTTGAGTTTTATTTAACTTTTAACTTATAATGTCCATTTAAAGAAAATGTTACAAATTACATATGTTTTAAGGGGACGTGAAAAAAAATATGGCTTTTGCGCGTTATTTCAAATAATTAAAGTGGTTCTTTGAGTTAATTCACTATTTTTTTTTATTTTACTACAGGAACTTACGTCCAAATATGTAGCCAATAAAATATATAATGTCCTATAAGACCAAAAATCGGTTACTACATTAATTATTTATTTACGGTTTATGAGTGTAAGGGGCTATGACACCCGTATGCCACGGGCGTAAGGGACAGCTATTTTTCTTATTAAGCTTTTTACGAAAATGTCTATAGTTTCACGTTGAAAAGCAAGAAAATTCAAGATTTTACGTAATTATAACGTCCTGCTAAGTTAAACATTAACAATGCTGTGAGGGTTTGAAAATTAACAAAAAACTTCTTTTCGCTCTCCTGGAAAGTAGCATTTTGTCCCTTACGTCAATTGAGACTTCCACCATCGATATATATAGCTAAGCACAGGAAACTTGTTTTCACTTAAACCAGCATCGAAATCGGTCCATCCGCTTGAGAGCTACCATGCCACAGACGGACATTGGCGTCAAACTTATAATACCCCTATTTTGCGTCGGGGGGTTAATAAAAACTGAAACGCTTGCGTTAGGTATATAACATATATACTCAAAGCCTCACTCTTTTACCTTACTCGCTGATATGACACTCTTACCACACATCTATCCACAGTCTAAAATCAATTAGCGCCAACTACTTCAAAAAACTAATTTGCTATTCGGTATCACGACACAGAAACACCGCTCGCCAAATGTACCTCATCGATACTCGTTACCCATTATCCAAAACAAATGAACCAACAGTTGATCCATTATCCAAAACAAATGAACCAACAGTTGATCTCTGAATATTCAGTGAGAGGCAGGCTGTGCCGTGATTCAATCACACCGCTGATTGACTGGTTAGGCTCAGGAGACCAGAGGGAACATCATAATCTAATGATGTCCTTAAGGAATTCACTGAAATAACAGCGTTAAGTAGAACCTGATTGAGCTTAGCTAAAATAATAGCTAATTTTGTCGGCTTCGAGGTTGATAAATGATGCTTATTTTGCGGTTATACGGGCTGAAAACTGACGCGTTCGAGCATTTTTCACTCAATAAGTCCCGTTTACCAGCGGATGTTTATATTTTCAAGTTATTTAGAGATGTTACTTAGACATAATTAATGTTATACATATTTTCGAGAACATTGCAGAGCTATACTTTGTTTTTTCACTTATGGCCGTATTTGTCGGTAATGTTAAGACAAGTATCACACTAAATAATATATTTCTCATGTAATCCATTTTATCCAGATCGGGTCACATGGCACAAACTGACGCAATGAGCTAAACCCTATTCTGTGACATCCAACTGTGATAGGAGAGAAGCATAAAACAGATATTATCTCACTATAAAGAGCTTTAACGATCAATCACACTGAAGCAGCGATAAGGGATAGCGATAGGAAAAGTTAGCGCCGGCGTTCTAGAGTAGGGATTTCCTCTAGTCCTAGTTCACAGGCCTGGCAATGAATATGTTTACCTCTGGTGTTGCCTATGTCTGAGCAGCAATGATCTTTTATTATACAGCGTGTCTTCAAAATCTTCCGAATTACTTTGATGTCACTGACACATTATATTAAGTTTCTTTGGTGTCAGTGGCCTTTAACTTTTAAAGTTAAGTTTAATTATAACAAATCCCTAAGATAGCCCCTTGGCATTGTTGAATTGAGACTCCCGTTAGCTTCGCCGGTTTCTTTGAAAATTTTGTTCGTCAATGTACAGGCTACCGGCTCGGAGACTTCTTTACCTGACTGGGCAAAGAAGGGTTATTTAGTTAGACAAGACAACGTAGAGCCTAAACTGGTATCTAGCCAGTGACGTAGTTACATAACCCTAGACTCAGGTGCAATGTTTGCTTACTATCTTCTCTTTCTTAGCGTTGTTTGCGCTTAAAGGCGTAAGTCACAAAGAATACCTCTTAAAAATATATAAAAAATACATATTTTGGAGCTCATAACGAGAACGAGCCCTTGCATTTATATGTCACACAATAAATATGTTTTTTTAAGTTTCTAATTCACCCTACTCCCCGAAATGACACGAGGATAGGCAGCTTACAGGAACTCGAGTTGCAACTGGGCCAATATAGAATGAATTAGACATACAGGTGTTAATTAAATAACTGAAAACCAGAAGGTAGTTTGCTCAGAATCGGGAGTAGAGTCGATTACACTATGTTTTAAATTAGGTTTTGTTTGTGTTTTTAAATCCCTTTTTTATTGTGCCCAGTCTCAAAGTAACGACTGCAACAGGCGCCAATTGAATATTTCAGCGAGGTTGCATACTAAGTATTTCAATAATTTAATACTGGCCGTTTTGCTGTCAACGAGTGTTTTTTTTTCTAAAAACGTCAAAGCACAACTGACAAATAAAAGTTATGAGTGCAGAGTTAGAAATGAAGTAGAATTACTGACTTAGCAAAACAATAGCAAAACACACGAATATCTTTTAATAATGAAGGTATTCAAAAATAAATGCAATCAAGTGACTTAAAATGAAAAAATATTTTTGGGGTGTCTGAGGTTTTTTTGGATAGACTGTATTACTGGTCACTTTGACTTGAGGTCGCTGCAATTTCGAAAATATTTCTTTTTACTCATCGACCTCATTGATTGCTTCTCTGACATTTTAGTTGGCGCCAGTATTGTGAGGATCGTTTGAAAACTTGGACACAGTGGCGTAGCTAGAAAACCAAAGGCCCTGGGGCAAAAAATAAAGTAGGCCCCCAACTAAACTTTGTTCGGTATTCGTCGTGTTCCGAATTCGAACCAACTCCAGATTTGTCATTTATAGTTGGTAAGTGAGAGTGAGGGGCTTTCATGTTTGTGATTGGTTACATTTTATTAACTTTTTTAGCCAATCACTAACAATGCTGTAACGTCAAACGAACCTCTCGATACTAACGCCATCTAGCGATTATCTAGCATTTTTGCAAGCAAGTATGTCCTATATTTGCTAAGATAGTCGTGATCAGAGACCGTCAAACATTGACGGAGGACTTTGTTGTATGTTTTAAACTATGTAATGAATTCGCGGTTCACGGTTTAGTGCGTTCTATTAAAGTTAGAGTTTACACTACGGGTATTTATTAACCTAACAACTCGTTGCGGTACAGTACAGAATTAAAATTATTCTGAGTTGCATGCCACGTGCTTTTGCTTATGAATGGAAATGTTCATGGTATTTGTGTATCCCACACATGAATCGTGATGTAAAATAATTTTACTGACAAGTTTGTTATGTATTGCCTCTGATGCTGGTTGGTCTGCAGTTTTTCTTATCATTAAATCTATCTTGGTACTCGTGTGTCTTATATTTAGATTGAGTGTATTAAAATACATTATTTTTTTAGGAAGAGCGTCGGCGCACGGGCCGCTACATCGCGATCCTCGTGGGCATCTGTCTCCTGCTCCTGGCGATCTACCACGCGTGGGTCCGGCGCATCCCTGTGGTGGCCAGTCTAGTCGTCCCGGCACTCATCATGTTCATATACGTAGGATGGGTGCTCTTTTCCGCGAATAGAGAGAAACACAGGGTGAGTCAGAGATACAGGGCGTTGAGTCATAGTTGTGTTTACTGAAAAATGCAGTGTGAATGTAGCAAAAATCGTTAATTATGCAGATCACATATAAACTGAAAGGGGTAGTTACTATATGCCGGTCTTTAACAAGCAGACAAATATATATAGTAACAGTATAACTAGAATTTGAAGGTCGCTGGGGACTCGTTGATTTTTTCGTTTTCCTCAAGATTCATGAGAAAGAAAAAGAAAACCGATATTCTGTTTCAAGTTCCGAATGGCAATAGCACACTTGTTTAATTATAGGTAAATCGTTACGTAAGCCGTCACCGTAATCGTTAATACTAGAAATGTGAAAGTTTGCGAGAATGTGTCTATGTCTGTGAATGTGTCTATGAGTTTGTTATTGCATCGCAATAATACAAATGAAGACCATAATGTAATTTTTGGCAATTCTAACAGGAACTTAAGTATGTAGTAGCTAAAATCGCAGAATTTTGATTCAATTGCCACTAGGGTTGCCAACCGTACTCTAAAACATAGTATTGTACCTACTCTGTATCAAATAGGAGTAGGTAGTACTTTATAATCTATACATAACACAAATAACTAAAATACTCTTTTTTACAGAATGTTTACTATACCTACTAGTGCCAGTCATGTAATATTATGCAAACTCATTATCATAACCAAAAAAGGCCGTACTCTTTATTAACCTCCTTTGTAATCAGATATACTCTATTTTTTCTAATAAAACTTGGCAACCCTAATTGCCACACTCAACGGTTAACGTGAGTGAAACAACGAGTGCCACTAATCTTACTAATATTATGTATCAGGGTTAGGTACTTTTTATATCGATATTCCCACGGGATCTGGATAAAATCTTGAAATTTCAACCGATGGCATTAGACACATGAAATTACTCATTAATTTAGGCACGGATGTGTTATATGCAAATTCCCATTAAATTCCGGAATTTAAATTCAACTGCTGTACCTACCTATAATGGTTGACAATCGCGAAGCAGCGCATAAGCACTAATCGTAAATAAAGCTACGAGTATGTATATTGTATTGTACGGCATTGTTCATACTTTGCGAAAAAATAACAGGACGGATAAAGCTCAAAGCGGTAAACATATCTGTTGCCCCGTCTTCGTCGTAATCAAATACGGCCGATTACATATCCCGCGCGTTCCAGGAAAAAAAAGCTAAAGCGGCTCCGATATAGGTTTCACTATAATAATATATTCGATGAAATTGTTTTATAAAAGAAAATTAGTTTCGTAGGCGTGCGAATACATTTCAGTTACCTGGAATTAGACAAAATGTGTGCTGCTTACGGCAAATGTGATACGCCATACGCCTGAGTACAAACATTTAAGGGAATTTAGTTGTATAAATGAGTAAAGTCACCAGCTCCATTATTTGATATAACAAAGCGTGCATAAATATTGTGATACGTCTTTATTTCTAGGGCCGATAGGACGTAACGTATCAGATATTTTTGCATGCTCCGCTGTGGTAGATATTAATGCAGGTATAGTATATTTTTCTCTAAGTATATTGCTAATTTATTTCTAGTTATTTCCTAATTTTGATGTTTTGGTTAGTATAATCATATTGTTCTTGCCGCGAATATAATGAAACGATCTATAAAAAACAACAGCACTTTGTAGTGTATTTAATAAACACTATAATTAACTAGGTAGCAATGTTTGACTTCTAGTGATCAGATTGAGTTGGTACCTATTATATACGAATACGTACCTATCTCTAGTCGGTAAGAAGTTGGTTCAGTCAGCAAAAAAACTCGTTATAAAAAATTTAAACTTTAACAAAAACTACATTAAATTAAATACATTTCGATAAAATGTTAAATAAAAATGTCAATACATTTTTACAATAAAATTTTTGTTCAAACTCAGGGTGCTTATAAAGAAGGCATCTACTCGCAGATTCGCTTTATGGTCCCTTTCGAAACCGCATAATATACGATCTTGCGCACTATCTGACAGTAATCAAACTATGTAAATCAACCAATGGTAATATTGTAAACGCGAGGCATTGTTTAGCTCAATCAAATTGTTAATTAAACCGAGGCAACATCAAAGTTGTACTATATAGGCGGTCGGCGTCCACAAACATTCCAGCTGATTCACAGGCCGTCTGCTCACGAAACGCCAACGTAAACAGGCATGTTAACGTAAGCGCCATCGATGGATGTTCGCTTGACAGCCTGTTTATGAAACTGGATTATAATGTGCGTTTACGAGGAGTCGAGAACTGTTCGCGGCACGCGGAAATTGGGCACAGGAACTTCATTACCGGTGATGGATGATTCAAAACACGTCAAATACGGTAATGACCAATAAAATTTCACTTGGAACTGTAATAGGCCTGTTTATGAGGCCCTTGGCAGCTTTGATGTTTTTTTATTTTATTTTTTGGGTTCGCCTCACATAGATCCGTGCTATGGCTTCGCTCGCTTGTACTTTTATATTCGGAATTTAAATTGAGATTTCGGGGCTATACAAAATAATTAAAAATTGTATGTTAATCTCATCTTATAAATTATAAATAAATAAATAAAGATTATTCTTATAGATTGTTATAAAATCAGGAGTTAGGATTTTGTATCTTGATGTGCTTAAATCGGAATATCGGGATAAAAAGTACCAATTTAAATCCAAATCCGCCCAACCGTTGAAACAATAACAAACACATCTACACACACACGGGTGAAGACCAAAAAGTTGCACACCGTTTAAGCTGCGTTGTTTTAACGGTGTACAAGGTTTCATAATTTATAATATTAGTAAAATGTTAAATTTCTATCATAAATATTTCTTTTGTTACCCCGCTGTGTATCGCTGTTTTTTAAGATTTCGTGTAAAAAACACTTGTTGAAAATGACTCGCATATCGGCTACCTACCCATGGCTCCTTACGTTGAATTATCCCGACCGTATTGTGATTGTGTCCCAATTCCTGGGGAGGAGTCGACCCTTCTTACCAGTAAACATAACTTATCCGTATTGTTAAAGATCATTTTTTTTTATCAATTACAAATAAGTACATTTTATTACCCTCCATTGACACTAAAAACTGAAGAGTGTAAAGACAATACCTTAGTTGCATTACATCGCAAGGTCATAATGGCCAACGAGTTTGTAGAAGTCAACTGAGCGCTGCAATGTAATGCAACTGCTAGATTTTTCTTACAGTTCTAAACGGCCTTTAGAACGGCCTTTAGGGTTCGATTCCCAGCGCTGGTCTCTTTTTCTGGTTTTTCTGTGCATCCGTGTCTCAGTTTGTATTTTCAATATGGTTTCACGGGATAACCGTAAAAGTAACAAATTTGGAGTTGAAATAAAAAATACAAAGAGACTCAAAAAAAATACATAATTTGATTGCTTAGTAGCGATATCTCTTGTCTGGGTGAGCGGTTGGTTCCGAAAGAGTGTGACGTCTCTCGATGAGAGCGGAACATAGATGTCGCTAGTGCTGCTGCATAAGTAGCGTAGTAGAAATAAGCAACCTGAGATATGTATGCGTAGGAAAAATTCGTGTCTAGATTCCTGTCCAGCGGTGGTGTAGGGGTTATAGCACGCAGCACGGATTGCTGAGGACCTGGGTTCGATTCCCAGCGCTGGTCTCTTTTTCTGGTTTTTCTGTGCATCCGTGTCTCTGTTTGTATTTTCAATACGGATATTGTAGCTCTCTATCGGTGAAAGAATTTTTAAAATCGATTATCATTTGTAGAGATTACAACACTTGGAAACAGAACTCAAAACAAGACCCTTAAAAATATCTATGGTAGATGACTCAAAAAAAGTGACAATCAGGGGGCTACTACCTAAGCAATTCGAAAATAGTAGTTCGTATCGTTTTGCTGCGTTTGGCGTCGGGCTTCTAATAGACTCTCGTTATTAATTCCCTTCTTACGCCCCTTAATGCACAATGTACTACTGTACTACTGTATACTGTATACAAGGACCATATGGTTCTTGCTGTATACTATTGTATTGAACTGTTAATGTGACCAATCTCATAATGATTATTGTGACGCAGTTATTCCTGAACCGTGTCGTCACGTCGTTACGGTAAACACGCCTTCGTAACCAGGTCACCTGAAGCATCGCTAATTGCATATATGCTGTGTTATTTTAAATTTTATTACCGTCCGTTTGTTTATTTACGAAGCTAAAGGGGCTTTAAAATGTTTATTTCTGTTTAATAGACGTTAATGAAATTTTCCAGTGAATAAGACACAAAAGAATGTGTAGATCTAAGGGGCCGATTTTTTTAAACAGTTTATAAGTCATTTTGGTGGAGCATTTTTTATTTTTTCTACTCCTATATTTAAATCTGTGATTTACTTAATCACAAACAGTAATATAACAGCATACATAACAACTTACTTTTTTTTTCTTAGGTATTTCATGCGTTCGGACAGGCTAAGGTGCAGCCAGTTACATATTTTATATGGTTTTTATACAGAGTAAAAACTTTCCGAACATAATCCATAGCCTGCCAACATAAGTAACGCATATTTTTAACATCGTCACACACAGGCAAGTAAACTTTAATAAAAACAAAATTAAACTTGGACAAATTTTGTCATTTTCATATTTCTCACTCGTTTATTGTTGTTTACCTTCTCTTTGCGTTTGCCATACTTTTTACTAAAGTATAAAAACATTTCAAGTTTACTTTTTCTCAAATTTTGTATTGTAATTAATAAGTACCCAGTCGAAGAAAAAGTATTGTATGCAACGTTGTATAAGTAAGTTAAAAAAATCTCGTGGCGTCTGTTTCTTACGATGTTCGCTAAAACTCACATCGTATAACTCACGCCACTCACCTTTATTGAACCCTGTTATACAACTGATGCATAAAATACTATAGTATACTGCTGTTCTAAAACATTCCAGTAAGGTATTCCGTCAGTTAGATTGTCAAAAAATAATGGAACTATTTTTTTTCTTTTCTCAATAAAACAAAAAACGATGAAGATAGTTAGTTCCGCGTCATGCGTGGGCGTCATATGTGGGCGTCATGAACTTTGATGCGCTATTCATTTTTGTATTTTTTTTGTTTGATTGACAAAAGAAAAACATCGCGTCCATGTTGTCCAATATTTATTGATAATCTAACTGACAGACTACCTAAATGTGGACTAAACAGATTTTTTTACACGAGTAACTAACCTATTCTTATTGCTGATTAATTGGTGCCTTGTAAATTTAGATTTATATAGTTTACTAGCTGTTGCCCGCGACTTCGTCCGCGTAGAAGTATGAAAAATAGTTTACGTTCTATATTCTCAAACCTACCGAGAATACACAAAAAAATCATAAAAATCGGTCAAGCCATTTCGAAGGAGTTTGGTTACAAACACTGTGACACGAGAATTTTATATATTATGATAAGTCATAAGTACACCAAAATATTAAAATAAAAACCACCAAAGTGCCGTAGAGGTTTAAAAAAATCAACCTTTGGATGTTTGTTACTCTATCACGCTAAAACATCTCAACGAATTTGGATGAAATTTGGCACCCAGATAAACTACCTATACTTATATAACCTAAATAGATTCTTCTTACCCTGGAAAATTATTTTATTTCCGCAGGATAGCGCAGAATTCCTTGCAGATGAAGTTGCGGGCATCAGCTGGACTATTATATAATGATTCAGAAATGCCATTGAGTAGCTTTCATAAAAAGTTAGTGCGTAGTAAACATTTATATTGATAGATTTTTGGTTAATCTAAGGCAGTCTTTCCCAAAGTGGGCGATAAAGTCCCCTTGTGGGCGCTGGAGGCCTAGAGGGGGGCGGTAAGGGGCCCTGAAAAAATCTTTCCCTTTGTGCCTTCATTAGGCGAGACTAATATGTTATTGGGGTTTTAAAGGTGAAAAAAAATGAGTGCGTTACGAAATAACTAATATTCAAAGTTGGCGTTAGACGAAATAAGTTTGGGAACCTTTGATCAAAGGTATGTTTTATGTGTAACTGTGTGTGGTCTTCTAGAATCAACAAAAATGAAAACTTTGATTAATAAATAAGATATATAATATGTTGTTTATTATGCAAGATAATAATAATAATTAAGCTCGGTCAAAAATCGGAAAAAGTCAAAAAAGAGCTGAAAGCTTCTTATGCTTGAGAGGCTTTAGTATTTTTCAATTATTTTATTAGTTTTTATAATTAAAATAAAAAAAATACATATATAAGTAATTAATATTCTATGAAAATTTAAGCGGGTATACCTATACTTAAAAAAATACAGTCCTGTGACAGATGGACGGACAGACAACGGAGCCTTAGTAATTGAGTCTCGTTGCCTCTTTTTCGGTATTTAATACTAAAAACGTTTGTGGGCAGATCAACTATTTTTTGTAACGAATCAACTTTTTAATGCTAAAAATAAATATTGATTTCTGTTTAGAGAATCACTAAATAATTGGGCATTTCTTAAATAATTTTCAGATAGCCTAAAATGAAGTTTTTTTTTACAATTTATTACGATGTACATTAAAAGTATATACCAATAGCATATTTTTTATGTATATGGACAAGCTTAATGGCCTCAGGAAGCAAAAAAAATAGGTACATAAACACGGTTGTGACAGATGGTGCCTGGGTCATGACATTACTGATTGTGGCTGTTTTTCTTTCGTAGTTTTGTTCTTTCGTGACATCTACAAAATCAGATTAGCGGAAAATCAGTATACCTTAAAAGGTAATTTAAAAAAATATATGCATAAGTATATAACAATATAACTAAGCATAATAAACAAATCCACAGAGTAATTCAAATGAAATTTAATGTCACAACCACGCATTATATATGTCACGACCATGTACTCAAAAAATCCATGGTGGTGACATTGTTTTTGATACCATGGTCGTGACAATTTGAAACGTGTTCGGGATAACCTAAAAGACAACCATGGTTTTACAAATCTTAAGTAATTATCTTAAACTACACCACATTACCTACATAATTATGTTTTAAATAATAACGTGACATTGGTCCCTAGGTTCAAAACTAGTACACGGCATTGACGCGTTAAGGTTGTCCTTTTTTTAAAATAAATGAAAAAATTTTTTTGCGTGATACACACTACATTCAGCCATTTGCAAATCTGACAAGAAGATAGTGTTGCTGTTCTAAAAAAAATTAAAAAGGCTTGCCAACATCAATGTTACTTTGGTACCGAGTACCGTAATTTTGTAGTATCGCTCATGGTCGTGGCACAAAAACTACTCACAAATTTTATGTTGCTCAAAATTACAAATAGTCATTATAATTTATATATTTTTGAATTCATTTTATAGAACAAAGGTTAGGTTTGCATAATTGCTGTAATGTTTTGCAAAATAACATAACATTTCTTTAGAAAAAAACATTTTATTTCAAATTCCGCCAATCTCACACTACACGGTCCGTGACATTTTGGACTTGAAAGTTTTTTTTAAAATATTTTTAATTTTTCTATGTCAAAAATAATATTCAAAAATAATACTAGATGTAATTTGCTAAGTGAATTAATATACTTACTCACTCATACAAAAAACGTAAGAATAAGAAATGCACAATTATATATTATAATATACGATTGTTCTTTACTACACATGGACGTCAAAACCCAAAAGGAAGGGGCTATTTATCATTTTAATAGGCTATAATATTATATTTCTTTTATTTGTTTGCTAATTGCTACTCGCGATTTCCTCAGCGAAAAATTCTTGCATAAGTGTTACCGCTGGAACTATACCATTTTCTGGGATGCTTCCTTAATGAATTATCTGCCTATTTTTACTTTATATTTATTTTATGTTGATATATAGTGGCAATAACAATACATGTTTACTCGTATGTCACTGTATAAACTTCAGCTATTAATCTACTCTGTTCTCGAGATCCAGCTCTATAACAAACACACAGATGGATAACATAAGACATTATTTGGGTTCCCTTTAGCATCTTTTGGGTTCAGAACCCTAAAAAAGACAAAGTTGTGGGCGATATCCATATTTACCTACTTATTTTACTCAAGTGCACGTGGTTATATGTAGGTATGGTTAAGACGTTTCAGATTCCTTATACATAATATACACCTATATGTATATAAGTATGTATATAAGTAGGTACAAATATTGATATCGTTAGCTAAAGAGTTCGCAGATCTGATGTTTGAGGAAGTATAAGTAATTATCTGAGTTGTTTATATTCGCGCCAAGGTTATATTAACAAAGTCAAGTGCGCCATTAAACGTATGGTTTTGTTTAAATTTCAGGTGAGTTATTATTTATGGCATGAGGAGATGAATGTTTGTATTATTTTTATGAAACTTTTTTGGTGAATTTTAGTAAGAGCTTTTACACTCTGCTTTTTACTTAAATTGAGAGGGAATAAAATAGCAACAGTGGAAACAATTGTTCACTTACCAGAAACCTTTTATTTTTCATGTAAGTACATTGCTATATAATCATAAATTTTTAGTTTTATCGATTTATTTTGATTGATTTAGAGTTTTAAATAAAATAAAAATTATCAAAATATATAGTTTTTTTTGGTTTGTGGCTGTTGACACTTGATTACCTTGGGTTTAGACAAAGATTTACTTTATGCACTAGAGCATAAAAGTAATTTTATGTCGCCTAGATCCAGCATAAATACCAACTTTACGAGCATGTGAAGTGAAATACTAGATTGTACAACACGAGCATAAAACAAGCCATTTTACCCGAGGCGGTCATAGCCACCCGAGCCGGTACGGCGAGGGCGGATAGACACGTGGAGGGAAAAATGGGTTTAATGCTCGAGTTTACACTCTGCTTTTCACTTATATTGCGAGGAAATTAAATAGCAACAGTGGAGACAATTGTTCACTCTCTATGTACCTTTTATTTTTCACGCATTATTATATGATTATATTTTTCAGTTTTATTGATTTATATTGATTGATTTGATTGATTTTTAGTTTTATATAAATTATAAAACATAAAAAATGTATAAGTAGAAACTTTTTTGTTTCTGGCTGTTGACACATGATTACCTTGGTCTTAGACGCAGATTTTACTTTATGCACTAGAGCATAAAAGTCATTTTATGTCGCCTAGATCCAGCATAAACACGAACTTTACGAGCATGAAAGTGAAAACTTATTTTATTAAGCTAAATTAATTAAAAAAACCTCTACTTATAACGGAAACACGTCGTCGAAAGACGTCACTGGCATCACCCCAAAAACGCAGGCCGCATTATCCTTTGCATCGCTATCCCAATCCTTTACATTTGATTTTGTCAGAATTTAGCCATTTAAGACTTCGAATTCATGTATTAAGTAAATTTATCAGGATCAGTTTCAAAAAAAATATCTTTTGATAATATTTTCTTAGACTTATTTTTTATACAATTTGGCGTGTTTTTACATAGGTACATACAATATCATGTGTCTAACAATGTGTGAAGGCAAATAACAAAACCCACTTACAAGATGATTAACCCAATATACAAATCTTCCTACGTAAGAAGAGAGGTTAAACATTGAAATTGAATTCGTGTTAGATAATATTGGAAACACAGGGGTTTACATGTTGTGGGTAAAAAAAATACAGTTAAGAATCATACTGCACTATTTCAAAACGTAAAAGATCTACAATTTTCAGGGCTACAACACAATACCAATATTGTTTATAAAAATAATAAAAATAAAAATAATTTATTTTCAGATTTTGACAGATCCATAGATTGTTAGTTACAAGCACTAAATAATATGTACCTATCAAAAGGTTTACATAAACTACTACTTATCTCCAGCAAACATGAAGGTCGGTGTATCAGCGGAGAATATCCGAATCCCACTTCTCTTCTATCATTCTCAGGGTGCTATTTGATCTCCCCCTCATCTGCATCACCACAGATGCCGTTTTCTTCCGTACTGTGACATAAAAGTCTATTCAACGCTGCAAACCACAAATCAGTACAAAAAAATTATACTGGTATAAAAAACAGACCAATAATATTGCGGGGTAGACAACAGCAGGTCTTATCGCAATCTGTCATCTCCCAGGATAACAGGATCAAAGGAATTTGGGCACAAATTTGTGCCTCTGGGAGAGGACAGGTTAAAAGCGATCTCTAGCTCCAAGAAAAGGTTAGTAACCACTGATATTGCTGGCATTATCTTACATTGTTACTGCAGCGTTACGTTAGGTAAGCTCCGAAACCGGTAGTCTCAGACAAAAACAACAGAGTTAAACTTTACTTATATTAACCTACCGTATTATTTACCATTGAAACTCATTAAGGTTCTTAAATAATTTATTTAATCAGGCGTTACTTTGCGGATGTCCATATCAATGACCTAAAATAATTTCTTTGCTCACCCGCGACCTTATGATAAGTAGTTAAATTTATGCAAAATATGCGTGTTAATGCAGTTCCTCCAGCTCCACACTGCAAGAACACACACAAATCACACAAACCCATCTATCACCACCACCACACTGAACTGACGCGTTTCGAACTCAATCAAAGCTCATCTCACTCAGTTAGACTAACAAACCACAACAATCGTTTTAATTTGTCACTGTAACTCCTCAAGTACCCACCTATTTTTTCTCAAATAAAACATAACTACCCACAAAATATTAATAAATTTTAATCGTCCTTTAAAACTACCTTACATTATACCTTATATTATTTGCATATTTTGCATAAGTTAACTATCATAAGAAGCAAAGAAATTCTTTTAGTTCATTAATTAAGGTTCTTGTACAAAAAAAATTGTACCTAAGTCTCTAAGTTAGTTAATTATAGGTTAAACTGTTTTTTCGTTAATTTGTAGCCCCAGGTAACATTACAAAGTTGCTTTAACTGAGCACTTCTCCGGATCTTACTGTACCTATTTACCTCTATATAGTCTACGTTCTAGAAGTTTTCGCGTGCAAGTTCACTAAAAGTACCTATACACTTTTTGTTTTATAACCATAGTTTTTTAATTTTCAGTCGAAGTAGGTATTTACCTACTCATAAACAAAATAAACTCATCTTCATTTTCTGTATAAGATTTGATATGCTACGGTAAGAGGAAGTATCAGATTCGTGTCTAGTTTTTATTTCTACATTTAGTTTAGATACTCATATTAATTTTCTCTACGGATTCATTGCTGGTTGTCAAGCTTGAAACTTTTTTAGGTGCCAACAAGAATCTTTTTTTGTTTTAACTAAGAAAACCTGTTATAGAATATCGCTCTCGTTCTCCTACTACTACCACACAACTTACCAGAACTACTACTATTACAACTACTACCTACTACTACAAAGTACCACAACTATTTACTAGAAACGGTTCTCCTATGGTAGCCCGAAAACTTAATCTTATTTTCACTACTACTAATTTCATTAGCCCTAAAATGAAAAAGCCGAATTTTTAATTTTCCTAACTATTTATTAGCCCTAATTTTAACATGCCGAATTTACGTTATATTTAATTTCACTAGCCCTAAAATCAAAAAGCCGAATTTTTACACACACACAATTCTGTATTCCCAAATTACACACACGATTACCGCTCAGCCAATTTTAGCATTTAGGTTTTATTCCGTACAATGAGTGACTTGCTAGCCTATATACCTTACTATATCTACCCTAACATCAACAGAAGAAATCGAAAAATTCTAACACACTTTTGATTTCAATTTTTGATTCCTCAAATATAGCCTAATTTTAGCATTCCGAATTTACGGACCTAATTTCACTAGCCCTACATAAAATAACAACATTAATTTTCGTCAATGTATTGCTGGAATTGAACACTTATTTAACAACATATTGAATGGCATCCATCTACTACTTTCTTAGTGGGAGTTATCTATTGGCTGCTATAAAAAAAACCTAACATTCTGAACCTAACCTAACTGAGTCGCTTCTACTCCAAACCGTCTTGCTCGCTTGCTTCACTCGCTCACACGAATTTTTTTTTACCTTTAGTACAAGTAAACATTAGGGTTCATAACTTTAGGTCTATTAATCTTTAGGAATAATCATTATTAGTTTTAGTAATATTAGAGCATTTAATGTTTAGTACAAGTAACCATTAGGATGTAAAACTTTAGGTCTAGTAATCAATTCGGACATACAAGTTTAGCTGTCATGATATTAGGGCTAGTGAGGGTGAACCTAGAAGACAATATGCCAAAAACTTTAAAAATAAATAATTAAAGACCCCGACGCAAAAAGAGCGGTGTTATAAGTTTGACCGCTATGTGTGTCTGTATGTCTGTGTGTCTCTCTGTCTGCTGTGGCACCGTAGCTCTTAAACGGTTGGACCGATTTGAATGCGTTTTTTTATTTGAAATCAGGTTAGCGATGGTTCTTAGTCTTAGATGTCTCATCAAAATCGGTTCAGCCGTTTTTGAGATATTGAACATTGAAGTGGCAAAGTCGGGGGTTTTCCAACTTTTTGTTGGTAAGGTTATTGAGATTGTCGTACATGATTCAATGTTTTATACATGTAAGGTACCTAAGGCTTCTGCTATGAATATATTGCCTATGTCTCATTTTGGCCAAGCTCCAGGCGGGTGCTAATAGCCGGCATGCAGCTAACGACCCGTCGCGGTCACCCGCAGCGTTCAGATCAAATCACCAGGCCGTTTCAATTACCTAGGCTAGGCAGACCGACGTGTAAACCTGCAGAATTATTAAAAGGAATATGCCTATAGGTATGTCACGCGAGTAAAAGTGTGAATAATTTGATCAGTTTGACATATATCCTACTAATAATATTTATGCGCGTGCGTGCATACGTGTGTGCTACTTTTACCCCGATATTTCGAGCAGATTTTTTTTACACAACGAAGAGCGCTATGTAAGTTTTGAGAAATTTGTAAATAAAAAAAGATTCATTATTATTATGTACAAATTATCCTCCTGCTGTATAGGTAGAAAAATTAAGTACCTTCCTATGCCTGTTTTGCATGTTACTATAGTTCGAGTAACATGTCCGTAACAGTTGATGTTCCAATTGCAAGAAGCGCCTATTTAAAGTTTTTCCCTTATTATATACTCTATAAAAACATACTTAGTGTAGCAGGTACGCCAGAAATTGGATAAGCAAGTAGATATCTTACTTGATTTCCTACTTACCAAGAATTTGATGTCAATATTATTTTCTTTATGTTAACTTTTCCCCATTACACGATGGGTGGTGCCGTATAGAGCTATATTTACCTTCAAATAGTCGTACTCCAGTGGCTAAATTATCCTGATAAATTCTATTGTGCGGGTAATAGAGGGGACTTTACAGCGTTTAAACCGCCATTTTCCTTATGTTACGAAAATATAAGGATAATGCCCATGAACTAAAACAACACCACACCCACCACATATGATGGACCGCTGTTATAATTAAGTACACAAGCAGGTATGGCAATGGGTTCAGACTCAGCATAAGCTGTGGCCTAACAAAAAACAGCCTGCGCCCGTCCCACAGCGTGACAGCCAATTCTAAAGTCGTAATGATAATGACGTGTAAATACGTCTTTCCGACTAAGCAGGAGAAATATGCACTACCTAAAGAACAAGGAAATCAGTTGGTTGGCAAATTTGTCGAGAAATTTCTCATTATGCTCAATTACACTCTCAGCAGGACTCCTATAATGAACGTTCTTTCTGCGCGAACGGTAAAACGACAGCGTGCTTCGCTTTATCTCAAAAGCATGGGCGGGTAGTGAGACGGATTCGTATTATAAATGTCATCTTCGTCCAATATAATTTAACTATGATTGCACGTTTTCTGTAGGATAGTGAAAAGCTAATTCTTCGGAAATGTAATTACGGGCAATAGGTAGTATAGCTAGCTAAATGAGAATCCTTTATTACGTAGGTATATAATACGCGTCATATTTTATGTACTTAAATACTTCAGATTGGTAACACTCGATTAAATGCGCCTTTTCAAGCTTTGCTTTTACAAAGCCCATGAGTTTTTAAATGACCCTTGGCTGGATAATAATTTGCATTTTATTTTGTATATTTAGGCGGCACCAATTTAATGTTAGACCAGCATTCACGCATGATTTAAACGTGACCCTACTCATAATATAAATCATTTGAATTTGACGGATACACATTTTACCAAAATACATTAATTTGAATACTAATAATTATGTTTATAAATAAAATACATTAAATGGATCCATTGTATTTTACAGAAATTTATAGGTACAATTTCGTGACGTACATGTAAGAGAAAGAGTATATTGATCGTAGGCAGACACATAAAGTTTGTAAAGAATAAGGAAAAAATACTTTTTTATTTTATTTGACTGGTTGGCAAACGAGCAAGTGGGTCTCCTGATGGTAAGAGATCACCACCGCCCATAAACATCTGCAACACCAGGGGTATTGCAGATGCGTTGCCAACCTAGAGGCCTAAGATGAAGTACCTCAAGTGCCAGTAATTTCACTTAGTCGTTTGATGATGGATGAAGCATAAATCCTAAACTATTTATTATTTAAAATTTACTCGGCCACACCTACTTGTAGTTTTGTAGGTATATTTACACAGTACAAGCAAAGAGCATAGTTTAACAGCAAGGCACTTTCAAGAGTGATAAAACAAGATCAGAGGGGTTCGAAATCATTGATTCTGTGTGTGTAGCTTAACAAGAGGCGATGCTAATCGACAGAACAGCCACGGGCTTTATTCCCCAATCGTTTCACTTTTACTGCTTTTGCTAGCTCCGGAATACACCTAACGCGTTTTAAAACGTATTAACTCCACGGCTAGTTGTTTGTTTTTGTTGTTTATAGGGCAATTGTCGTTGAAAGATATTCTATTACACATAAATCGCCGGTACTAACTCTTTAGTTTTATTATCGTCTATTCTTGGGTTGTTGTTTGAAAGTTATAGGTGTTAAATAACTAGCGTCGGATTTTTACGCGGACCTCCCGCGCAGCAGAAAATTCAATGAAAGAACGGTCTTTTGTTTAGAATTAGGTACTACGGTATACGTCTTACTATCCACTACGCTACATGATGGACTAAACGGTGATAATTCAAAGACAACTGTGTTATTAATTTCAGCATAGTGCACGTTTCTGACTTACGTTAAACACAGGCCGATGAATGAACCGAACTGAGATTTGATTGAAAGACAGACATACAGCTGGCCGAAACGTTGCAAGACTATTGCAAGAAAATATTTTGTCTAGATGTTGTTTAGAATTACTAGTCGATAAATAATAGTTTTTTTATTTGTTTGTAATCTTGCCTTCTGCCGATTGTCGATATACTCATACTTCCTTAATGATAACATCACTATCACATATCATTTTCTGAAATTGTTCTTTAGGTAGGTATAGAACCGGACGACATAGACTATGGAATCCAATGCAATCCATCTTTATTTTCAATTTAACGGAAAGGATTGGATTAAACTAATAAAAACACACACAAATTAAATTCCAGGTCTTGAACACCATGGAAACAAATCCGATAAGGACCTTAGGTTTTCCTTTTTTTAATTTAATCTTATATCCTAGACGCAGTGTAGTAAAGTGTTTTGTTAAAATGCGTTAGAAACTCGTTGAAACCGTTCCTAATATAACTCCACGCTATCCGCAAATTACATACGTGGGTGTATTGACTTTATTATGAGCCGGTAATCAGAAATGTTAATTCAATCGTCATTTCGCTAACGAACCCGAACATTTCTATTAACGATCTGCAAACTGGAGTAATGTACGCTTCGCCGTATTTTGCCGAAATGTCAAGCGAGTCAATGTACATTTAGCGTCTATTGCTCGTAATAAACCTTATTGTAAAACGCTTTCGGGATTAAAACGGAATATACTGCTGATTTTATCATCCGAGTCTGTTTTGTGTTGAAGAGAACGCGCTAACAACGTAGAAAAGCGTCTTTTATTAGCATAATGATTTATTTAAATCGCTACTTTAAGTAAAACCAGACAAAAACTGTTTTGTATCGCGTAACTTCATCACATGTAGGTATACACAACGCTAAGTTTTATCGTCATTTTATCTCGCTGCTATAAAATAAAGAATAATAGCAAAAAATAATTATATTCGTATCTGTGCGATAGAAAAAACGTATCTGATTTATTCAAACATCATCAATTAAAAGTACTTAAACGATATTTTTAGTAATAGGATGCCAGCAAATATCCAACAAAGCCCATAAACTTGATCTTCTTCTGTTTCAGCTCATTGATCTGGAAGCAGCGATCCACGCTGCGGCCGTAAAAGAGAGAGAAGAAGCAAGAGCTGCTGAGAAGAACAAAGATGGCCAATCTAGTGGACGGAGCAGTCCGCGACCACAGTCGCCTGACGGATCTATTCACAAGGACCTAACGAGGGTCCCTTCAAAGTTGAGCAGAAAAAGCAACATCTCAGTGGAACCGAGTCATCGTTTTATAAAACCGATAATCTTAGTGAATGACAGACCACCTGATGATGCTGATGACAAATGGACTCACATAGTCGACATGATCTCACATAGTGACAAGTTCAAAGAAATCAGGGGAAGGAAGAAGTTCAAGCGAAAGTTTTGTAGAAGTAAAAGGAACGCTACGTTTAAAAGATCCTATTCAATTGCGTGACGTAACGACTTTTATTTTAGTAGTATAATAAATAATTTAATAATGTCAAACCTAAGATACATTATTAAATTATTTATGTTTGACATTATTAAATTATTTATGATTTTGAGCGGACGATATAAAAATAATTCAGCCTGATGAAGAATCGACACAAGTTATATTCAATAAATATTCTGCTTCTATTTTTATAATTATTTTAATACCTACCTTATAATATTAGTTAGGTACACAATATGTAAGTTTTAAGATAGGCATTTTGTAAATTTATTTGAATAGTGTTTAAATAAGTATCTAAACCATTTACATCCTAAATTTTTAAGTAAATTTTAACGATTTTATTATTTTTTTATGTCTGTCTGTCTATGTCAGTAACCATCTAAAAAGGACCTCTGCTAACACTGGATATTCAATGTAACTACACATTTGTACGGAAACCTTTAATTTTATTGAAGTGTTGTTAAAGATTTGTTACAAGCATCAGCTTATCAAAACACAGTATCTAAAAAACAAGCCAAAAGTATTTATTATACAGAATATAAGTAGGATTTCATTGTAAAAGTATAGTTTCCTCTGTGGACATTTTTATAGCTGATTTACCACAATCAGAGAAATAGCTCTAATCCCAAGCCACCAAAACCAATATAAATCAAAGTCATAAAGTTAGCTTGTCTTCCAACAACTCACTAAATGTTTAAAAGTCAGCAAGAAGGTTATTTTTTGTCGAATAAAGGGGGAAAACCGGACATAATTGAATCACGTTGAAGAACCTTTAATTAAGTTATCCAACAGTTTTTCCTTTCAATTAATTTGAGGTTAATAGGATTTGCAAAATGTAATACTGGAATACCGTGAAGCTTAGGATTTTTAAGTTAAGTACCTACTGTCAAGGGCAAAGATATCGACACGGCCAAAGTTACAAAAATGTATATAAACTTACACGACTTTATGTACTTAACATTAAGCCGTGTATACATATTTTTGCAACTTTTGCCGTGTCGATATCTTTGCCCTTGACGTACCTGGAAGAATAAAGACAACACGTTTAGTTCTTGACTAATAAATTACTGAGAGGTAATATTGAACATTTCCCTTTAGCAATATTTTGCCTTTGGCAAGCTTTGATTTAAATCAACCAATCATTTTTTATTATTATTCATAATGCCGTGTGACATGACACAACTCTTTACAGTACTTATACAGCCAAGGGTAGTTAGTAATTATCTTACCTTGCTGTCCACTAAAACATGTGCAGCCATTAAAATTTATATTGATATTTAGAAGTGTTAACAAAAGTGCTTGGATTTTAATCTTTAATGGACAGAGGAACGCCTGAAAGGCATCTAAAGTTATAAATGGATATTAAAGATCTAAAAAATGGCAATTTTCATGCCATTTTTTTTTCAATAAAAAATACTGTCTCCTTCGTCGTGGCGTTACATTAACGCCTAACCTTTGCCCTTATTGTGCCACTCAATCGCCTGAATATAAAAATGAAAGTTTAAAAGTGTTGAAATTATTTTTGCGAGCAATTCGGCACAATAGCATTCGATAAACCTATTCAATAAGATATAAGAGGTAGAGGAGGCTTTAAGACTAACAACTCTTTGTACTCTAAACTTTCTAATCACAAAGAGAAGGTAGATAAAGGAACTAGATCGGGTGTATACAAGCTCACTTGTAATGACTGCAGGTCGCAGTTTTAATGCTAGACTTAAAGAGCATGTTTCGGCATATAGGAATGAGCATCCTGATAAGTCGAATTTTGCCAAACATTTGTTGGAATTAAACCATTCTTTATCGGACTCAGATGTGTATGAAGTGTTACATTATTATGGCAAGGGGTTTCGTCTCGATGTTTTAGAATGCATGGAGATAATTAGATACAACAGTATGGGGTCTATTATTAATAAGCAGGTAAATTTAGTTTCATCTCCCTTGCTACGGCTTGGATCTAATTTCAGCAATGGTAGTTAATAAAACATGCCTTGACAGTAAATAAATAAAAATCAAGGTAGTTTTGAAGGACGGTTAAAAAAATCAAATAATTTGTGGGTAGTTTTGTTTTGTTTCATAAAATATATGTGGGTACTTGGGGAGTTACAGTGACAAATTGAAACGTTGGTTGTGGTTCGTTAGTCTAACAACTGGTAGCATGGTGTACGGTTGTGTCACTCTGAAGATGAGGTCTGGTTGAGTTCGAAACGCGTCAGTGTAGTGTGGTGGTGGTGATAGATGGGTTTGTGTGATTTGTGTGCGTTCTTACAGTGTGGAGGTGGAGGAACTGCATGAACACGCATATTTTGCATAAGGTTAGCTATTGTATGGTCGCAGGTGAGCAAGGATTTTTTTTTGTTCATTGATATGGACCTCCGCAAAGTAACGCCTGATCCAATAAATTATATAAGAGGTGTTAATTATTCTCTTGAAAACCTCAAATACCCTGACTGCCTTTTTATTTTACGTTACTTTAATGCATATAAGTATATTAGTAATTTCAACTAATATTCGTATGTTTCGCAAAAGTAATCAGTAATTCTACTTTCTACACTCTTCTTCTTTCTTTATTTCTACTCGTATGGCCACTCCCTTATATTTGACACTGAATGTACAGTCAAGTGCATAGATAGGGTAATTCCAGGACAGATGCCCCAGTGAGATCGATGCCTCTATTTTCATTTCGGCTAGTAACAAAACTATGAGGCTAAAATGTCACTACATAATAGCAAGCATCATCCCTGTAAAACTCGGTGCCGCTGTGATCGTAAGCAAGAGCGTACGCGTTTCGTCTGTGAGTGCCAAAACCTTCCGCGACGAGACCTCGGAGAACGTGGAAATTATATTCGTAAGTGTTTGTTTTGGAATAACTTTTGACTCGCTTATAATTTATGTCTTTCATAAATTGATTTGGTTGCACCAAAGCTTAAGCTACATCGATTAATATGTTGTATTGTGATTTTATCATTAGGTACATCATTTTTTACCTAAAAGGCATAGCTATCCTCTATAGTTGCCCCGTTTTATAATCGCCATAGATGCCCCTAAGGGCATCCTCAACTGCTAGTCCTGCCCGCGAGCTGCTCCAGCAGTACCGGCCATTTGGTAAATTTCGGTGGATGAAGGCCGCTTCCAATCCAAGCAACTGGAGGTCTATGGGGGAGGCCTATGCCCAACAGTAGACGCCCTACATCTGATATGGTGATGATGATAGAGGTAAAATACCTCGTAAACAATATACGAGAAAACAGAGCTTAACTTCGCCTGGTCTGAAGAAAGCATGCTAGCAGCCTTCAAGTAAATGAAGAAGGGAGAAAAAGGAGTCAACAAAATGGCAAAAACGTGTACAATACTGCCTAGGATACTAAGACGACGTTTTGCCAACAACGACAATAACAATTATGTACATAACTTGTATTTATATGTAGTGTGGTTTCTGATGGTGTTGGCAAATAGGTATTAAAAAATAATTGGTTCTAATTATTTCAAAATAATGAAAATAAAAGACAAACGTTTAACTTAGCATGTTTAATTTTAAAGAACATCAATCCTCTGACCCACTTTTGCGCCGAGTCGTCTATCCCCCACGGTAGGCACCTATCCCATTTTTAAGGGTCAAAATAAGTACGATTTAGACAAAATCTATGCGACTTATATCAAAACAAGTACAGTAAAATAATAGATAAAGGATCATAGTTATCGTACGCATTACTATTAAATGATGAATTATTGAGTTAGATAGATAGTGCGACATAGTGCGATTTCAAAAAGTAGGGCATCTATCCTGGACTTACCCTATCAATACGGCCAAAGGTACAAAATATGTATATACACGACTTTGTGCACCTAACATTAAGGTCTTGTATACATATCACAGTAAATTTGGTCGCGTCGATATCTTTGCACTTGACTGTACTGTTTTTTTAATTATAAAAAATACAAATTATATACATAAATAAAATAAAAAATATATAGGCAAACGTTGACTTTGAGTTGATATTCTCTGAATAAAGCTACTACATTATTCTACTAAGTAACATGTAACGAAATAATTATGTCGTAAACTGAGCTATCTCGTATTGTTTCATCTTGCTCCAATTTCCGCCTACGTGCCAGTGGCAATTAACTCTACGATATGTTATTTCTCAAATTTGCATTTTACACTGACATTCAATTGAGAGCGAATGTTCTGGTAGCTTAGATACCTACAACTTGAAGCTAACTAAATGAAAGTGTATATAAATCGCGTTAAGTGTTAAAAAATACAAAGCGTAGCATATACCGGATGTGGCCTGTAATTATGAGCAAATAATGAAAACATAGATCATACTCGTCAAAATGAACAAACTTTTAAAAATAATTAGTAAGTGTTTAATTTTTATCAGATACACTTTAAAGTTTATTCGAAGAAGCAATGTAAAGCAAAATGGTTGATGTTTGTAGCGTGACAGGCGACGTTAGTTGTGTTCTAGGATGGCGTACATTGATTGCAGTAAGTATTTATATTGTATGAAAAAAGGAAAGCCTAAAGACCATTATTTTTAAAAGTCGCTGAACTAATGTTGTTTAGTTTGACCAAAACATGTTTTTTTATATATACTATCATATTACAGGCCACACCCGGTATAGCTTAGC
The DNA here is from genome assembly GCF_025370935.1 of Choristoneura fumiferana. Classification (NCBI taxonomy): domain Eukaryota; kingdom Metazoa; phylum Arthropoda; class Insecta; order Lepidoptera; family Tortricidae; genus Choristoneura; species Choristoneura fumiferana. Next base: position 7,900,414 of record NC_133476.1, on the reverse strand, counting down.
AGCGTGGCGTGTATTAGCGCCTACACACACATACCCTAACCTCTTCTCGGAGGAAGAATGTAAAACTAAGAGTTGTTATTATTTATTTCTGTTAATTATTGTAGGTATATACTTATTATTTGTTTGTTGATAAATAAGGAATATCTCAAATCCAGTGGTTGTAAATAAGGAAATAATTAAAACATGGTTGAAAAACTAAAAATCAAATTTGTTACTTGTACCAGTATACTTAGTTTTGTATAATGTACTGTAACTATTGTGCACAAAATTGTTTATGAGTGATTGGTTCGCCAACGAATCGCTTTGCAATTTGGCGTAATATTTCTTATGATGTGTATATTAATATTTTACAATAAATTAAAAAAAAGTCACAAACTTTCATATTTTTATAATATTAGTAATTTATTTATCGTATTCATCAAATCCGCAATTTAATAATAAGCACGTAACAGACAGACATACAAAAAGAGTTACTTCTTCATTTGTAATATCATCGTGGTCAGCAGAGTATCGTATGGTTCGATCCTGGGCTCGCACATCTAATCGTAAGTTTTTCAGAATTCATGTAAAAGATTACATTTGAAATTAACAATAAGTAAGCAAGAACTATAAGCAAGCTGTATTACATTGCGAGGCCGTAAAGCAAACGAGCTTGGAGTTGTCAATCAAGCGTAACGTAACTTGCACCAATAGGGGATCGTTAGGATTGAGCGTAAAAATCTGGCCCAATATCTCGCTACGGCGAGTAAAATGCGCTTTGGAAAAGGTTTTCAGCTTTTCTTGGCAAAATCTGAAGTCACGTATTACAGAGTTCTAAATATATTCCATTTTTATTCTAGTTTCCACACGTCCATTAGCTACGGACGTTTTCGTTCAATTACTGATATCTACGAGGTTTTAAAAAAAGTGTACCAGAATGTAACTAGTTAAAGCTTTTTGAATCTTTTTTAGCGGTCACTTACTATTCAATATCATACTCACTCTCACTGCACAAAATTTAGTCCACTGTGCCTACATACAAAATTACCTGTTACTGCATACATTTGAGGGCCAGATTTTATGCCGCTCAGTATATTATAGTTTAGAGTTTAATTTAATTAAATCTAGAAATGATCCCCTTGGAAGAGGTTCAGAAGGTTGGCAGTGTTACCTTATTGAAAATCTGAGATTCGTTGAGAGAGTCTGTTTGGTTTAAAAATAAGTTTTTTTTTAAAGTATCGCTTTACAAATTGCTTGCCTTTGGCCCCACACTAGACAAAGCCTGTCACGTGTCGTTGTTTTTTTTTTTAATTGTTTTAAAGCATATTTTTTATGTTTCTGTGAAAATACAGCTTAAAAGTGTAAGAACACAAAGTTTATAATGAGAAAAATGGTATGGGCTACTCATAAGTTTTCTTTTGATACCCAATATTTTAGCTACAAGGATAAAAAAACACTCCTAAAGAAGTAAAATAAATAACTAAATCGCAGACACCATTTTGAAATATTAGATATTCGACAGTTTTGACAAATTTAACGATACCTGAACTAATGAAATGAATGAAATGAAAATGCTCTGAACACGCTTCTACACCGTTAATAATAGAGTCGTGTTCAAATTTTTGTTTTTGATCAAATTTTTGCTCACAAGTTTATGAACGCGACTGTACACACACCTACATACAAACGCTCGAAAAAACATAACCCTCCTTAGGCAGTCGGGTAGTTATTAGAAGGCATGCGCTGACAAGGTACTAAAGTGTAAACGTAACTGTAAGTACCTACGAGATGATAAATATGCGTGGCATATCAGGTGTAATGACAGAAACGTATCTATACTAGGGGAGACCGAGAGGAAAGTTGGGACATTGTCGATTTTTGAGAACTTATTTTCTGCTAGCGAGCTCGCAACAGCGCGTGTTTGAACCTGAACTAAAAAACGCACACTATTGCAAGCTCAGTTACTTATATGTTCCAAAAAATAGACGTTGTCACTACTCTCCTCTGTCGCAACTGTCCTCGGTCTCCCCTACACAGGTTCAAGCCTATTCTAATTCTAAATTGTACCTACCCGTACCTAGCTACATTAGTCTATTATTACATGGACTTTATTCACTTATGTACTGTAAATTTAATAAAGACTGCAGGCTACGTAATCAATCTTAACTGTTTCCAAGTGTCGGCCTTCATCTCTTTTCAGTGCTTCAAAGCGTCAGAAACAAAAGGTCCGCTAACGTCGAGAAGCCGCGCCATAACCCGTATCATCCGCGTTTTATCGCATCTGGCGTTAATATTTAAAAGGCGTGATATTTCTAAAGGCCCGAAGCGGGTATCCGTATAATCATATACATAACACCGCAGCACAGAGAATGATGGATTAATTCATGACGCCTGCGTGCCCGAACACGTTTATGATTCCCAGAGAATTCCGTGTCGTTCATGTCAGTCGTATCATAATGAAAGATGAAAGCCTTGGGTATACGCGATGATAAAAAGATAAATTGTTCCGAGAACCTAATTTGTAGGTTCGTGCTATGATACTTGAGCAGTGAAATATATCAAATTGCGTTTTGGTAATGAAAGATTATCTATTACCTACGTGCTTTGTTAGCAGTGCCATTCTTACGGAAGATACTGAGATAATTAACAGTCCATGTATCAAATCAGAAATGAGGAGATACGTCGGAGAATGAGGGCCACCGACATAGCCAAGCGAATTAGCTCGTTGAAGTAGCAATGGGCAGGCCAGGCCATATAGCACGGAGAACAGATGGCCATTGGGCTGAAAAGTTCCCGAATGGAGACCGCGGATCGGCAAGTGCAGTGTAAGACGCCCACCAACCAGATGGATGGATGACCTGGTTAAAGCCGCGGGTTCAAGGTACTTAGATGTAGCCCGCTTCCAATCGAAGCAATGGATGTCCATAGGGGAGGCCTATGTCCAACAGTGGATGTCCTACGTACGGCTTATATGATGATGATGATGATGGTGTAAAATCAGAATACATATAGAGGTAGTTATATACCTACCGAAAATACAAACAGAGACATGGATGCACAGAAAAACCAGAAAAAGAGACCAGCGCTGGGAATCGAACCCAGGTCCTCAACAATCCGTGCTGCGTGCTATAACCTCTACAACACCGCTGGACAGGAATCTAGACACGAATTTTTCCTATGCATACATATCTCAGGTTGCTTTTTATCTACTACGCTACTTAAGCAGCAGCACGAGCGACATCTATGTTCCGCTCTCATCGAGAGACGTCACATTCTTTCGGAAGTAACCGCTCACCCAGACAAAAGAGATGTCGCTACCAAGCAATCAAATTATGATTGGTTTTTTGGAGTATTTTTGTTTTTTTTTTTCATCTCAAAATTTGTTACTTTTACGGGTATCCCGTGAAACCAATCAACCAACCAACCAACCGTGGTTTCACGGGATACCCGTAAAAGTAATAAATTTTGAGTTGAAATAAAAAATACAAAAAAACTCCAAAAAACCAATCGTAGTTATATACTTAATAAATAAATAAATAAAAATAAAAATAAAATAAAAAAGCCTTTTATTTCTCGTATACCAGTAGCAGCAGTTCGAAACATTAGGTTATAATCACTATAGTACTATAATTATGAAAAAAAAGTAAAAAAACAAAAAACAAAAGTATATAATCTTTTATCATGCGGAACTCCTCTTAGTTGAGGGTAAAGGCCTCCTCCAGAGATGCCCAATAGTCTCTATCATTTACTTAATATGTACCTAATCTATCCGCCTACGCAGCATCGTCGACGCGTCTCATATAGCACATATAGCTACTATATAGCTACCGTTATTATTCTAATATTACATATGTTATTACATTCGGTAATCTTCATGCTCGCACCATGCCGTCACAAGTAGTTCCGCCTTCAGGATGAATATAATTTCTAACGGTGTTTACCAAACATCAAGTCGAAACTATTAACCTAATGTTGTACGGACCCCTATTGCCGGAACCTTCATAACAATTCAGAATTAAATTCTTGGAAAATTAGGAGGAAACAGCTAGATTGTCACAGAATACGAGGGTAAGAAATCCAGCAGCACCCACCTCGATAAAAGGCTTTATGACATTGAAACATTTAGGGGCTGTTTCACCTTCCATTGATTAGTGTTAACTGGCGGTTAGGTTAGGTTAGGTTAGGTTAGTCAGGTAGACGCCCAGCCTCCAGTGCTGGACTCGGGGGAGTTCGCCACAGAAAGCACGGGACGGAGGCAGAGGAGGAAGACTCGCCCTACCATCATGGCGCGTCTTCGAGGTGGGTCGCCTAACGGCGACAGCCGCTGGCAGGGTCGCAGAAGTAAGCCACAAGCGTTCCTGTGGCCCTGCCGCTATGTGGCGAGGCGGAAATTCCGGGGAGTTTTTAGTGGGTAGGCCGGGGTCTTCTGCTCCGGGAGTCCCACATATCCGTCCCAGCCAGGCGGAATGCGTAATTGCATTTTCTCCCCGAAAAAAAAAAAAAGGTTAGTCAGGTAGGTAGTTAGTTAGGTAGGTCTCTATTTGTTTTGTTCGAATAGACGGAGACGGCATCACATTTAACCGTCGGTTAACGCTAAACAATGGATGGTGAAACCGCCCCTTAACTTCATAAATTGCTGCGTAGGTGCGGCTTTTAATCCTCAATTAAAATGCTAACTGGTTCATTTCAGAGTACTTTTTCAAGTTTAACTCGTATCTACGACGTTATTTATTTTATATTTAAAGATTATAATAGGTCGGAATAAAATAATTTCTTTGCTCACCCGCGACCTGATGATAGCTAAGTCTATGCAAAATATGCGTGTTCATGCAGTTCCTCCACCTCCACACTGTAAGAACACACACAAATCACACAAACCCATCTATAACCACCACCACACTACTGATATATTATATAATAACGATTATAATAGCGTAATATAATGTCCCACTGCTGGACAACCTTCCCAGCTCCTGGCCCGGTACAATGTCAGGCCAATCCCTTGCATACGCATCGAAATCGTCCCTCTGCCTACTTCTTGGCCTTGAAAATAAGTAGGAAACATTTAGGCATACGATACGATACGACTACCCCCTAAAATGTGTCACGTTTGAGAGTAATTCACAGATCAATCCGCTAGGAAAACCACCCAGACGCCGCCGATGCCTTGTAACTTATTTGAATTCCTGCCGCACTTTGTCTCATAGACGTTCCTCGGGCCTCGATATTGGCGAACCAGCCGCTGCGAACTCAGATTGCGTTTAGAATAACAATATTTGCATTCATTATATTAAACGGAAACATTTACCCAGTCCTGCTTTGACAGGTGCGTCAATAAGGGAACCGATAAAAAGTAATGATGCTCCTGTTATCGATACTTTACGACTGTCCTCTAGAGAAAATTTAATGAAGAGCAACGAAATTCGACTCTACCACTTTGTTTTTCTTTTGACTTTATAAAGTTAACCCATCTTTCTCGTTCAAATTTTGTTATAATTTATTCTGAAAATTTTGAATGCGGCCTGCAGGTTTAATGTTAACGGTCTTTCCTTCGAATTCGAAATAAAGGAGGGGAAAACGTAGGTACTTATTCAGATTCCTTTCAGATTTGAATTTGCATGAAACTGTTTTCAATTTCTCAAGTTCAGCATGATCACTTCGTGTTCTTCTCAGTCAACACATTAACAACAGTCAGGAAATTATGAAAGTTAAGTTTCCATAACACCTGCAACTAGTTTTCCTTTGAATTTTCTTGTGTGTAAGCCGTCTTTATAATCGTTACGTATCGTGTTTATATAAAAACATAATAGAATAGAATATAATAGAAATATGTTTATTCAGCCAATACATCAAAACAAAAAACCCACTTACAAAATGAAAATGAACAGAAAAACAAACAAATAAGGATGTGAAGCCGAAATGGCTTATCCCACTAACATATTAAATACAAAAGTTTGTAAGTCTGTTTGTTTATTTGTTTGTTGATACTTCTTCACGTTTTCGCTGAACTGATTTAGATGAAATTGGGTACACAGATAGTTTGAGTCTCGAGGAAGGACATATGATAGTTTTTATCCAGGAAAGTTGCATAGTTCCCTCGAGATAGTGAAAACCGAATTCTACGCGGACGGAGTCGCGGGTAACGGCTAGTAATTTACAAAACTACCTTTATATTAAGTATTCAAAGCTTATTTTTCATTTACTTTACAGTTTATCTCACTGTTATACGTATACTATCTTACCTACATCCTGTAGTACAGATACGAGTACAGGTATTGATCACTTTCAATCAGCTCTCCTGACTATGTTTATTTAGGTACAAAGTGTCCAGAAACTTCTCCAGTTGCTTCACTGGGGCGCTGCTGAGCTAACAAACTAATTGAAAATGCGCTGAGGAAAGAAGTTGATATAAAATGAAGTCCCTTTACAGCCAGATTAAAGAAACATGGTTTATCTATATCTATAGATACAATACGAAGACGTTTGATGGAAAATGGATTCAAATTTCGAAGTACTATGAAGAAACCGCTCCTTACTGAAAAACACACGGGAAAGAGACTGTCATGGGCGAGTGAAAACAAAAACCGGGATTGGAATAATATAATATTTTCAGATGAAGCTTCATTTTGGGCAGCTAATTACTCAACTAGGGCTTGGTCTACGGCTGATAACAGATTGCTCGTGCGGACCGTCAAGCACCCAGTAAAGGTGCATGTTTGGGGATGCTTCTCAAAACAGGGTTTTGGCCTTTTGCACTTATTCACTGGTTCACTGGATGTCCTAAAAATGACGAAAATTTATGAAAAGGCATTGTTACCTTCCGCTAAGAAGATGTTCTCAAGGCATAATGCTTCATGGATCCTGCAAGAAGATAATGACCCTAAACACCGAAGTCGGGTTTGTACTGCGTGGAATTCCGAAAATGGGATCGATGTTTTGGATTGGTCCTGACAATCACCCAATGCCAATCCAATAGAAAATGTATGGGCGTGGATGAAGTTGAAATTACGAGGAAAAAATACTGTTAGCGTTGTTGATCTATCTCGAGAACTGAACTCCATTTATGGAGGTCTTTACCTCGCAGTTACGCTGAAAATTTAGTTGAGAGTATGCCTCAAAGATGCCAAAATTATAGATAATTCAGGAGACTGGACACCTTATTAAAAATAAAGCATGAAAGTGTAATTCATTAACTATATAATTATAGAATTTCGCATCATAATTCTTTTCCTTTTTCGAAGTTTTACCGGTCACGTTCTTATCATACATAGTGTACGTTTTATTTGCTGTGTTTCTGTTATGTTTATTGTATTATTATTCTTTTAATGTGGCAATAAATAACTTTTTTTTAGATATGAGCAGGACTTACTGATTTAGTGAGATTAACGTTATTTTGTTTAATGTTGATAACAATAAGTTTTAAATTATTTACTATGTGCATGGTCACTGTGCTGTTAAGATTATTGAGTTCTTACTTAGGTAAACATGATTGTAAACGATCCATTATCAATTACTGAGGCTGTAATGTTGGTCCTGCTCACGTCTCCTAAAGCACCCAATATTGGGCATTAACGTGTCGCACACTCAGACCGTTACCTTATCATCAGCGTTATTTTATAATATCTAATTATATAGGCAATCGCCATCATGCTAGCAACTCACAACAGATTTCTGCATTACCGCAGCGCCACGAGCGCTCATCACGCCGACTGCGAGAAATGCGGTTTTCGCTTCGAATACAATAAGTCACGCGACCCTGGCCCTATACTACGAAGTGCAAAATTCGAACTTTGTATCTTGCCGTCCCCCAGTCGCTTATATTATTTAATACGAGAGTGAGAGGGACGGTACAATATGAACTTCGATTTTCGAATTTCGTAGTAGCCCCCCCTGTAATTTGCTACAGCCACTGGATTCAATAAGAGATGCAAAATAGATTTATATTACTCATCTCTCAACTCGACCGCTCTGCCAAGTAAATCAAGTTCGATGCTTGATTCCAACCGGGTTCTCTAAGATTATACTGGATCGAATCGAAAGTATATTTTTATAAATAGACACAACAGAAAAATTTAACGTTATTCTTAGCAGAATGTATTGTTTTTTTATTGCTTTTATTTAACTTGAAATTTATGGTTGCATTCAGTTTGTACATAATTACCTTGTTGTAGTACTTAATAGTACTTATTAGTTGTCGTAGTACCTACCTACACCACATACATATATACTCAATCAGCGTGCGACTACTTCTTTAGCTTCGACCGGGGGGCTTCTACGAAATTCAGAATTCTTATCTTTCACTGCTGTCCCTTTCACTTTTTAACCGACTTCAAAAAAGGAGGAGGTTCTATGTTCCGATGTTTGTATTTTTTCATGTATGTTCACCGATTACTCAGTCAATTGTGGACCGATTTTCAAAATTATTTTTTTAATCGAAAAGGTATTCTTTTGAGGTGGTCCCATTGTCACCAAGTCAAGATCTGATGATGGGATCCTAGGGAAATCGAGGGCAAACCTCAAATTTTATAGGCACAACTATGGCGATTTTTGCGTTTTTAGCATTAAGATGAGCATTTACATTCAGAAAGTATCATTTGGTAACCTGGACCTGATGAAGAAGACCGTGATGACCAATGGAATTCATCAAAGCTAAGTAATGCTCGCTCGTCTATAAACGATCATGATTAATATACCTAGATAAACGACTAAGAAGAAGCTTTAAGTTAATGATTCTTTCGAACTGATATGATGCTGAAGCCAGAAGGTAGGCAACGGAACTCTGTTATAAAACAAAGCAACTAAGTCGTGTTGGGCTTAATAGAATCGTTATGAGACGTACTTTGGCTACGAATCACTAAAAAGTAAGAAATTAAGAAATTTTTTAACAAAAAAGTAAAACCGACTCCAAATAAATAAAAAAAAATAACAAAAAATGGAACCGACTACAAAACCCTTGAAAAAATTTTTCTACGTACCTACGTACTAGCTCGAAGTCGGTGACTCAGCACGACCCAGCAGGAGGGGTTGAATGAAACCCATAGTGTATGTAAAAGAGGTAGACGACTAATTGTCCCACTCCTGCTGGCTCGTGCTGAGGCACCGACTTCGAGCTAGTACGTACATAGAAAAATATTTTCAAGGGTTTTGTAGTTGGTTCCATTTTTTTTTATTTTTTTATATTTTTGGAGTCGGGTTTATTGTCTGTTAAGAGTTCTTCGCGAGGCAGTGAGAAATCAGTTACCCAAATCCCAGTAGGTAGGTAGTTTATTAACCCGATTGAGCCAAATGAGGCTAACAATTTTAACTCCTTTAGATTTCGAAGTGCTTACTGAGCACACCAGCAAATATTACCACGTTCAGTCATCTGGTAGGCAGGGATTGTAAAAATTCACATTATAAATAACGTTACATAACGGTAAAATAGTAAAAATACCTCTTTACCGGTATTAATTTATAACATTACTTGATAACAGTATGGTAACTTTACCCAATTAAAATTACTTAACAACACAAGCACAAACATAAAGTGCATACATATCGTTGTTGAGTAGATCTAATAGGATAAACAGAAGTTCTGAATTAGCAAAATAATGACCAGGGACGCCGCTTTATGTAAAAGTGCGAAGTAATCATTTAACGATATTTTTGAATTAACGTTAGCGTTAACTTTATGAACAGCTTATAACGTTAGGTACCATTTATACACCTATAAAATAATATAAGTAACGGTACATCGTTTAACGTTAATTACGATTTAACGTTAAGTCTGTTTGACAGCGGTAACGTTACCAACTTTTTATCGATATTTAAAGCCCTGCGGCTAGGTAACATAAGGCTGTAATTTTTGTAACGCACAGGTGTTTGTGACCTCATTCACCATCTCTTTCTACCCTCGTCTTACGCCGTGTGGCAGAAAAAAGTCGTAAAAACAATTGTGATTCCATGCGTGTTAGACAATAAGGCCTCAGTTGTCGTCATTTTAGTCCCCGAGCAGTTGAGTATTATTGTTATGGTGTATTTTTTATTGATAAATATCATCATCATCATGTCAGCCGAAAGGCGTCCACTGCTGGACATAGGCCTCCCCCAAGGCTCTCCACTCAGACCGGTCTTGTGCTTTCCGCATCCACCGCGATCCCGCGATCTTAACCAAGTCGTCGCTCCATCTTGTTGGAAGCCTACCGACAGCTCGTCTCCCGGTCCACGGACGCCATTCGAGAACCTTTGATAAATATAATAATATCATAATAATAATATAATAATAATATCATGGGACACTTGCCACTAATTGACCTAACTAAGCAAAGCTTGTAATATGGATACTTTACTTACTTATACAAGGTGTTAATTAAATAACTGAAAACCAGAAAGTAGTTTGATCAGAATCGAGAGTAGAATCGATTACTTTATGTCTTAAATTAGATTGTGTTTGTGTTTTTTAATCCCTTTTTTACTGTGCCGTCTAAAAGTTACGATTGCAATAGGCGTCAATTAATATTTTAGCGAGATTGCATACTATTTCGATAATTAAATACTGGCCGTTTTCTGTCAATGTGTGATTTTCTTTTACTAATGTAACTGGCGAAAATTATTTAGCAAAATTAACTCCCAAACTATTTATCCCATATTTTTATATAGGCGAAATGTTATTCCCAAAACTCAACGTTTCGCACTATATCGTTTCCCAACTAATGATTCGATAAATTATTATTATGCAAATTATTACCTGGATTTTTTTTAAGATGTCAATTATGTTTTCGTCAAATGTATTGATTGGCAACCCTTAATTTAGCAACTCATTGAATGGCATCCAACCTACTTTTCTAGTGTCATTTATCCTGGCTGCTATAAAAAAAAACCTAACATCGAAGGCTAAGGCGGAAGCTACGCTCCGCTTCGCTCCCGCCTTAGCCTTCTGAACCTAAAGTATCCAAGTCGCTTCTGTTCCGAACCGTCTTGCTCGCTCGCTTCGCTCGCTCGCACAAATCAAATTGAAGTATAACTTTGCAATGTAAAAAAATGCCCAAATGTTATTTGACAATTTGTTATTTGCCTAAGCCAATCATTTGCTACATAATTATTTGCCACATAAATGTGTGATGAAGTAAAATTTGCAATGTAAGAATGTTGCGAAATAAAAAAAATGTGAAGTAAGTTATGCCAAATATAGTTTGCCAAATGAAACTTTGGCGAAAGGTTGGTTGCTAAGTGAAATTTGGCGAAACATATTTCGCCGAAAGGCAGTACACCGTGATTTTCTTCTAAAAAACGTCAAAACGCAACTGACAAATACAAATTATGAGTGTAGAGTTAGAAATGAAGTAGAATTACTGACTTAGCAAAATACACGGATATTTTTTAAAAATAATGAAGGTATTCTAAAATAAATGCAATCAACCAAAAAAAAAATGAAAAAATATTTTGTAGTGTCTGAGATTTTCAGTTATTTAATTGTTTATTAATAGTAAGTAAGGTGTTCCTTGTATAGATAAATACATACTTAATTACAATATTAAACATCCAAGATCCGAAAACAAACATTCGTATTAAGTATCATACGAATATCTGCCCCGGCCGGTAATCGAACCCAGGACCTCAAGCTTCTTAGTCAGGTCCTCTAACCATTGGCCATCCGGTCCTCAAATAAATAGATTACTCTTTGATTAAAATGGCAGACACGCCAAGGTGAATATCAAACTCAAGACTTAATCGACAGTAGTTTAACCAGTTCATTTGATTCATTTAACGAAGGGAATTGATTGTTTTACGGATGAGAAACATAATACAGTAAATTTCAAAGGGAACTCTATAAATAGGGAAGCGCCACTTTATTTCATCATATAGACATTTATTAACTTCGTGTTCAGACGCTGGTAAATAAAAGTTACTCGAGCGAATTGCCGGCAGTTAATCGATCTTTTAACTTGCTATTGTATAAAAAGTGTAATTATCGAACGGTAAAACCAGGTAATTATTAAGGCGTTACAATTTCTTTATCGCTCATTAAATATTAAATGGGATCACAAGCTGCTACCAGCTTCGACCAGACGGAGCTTGGGGCGGTATTAAGACTTCTATTATGTAAAGTCTTATCGCGGATAGATAGGTACGTAGGAAAAAGAATAAATACTTTTTTTAGCTAATAATAATATAAGGACTCAGCCAAATAGAGGAAAATATGACAAAATATATATAGGTACTTAATAATAATTATGGTGGTATGGTGTTTATGGTGGTGGTATGTATTTTATATAAACCGTGTCTCTACCCTCTGTACAAAGGCGAATACAACGTGTTGATTAGGGAATTTCTAACCTATATAATATGTATATACAAATGCCACAGCATTTATTTAATTATAATACTTCAGAACAGCCGCATGTTAAAATATTTTTTTTATATTCATGTAATCAAATAATGTTCAATATTAGAACATTCCTCAGAAGGAACTATATTCGGGATTTTGGTTATGGTTCAAACAGAGTTATAAAACGTTTATAACACACGTATATAAAATAAAAATATTAAAATATTCACCCATCGAACAGCTAAGTATTATATATTATTGTCTGCATAAATACATTGCAAACAAGATAGAATTCGTGTCTAGATTCCTGTCCAGCGTGGTGTAGGGGTTAAAGCACGCAGCACGGATTGCTGAGGACCTGGGTTCGATTCCCAGCGCAGGTCTCTTTTTCTGGTTTTTCTGTGCATCCATGTCTCAGTTTGTATTTTCGAAATGTACTTACATCAATCCTAAGAACATTTAGTCCAATCGAAAAGTTATACTTTCTTGTCTACAATAATGAATTAAGTAGTTTTAGTACAAAAAAATTGGGACATGTTTGTCAGTAGTGTTTTTATAAATCGATTAGATTAAAGACACTTCTGGTTGAACTTGTTATCTGTCCAAACATGTTCAGCCATTTTAATACGATCCGTTCTAAAATGTATTGAAGATACAATTGTTGTAAGTGCCGATGGTTAAATTGTATCCTATTTAATGTTGTTTAAGCATTGAATTCGTCCAATATTATAACTTTTGCAAGGTTTATTTTGTTATTTAAACTTTTATTTTGACGAGTCATAAATTCTATTACTGATTCATACTATAGACTGTCCGCCAATGTCTAACTGCATTGATCTTCACTACTTTTGACAGTGCACACTTGTTTTGGAGATAAGAGGGGCGGGCTACTAAAACATTAAATTTTAGCGTATAAAGATCTCTCAATCAAACCCACTTGCTCGCCATCCAGTCGTATAAAAAAAAAATTCAAAGACCTATACTAAGATAGAAAGTCATAAATTGAACATTTTTCCCCACCATTGATAAGATAAGAATTCACGTACAAACATAAAAATTTCTCTCCTGTAAATTTTTCAAAACTAATTGTATGAGTGTGAACTAAGGCATCGATGTATAACAATGAAATAAAATAATTTTGTTCCAGATACCGCTAAAGTATATCTACTGTGTGTGAGGACTTTATTTCGTTTACAATTTAATTTTTGGATCTTTTAGTAAGGAAATGATCGACACCTACACTTAAACTGGTTTGCTAATGTCTTTCGGTTTAATCGATTTTCTTTTTCTTTCTCATTTGAATCTGCAGGAAAAAGAAGACCACCGGCGAATCCCGAGCAACATTAACATTTTGGTTGTACTGGACGACGACTTTTGCATCGACTAACATGCAGGTGAGTAGGTAGATACAATTTTTTTATTAATTTAATGCTAGCCCAAATTATACTTACATTGTTGTAGCTTTCTTTGTTATAACCTAAAAAAAGAAAAATATCACCTTGTTTAAAACGTGAAAGCAATAGTATCTCTCCGAATAATAATATCACGTAAGTAGTGGCAGAAGATTTACCCGTTCAGATTTCAGGCAGTCCGGGAAGCACTCACGCAGAAGGCAAATCCTGTCGCCATTGAAAAATTTATCCCGCATGGGACTAGGGAATATTTCTGAGTCGAATATTCACTGCCATTCTTCAAGAAATATAATATATCTGAAAGGTTTTCGTCATAATTCAATAGACGAATAAATAAATTCGAGCAATGATGTGTCGGTTCATACGCTTACATTCAACCGAAACCAGGATCATGCGTTTTGTGAAGCTTGAAAAAATTTCTAAGTAAAGAAACTTCTATAGGCCAAAATATTTATATTGAGCTGTATATTTGCACAAAACTAGATTTAAATGAGGGTATACACCTACTCCTAACGTTACTGACGTTTAATTGAGTTTCCATGGTCAACTCTGACCGTCCTCAAAGCGTGATCTTGGTTAGTTGCATTATATTAAGAGATATCTAGAAATTCTAATTAAATTGAAGTTATTTTAAATAATATCTCGTTTTAAAATATCGCTTTAATTTTGCGTCAATAATAATAGGTTGTATATTTCACACTAAACATTTATTAAGGAAAAAGTACCTACGTTAAACTCAGCATGTCGTCAATCCTTTAATCGGTTTAGGGATTACCATTAATTAGAAAACACTGTCTGATAACGGCGTAAGTGACGACACCGGAGCGAGTGTAAATTATAAATATTATAAATAGGGGGGCTACTACAAAATTCTAAAATCGAAGTTCGTATCGTACCGTCCCTCTCACTCTCGTATTAAATAATGTTAGCGTCAGCGGGATGGGGAGATACGAAGTTTGAATTTTGCATTTCGTAGTATAGGGCTCGTGCCTACGAGTATTATAGGTAACATTATGCCTCCAAGTGCTTATTATTTCGTCATAGCTTGCGGTACTCACAAATGAAATTTTGTCTGGAGAAGGGTTATTTTTTTCGAACGTATTTATGTATATAATATATCTATTTTTTGGTCCTCTCCTTAGCCTAAATGACTGGACGGTTTTCAACATACGAGATATCGTTAGATTTTTTAAAACTGTCTGAATGGCACAGGGTATAAATTATGGAGATCATTGCTAGCGACACAGGCATCGTCAAGTCAAGCTCAAAATTAGCTTTAACCCTTTCACGATCCCTTGAACGTTAAACAATATTCTACTCTTACGGTAAAGGCTTGGACTTGGCCCAAATGACTCCCAAATAAAGGTCATGTGGGCGTGTTAAGTTAAATTCTCAATACAGCAGAATTTGCGTGAAATCACAGCTATTTCTCGCACCAACCAATCAGAGAGGCAGCAGCGCGCTCGTCCCAGTGATGTGAAGATGTCAATAGGCGGCAGTGATCACTTACGTACATCAAGTGAGACACATGCTCGTTTGCTTTTTTTTTAATGTCGCTGGAATTTTACGGAACTACATATCACCACCGACACACACTGCCACAGTTAGGTTTGTGTGATTTGTGCGTATTCTGACAGTGTGGCGGTGGAAGAGCTGCGTGAACACAAATTTGTTGCTTAGGCGTAAAATATCGTAAGGTCGCGGGTGAGCAAACTAATATTTTATAGTTTGATATGGACTTCCACAAAGTAATGCCAGATTTAGGGGCTGTTTCACCATCCATTGATTAGCGTTAACTCGCGGTTAAATGTGATGCCAACTCTGTCTATTCGAACAAAACAAAAAGAAAAAATCTACTAGATTATCTCTTTCTACCCTCATCTTGCACCGTGTGTCTGACAGAAAGAGGTGGAGAAAATGATTGTGATTCCGAGTGTGTTAGACAATAACGCCTCTGTTGTAAATAAAACACAGGTGAACGCGTAGAACGCATTTAATGCAACTGACTCCCTACAAAGTATAGCTATAGCTACGTACCTAACAGCCTCTTAACCTTAGCATAAATTATACTGATATTCTTTGTTTGTTTATACTCTTTATTGTACAAAAAATTGAATCGCCGAAAAAACTGAAAAGGAGTGATAGAAACCCATCAGGTAAACGACTATAGGTCCACTCCTCCTGGCTCGCGCTGAGGCACCGACTTCAAACTGGTACCTTTATTAAGGTCAAACAAAAAAGGTATTATTTTTTGCTTTTCAGTTTCGTTAAAAAGTTTTTATTTTATACTTTCCCACCCGCGGGTGTTTTTTTCCCAAATGTATATAATACCAACTTCAAGGTATACCTTATCTAATAAAAAAAGAATTATGAAAATCAGACTACTCTGTAAAAGTTATGCCTGGTCATACAGTACAATCAGCGACTGAACAATCAATCATCCCCTGTTTTCCTACCCTTAGGGTAAGAATATTTTTTCCAAATTTAAATGAGACCTCTCTCGGTACGCTTTCCAATAAAATAAGAACCATCAAAATCGGACTACTCTGTAAAAAGTTATGCGTTGTCATACATAAAAAAAATATATACACGCGTCGTTTTGAGAACCTCCTCCGTTTTTTTCGTCGGTTAAAAAAGGAAATACAACGGGTTGTTTGTGATATACTAATGTAAGACAGTTTTTGATATTGGGTAATATTTTTTTTTTGTTTGAAGTCGCTGCCAATCCGAATAGATAATAACTAATTAAGGAGGTAAGCTCTAACTAAATAGAGGGCACCGACTTCAAACAGATTAGTGGAAATGTAAGTGTTTTACTTTTTTGAGTTTTTTTCCCATAATGTATTATTTTCTTTTTCTCTTTTTTTATTTTTAGCGTATTCCTGAAACAGAGACGTTAATTGTGGATTAGTCCTACTGGTGCTTCACCCCAGTTAATATACTTCACCATGTGCATTGCGATAAACATAAATTGCTTAGTAACTGTGCTAAAGTAATCAATTCTCAACCGGTGAAATACATGTTATTGAGTAGTTTCAGTGGCCACCTGTGGCCTTTCTCATTTTCTCAGGGTTCGTTGAAAATATCACCTTTCGATCAAAAAAGTATTTTTTGAAATCAGTTCCTAAATGACGAACTTTTAAGGAAACAAACAAAAAAAAACCAATGGAATCGGTGATCCCTTTTTTTGAAGTCGTTTAAAAATACCAGTGTATTTTACCCTGGCGTAGTATAAGTAATAATAACTCATTGGTATTATTTTTAGGAGTACAGTAGAACCCGCTTAAGACGATTCTGAGGGGACCTAGCAAAAAAACTCTTAACCGGGTAATCGTATTAAACGAGAAAAAAACTAGTACCTACTTGACTTTTGTTTGTAATTTTGCATCGTAAATTTTTAATATGGTTACTTTTTCTTGCTGTGATTGCTTTTTTTATTTTTGATATCACTGACCAAACTAACGCTTACTAACACGAATGAAATTAACTGGAAGAGATCCCTTCCCTTTAAGGGATAAGTTCGCCTTTATTTGTACAGTCACCAGCACCAATATCTGACGCAACAAGTGTGCATAAATATCTGATACGACTCTATTTCTAGGGCCGGAAGGAAGTGTCAAATATTTTTACATGCTCCGCTGTGGCAGATATTAATGCTGGTGACTGTACATCTTATTATCCCGTGTTCTTTTATTTTCATGTGTTTTATGTACAATAAAGAGTTATATAATACAATTTACAACTCGCAAGAATTGAAACTTATAACAAATCAAATCTAAGTGTACTTAGGTACGGTTTGACTTTAATTCATGGGCCACTATGGAACCATTTCACATTAAACGTCATAGTGACATCGCATTAATTAACAATGAAAATCGTAATGACTTTTCATTTGAAAAGGTTTCATGGTGGGTCACGAATTAAAATCCAAACCGTAGGTACGAACCAATTAGCTGATCGCTTAGTCAGAGCTACAAACTTATCTGGACAGGAGGTGTCGTCAGAATCGCGTCCCCTTATATTAGTATGACATATGGTTAATCCCAATTTTTTTCACCCAAAAACATAAGTTGGTGACATTGTACGACGATACAAGGTGGCTAATTATAATAATAAGTTAATTTTAGATAGCGTCTTAAGCGGGACGCGAGTCGTATTAACCGTGAAAAAATGTATGAAAACAGGCCTAAAATTGCAGGGACCAGCGTAAAATGGCGGTTATGCGGGAAATCGTATTAAACGTGATCGTATTAAGTGGGTTCTACTGTACATAGATATTCACTATTATATTGGTTTCAGCAAATAAGAGAAACGATGTGGCATGTGAGGATTTAAACGAGCATGCACTTCTATGAATCCTAAAGAGAATGAAACAGCTCCGTTTGAAACTTGAAACCGCTTGAAAGAGTCATTTAAAAGCAATCTCCAAACATTTGACAGAAAAGTTTTCGAATAAAATGAAATACTGCTCAAGTGTTACTTGAAACTGAAATACATTTTATTTCATTGCAATTGAGATTGCATTGAAAAAATCCTTTTACATGTTATATATTTTTAAAACGTGCTTGGTCAGTAAAATCGTGATGAAATTTTGCGATGGGGCCAAAGGTGCACACTTGTTCAGTGACAGCCTATTTTTACTAGCGTTACCTAGAAATCTTTATATAGGT
Source organism: Choristoneura fumiferana (assembly GCF_025370935.1). Lineage (NCBI taxonomy): Eukaryota > Metazoa > Arthropoda > Insecta > Lepidoptera > Tortricidae > Choristoneura > Choristoneura fumiferana. The sequence goes on along the minus strand of NC_133476.1, from coordinate 7,882,046 downwards.
TTTATCTGTCTGGAAATAAAGACGATAGGAGCTAATTCCCTTCACTAGCTCTAACAGGCCGATGGAATGTTAAAAATATATGTGCGAAGACACTTCCCCGCCTGAAAATGAAAATGAAATAGATCAACAAAAACATGGCAAGCAGTGGACTTCCTACAAAAGCGGCCGCAAAATTTCACGGTCTGTGCACGGAACATTAAATCTATACGTAATTCAATTTTGAATTTAAACCTCATTCAATATTTTTACGGCCTCAAAAGTTGTTATTCTTAACAGCGAATTTCGTTAAATGTGTAGCAGTATTTCTACTGTTTAATCCTCAGAACGGAGACAAACTTTCCTAATCGCCGTAAGCAAGCCGTTACAGGAGATAAAATGAGACATTACAGGGAACCGCGTTCAACGTCGACGACATTATTATCGTCTGTTTTTGGCATTTTGAAACGTCTAAAATTAACGCTATGTTTAAATATAAAATACGCGTCCTCCATTTAACCTCTGCCGTTAACCTTCTACAGAACAATTTTACCACACCACGTTTCATTTCGATAAGGTATGTTTTCATTCGAGAATCTTAATGACCATTTGTTTTAGGTTTATACGGCATACATTATATAAAACTGGTATCACAAACTTGGTCTCATCAAAATACAGATACCTACATGCTTGGGTTGAACACTTGTGATTAATAACTTACTTAAGTGTGTGTACCCAACTCAGTGTAGGGTCAGATGGGTAGGCTTACTGTCAAATAGACCCAGAGCTTTGAGGAAGTTAGGCTAGGTAGTAATCTTACTAGAAAAGCGTTGAAGCCCATGAATCACAAAATGGCCGCAGGTTTGAATGGGCCTATGGCACAGCTAAATCAGACCCATCCAATGACAAGGGTCCCTTAATTACGAGGCAGGTAAATAAATAGACAGAAACAAAGGGCCCGCCAGTCCACGTCGTAAATGACGGCAATCCCGAATGAAAACCTAAAGTGCGAAGGGATAACACGGAATTTGTATTCAAAATATCTGTTTGAATGTAAACGCAACCGGCATGTTTTTTCGTTTAATTATTTTTGCTGTTTGTGTTGGTCAAAGTAATAGTAGCTTTTGCATGTAGGTATAATGTTTGGTTCTATAGTTTAATAAGTTTTAATAGGGAACTAAAGCAAATGAAGTAGATACAACTAAGTACTGTGGGCGTGAAAACACGAAGCTCAAAAACACAATTTATACATATAAAGCTAGTTGTATAGATGTAGGTCTTTAGGAGCCTTTATTTCATTTACTTCATTACAAAGTGTTCCGGAAATGAATGGAAAGTAAGAGGCTGAATTATTGAAACAAGCAATCCGACGAGTTCATTAGGAACCCCACTGGCTCTGCGGAAGGGATAAGACAGGATTTTGCCAAATTAGACTTTTGTTCTTGTTGTGTTCCAAACTCCTGGACACTCTGTTTTGGTAAACCGCCCACTCAGCCTCTGCCTTTTCGAAAGGCTCATTGTTTACTGAGATTGTCTTACAGCGGCCAAAAATGTGGCAAATTTAGGGTAGGAGTTTTTTTGCACAAAGCTTACTTTGAAATTTTACTTAAGTAATAGGTAAATTATCTTTGTAAACAAAGCACAGGAAAAAGACGAACCGTGCGTGGAGTAGGTATACCGATTGGTCAATTGCATTTCCTGCGCTTCTAAAACGCGTCTTCTGCGCAGGTATATCGGTGCGCCATATCAGTTGTGTATTTACTACTGTAGATATATTTAGCTGATAGTGAAATAAGAGTAGAGCTCAAAAAGTTGGCCACCTTACACATAATACAAAACAAAAGAGAACAAATAACAAACAAAATAAAATAGATACAAATAATAATAACACACAAATAGTTATAAATTATAATATATTAGTACTTAATTTTCGATCCATAAAAGAGGTTTTTCCAACTCGTTTTGCCCAAATTTTTGGTCTCTATCCACAGCTCTCACAAAATATTCAAAACGGAATATAAGAATACTATCGTTTTTGTTTATTGTGTAGGTTACTTAGTGAAAATTATGTACGTGATAAGTAGACCTATTCTCATAAAAAGAAAAACTGTATCTTCGCGAACTCGGTGCGTTGGATTGGTTAGCAAAACGTACGCAGGGTAAGCCAATGCGTTTTCCTTCACCTATATAAAAGTTTCTAGCATAACAAATTAAATTCCTTACCTCAACCCCAAAATACTTGAAGGTAGGTATGATCCTGGGTTTCCGATGGTTGTGTCTGTATCCCATAGGTATAACGATAAAATGTGACGTATACTCGTATAGTTGTAGGTAAAGTAAACGATTATAGGTCCACTCCTGCTGGCTCGTGCTGAGGCACCGACTTCAGACGGGTAGAAAATTATTTTCATGGTTTTTGTAGTCGGTTCTATTTTTGTTCTAATTTTTTTTTAAATTGTACTATTTACATATCTAACACGGATGCGTCCCGCTTTTCTTCACAAACTTGACTTCACGTAATTCCGTGTGATTCTTCTTGGGCTAAGCCTATAAAAGCTGAAAGATTTATTCACATGAGCGGTCAAGGTTAGATGCGTTAATGTAGGCATTCATTAAACTTAAGACGTATTGGTTATTTATACTTGGCTGGGCAGAAATATTTTCGGGTGAACGGCTTCTTTCATGCAGGCTGGCGACGTTGCCATAGAGTTCCTATGATGTCACATACATATTATAAGTAACTCGGATCGAATCAAAGACGCCAATAAAAGTTGAAAGCGTGTTTGAGATTTTTTTATTGTTAATCCGTTCTCCTTTTCCAGACATATTGCGTATATTGATCTGAAATTAAATGGACACAATATTCGACCTTGCTTAACTTATAATAAGGTACCTACAAAATCAATCGAATTAGTTAAAAATATTGTTTGTTTGTTTGTACTCTTTCTTGTACAAAAAGGAAATACCGAAGCCGAATGTATGAGAGATACGCATGAGTGTCTAACTCAATGGCTAATTATGAATAGTTGCATACATTACTTCTTCTATGAGCTCAAACATAAATAATTATTAAATAATAAACACTTACATAACGGACAATAAATGAACTTTCCTATTTTAAAGGTAGCAAACTACTGCTCACTTTCATTGCCGCCTGTTTCATTTCTGGCGGCTTCAACATTTTTGCAGCACTTAATAAAATAAAGCCACACATTCTCACAGATAAAAATAGTCGTTTAAATACGGATTAACTCTCTTATTTCTTTCAACTTTCAAGAACTCAACAACAAATTCCCGCTATTTTGAACCTTTTTTTTCACTAATTACAACCTTAGAATGGACCCGGGAACTTTAGGTCATACAGCCAAATTAAATAATGTTAAAATATTAATATTTAATAATAACTGTAAAATTGTAATGTAAGTATTCATTATTCCATAATTGTTTATGTACATAATTTTTTTTTAATTTTTCTATAAAGTCGATTTAACAATAATTAAGTACTTAAATAAAATAGAATGGCTGTTGGCCATTAGATAATATACCGGTGAAGTTTTTATTTTTTATTTTAATTCCCGCCATTTGCAGTGCGAAAAAGAACATTGTGAATCGTTTCATAACGAAATGTCAAAGTTGCGATCACACAATGCACCTCATTAGATTACCGATAGCGATATCGTTAGCAGCACATTGTATATAATATTCCAATCCAATTTATGACAAGCGTAAACAAAGACGCCATTAACCCGACCATAGACACTTAGTGATGTGAAAACCTAGCACCTATTGCAAAATAATGAATCTGTTCAGTAAATCGATTATTTATTAATTGAATAGATCAACGTATTTTTGTCTATTTTATTATTTACAATACTTGATTTAATTCCCAAGACTGTTTATTGAATTATAAAAGCAGTTACTATTTTTTAATTTGAAGAAAAGTAAATAAAAATCGCTTATCCGTCCGCGCATTAATCGATTTTTAAAATTACAAATTTTCCACCATCTCTAAGCTAATCTAAGCTACTACAGATTATACACATGTTTTAATCAAGAAATAACGTTAGATTTTGGCGAAGATTTTTCAAATGAAAAATAAATATTGAAATCAAGTGAATTTTGGTAAAAAGTGGTTAGACATTAGTTACAAGACAAGAATTAAAGATAAATGTGTTATTAATTCGATCCAGTGCGTGTTTAAACAAGAATTTTAATGAAACCGGTTTGTTTACACTTTTAATAAATTGGATAGGCATAATGTACAGGTACAACGCGAGTAGAAAAAAAATGTATTACACGTTTTAAAAATTAATCTGTCGTAGGCCAACAATATAAAACATGATTAATTTTGAAATAGCGTACCTAAATTGGTGGAACCGCGAAAAGGGTTCTCTAGTATCCATCATAGTACAAGCTTTGCTTAGTTTGTATCTAGGTCAATTGGTGTCAAAATATATTTGAGATGTCAGATATATTTATTTAACGCTTGTACACTTATGTGTTTTGTATTAAAATCTCTAATTTTTTTTCGTTAACTTAAATTTAGTAGGTACAACGTGAACCTTGCTCTAGGAAAATATTATTGTCCTATTCTAGAAAAAGAACGCCCCGCATTTCATCAATTTACTATTTTAAGTGCAATATCTTAACAATACAACTTTTGCTTAAGCAGTGCATATATAATAGAGCTCGTACTTAAATGGCTATTTATAGTACGTGTACTCAACAATTTCTAAGAATTGTGATCTGTCGTCTTTAATTTTGCAATAAAATTATTTGTTAAAATACTTTTAAATAGTGGCTAAATTTACCAACCTTTTTTATAATTAAGTATCTAGCTTATACTTACTTGCAAGTATGTAATTAGAAACTATTTAATGTGGCAAAATACCAAGGTTTACTCTATCTTATAAATATTAAACCAGTCAAATAGTAGGTTCAGTCTTGTGGATACAAAGGCTCCTTTGTGTTCTCACTAATACGTATTAAACATATAACGTAGTATAGCTTTCTGAGTCTTATTTATAAGACAATGTGCAGATACACAAAAGAGATATGTTTTTATTTTTAATACGATTGTGGTACACCATAATGGCACAGGCAACTTTATTATGCAATTACATAGTCATTTCATCAATTGAAATAAAGTTAAACCTTTTTTGACGTCACATCCAACGGTTCGTTACATTGGGAAAAAACGGTCTTGATCTTGGTATTCGTTTCACGCACATCTACCTTTAAAATTATCCATTTTCTCCGTCCCACTTTCCGCGTCTTTGACCGGCTCGCGGCGGCGGCTCAGATCGCACTTTATTAAGGAACCAGGGGTAAATAAAATTTAGCCTTATAAAGTATCTTTAAACAAAAGGAAGCCGATAAACAATGTCAAAAGTTTGTACAACGCTTCCAAGTAAAAAATGTTTATGAAAATATTTTTCAGATTTTTGACCTATATTGCTTTACAACAATGTCGCATTAACTCGGACAGAGCCGATTGCTAATAAGCGAACATAAACATTAACTTTATGGGATCCGTAAAAGCATCTATGCATTAACGTAAATAATTGTCCACTTCATTTTGCGGAGTGAAGGCTCTTCAGCGGGAATTGCGTCTGGCGGAGCGGGGGCGATTTATGACGTCCATAAACTTGAAAACGTTCTTACAATTGTTTTACGCATACCGCGAACCGCTTTGATTTGTCACGTAGGCACAATTGAACGAGTCGTCGAGTCATCAGAGTTGGGGTAGAAGTTATTGGAATCGAAAGATTGCGGATGAGATTCTGATGAGTTGCAGATTGGATAGGGGAAGGGTGTTGGAGGTTGTCAGGTTGAATGGTGAGTGTAGATGATCGGAGGAAGGAGGTGTCGGCGGCAGCTGCAGGCGGGGGGTGGATCGATCGGGGCTGCGCAACAAGTGCCCGCCGGTCGCGGGCCCGGGCCGCAACACGCCGCGGCGCGGGTCGCCCGCCAACACCATATCCAACGTCTTAATCGGAGGCACGATTCGTTTAAGATTGTAACGAGTATGTTATGAAGTTTTAACTTTTTAACTCTTTACCTACCTTCTGATTTTAAATGTGTAAATAATCTTAGAAATTTAAAATTAAAAGAGACACCTACCTATATACGAATACACACTTGTGACGAAAATAAAATTTCATTTTCAGTTCGCACTTTCAGTTCTTGTAACTGATTGACCATTAATTAAAATAAGTTTTTTGATTTAAATCAACAGCAATATTTTATAAGGTACTTACAGGTTTATGTTGAAAATAGCCTGAATGGGTTCGAGAAAAGTATGGTACGGCCGTGCCTTTGGTTTTGTTTTGATCGACTTGGCGGGGGCACGGCCGTGCCCCCAGATACCTACAAGTTGATTCTTGAGATGTGAGCGGGATCAACAAAACAGGCACAAGTCGCATATTTATGTGAAATATTGACATTCTTGGCTTTAAATGAATACTACTAACCAACTTTCACACAGCGTTTTTTTTTTAAAAGAACGTTAATTTCGCCAATTACCGCTACAAAACACTTACCCACAATAACACATAACTGAGTTGGGTAAGTATTGTTTCTGAAGTCTCAAAAAACCTCCCCGTATTATCATAAAACCGGGCCAAATAACACAAAATTTTCATTTAGTTTTTCTAATACATAGGTTATGTAAAGTTGCGCAGCATCGTAGTTGGAAGCTTCCAAATCACTATTGCTGAACTTTTCCTGTTCAACCCGTAAAGAGATAAAATAAAGCTCCGGAATTTGTTAAGTTCGCTTGATATGTCGTTAAAAGGTTTGAATCTGAACGTAAGGTCTCCCCGGATGTGCCGACTCGAGCCCTTAAGCTGGGTTTTCCGAACATTTAGTATTAGAACAATATCCGAAGTAGTTTTAACAAAACGAACCGGAACGTTACTATCAGTTTAATTTCCCAGGAATACTAAATCTTTTATAGGACACATATCTTACTACTTTTAAAAAAGCTTGTATTTCAATATCAATAATCAAATGAACTTTATGAACTTTATTTCAAGGGTTAACTTTGTTGACGTATTGATTTGAGATTTGAAATATAAAATCTTTTCCAAAGTAGTGATTATAATTTTGTGTGTTAGTAATGGTGCAGCGGCATTGATTGTCAGTACTACTGGTAGTACTAAGCATTAAAAGCGATATAAGTTTCTGCCAGACTTATAGATCTTTGGCGGGACTATGTAACCCGCGAACCACAGGTTGAGCATAGCTGCCTAAAATGAAAAATCAAAATCATTCTGACGCTAACTCACAAAAATAAAGTCCTGTGAACAAGTTCGTCTCACAAGTGTGACGAAACTTTTTTCGAACGGATTTTTGTTGTTACTCGTAGTCTGATTTCAATTGTTTGTTATATTTGGGCACAATCTTGTCAGTTGCGTTCCGACAAATAAGTTTCGTTTGATTTTTAATGACTGCAATTTGCCCACTTAGAAATGGTTGAATTGAATTAAAAATTGGTATGGAAATGTTAAACGGATAAAAATACCAATACTAGAGTCGGCAACAAGTACGCCTCTTTATCACATGCGTAAGATTTTCGAACGATATGAGAAAAATCTATGCAAATCTATGTTCACAGTTTTTTAATCTTGATGAAATTTGCAAGTTAGGTTCACGTCAACTTTCATCCAAGGATCCCCAACATAGCTGGCGGCCAACATGCCTTGCCCTGGTACCGGTCATTGTATCTTATTTTTATGCTATTCCACAAAATAAACCTTCTGTACGGATAACTTTCATATAGGTAGAATAGTGAGGTGAATTTCGAATTTTGCTTATCGTATCAAAATATATTAAACTTCTTAACTGTTTTTATTTCATACTAGATCGAGCCCGCGGTGTCGCTCCCGTAGACAAATAAAAAATGGTTCCCTAACTCCCAGGCTGGACACGCCTAAAATAGGGTTCCGTAGCCATTATGAAAAAATTAAGTAATCATTTTCTAAGGATTTCGAATTTTATACGGAATCTTCCAAGTTTAGGTATATTTTATACCTTAGGCTCCTATTTACTCTTAAACTACTAATAATTCTCAAGCAAACTTAACTGTTATAATTTTCCTTGTAAGTTTGATATACTTACTTACTAACATCTTGATTTTTTTCAAATTTTGCCGTCCACCGGTTTAGATTTTAGAGGGGGGGGGGAGACGCTCGATTTTAATGAAAATTTGCACTTTAAAGTTGAATATTTCGCAAACAGTTCTACGTCTGTCAGTATAATTTTTGTTGAAACGAGAGATCATCGATTTAGATTTGTAGAAACAGTTTTGTTGTAGAGTCGAAAATAAGTACTTAGCTAGTCCATTTGGCATTTCACAACTTTCCTCGTTAGCCATACTTACCTTTTACAAAAGTCTAACGCAACGAGCTGCAAAACATTGGCTCACTAATGAGTTGATGGTTAATTAACGAAACATGCACCTCAGTGTGGTCACGAGTGAATTTAATTTTAATTTAGTTACACTCGTTGAGGTTTTCTTTTCGATCATTGTTATTTTCCGAAATGGTAGCGGATTAATACTGCACGATACATTGTCTTCTGTTCGTCGGCAGTTTTCGCTACAAAGCTGAAAGACGTTACGGTTACGAGCATAGCGTGTAGTGATATGTGGTCGCAAATGTGCTAGTCATCTGTGGCGAAAATTTAATGGTTTTAAAAAAAGTGTTTTAAAAATTTGTATTAATACATGTGTTTATTCGCTTTGGCTCTGTATTTTTGTAAGGACGTTAAATAACTTTCATATCAGGTAAATTCCCTAAACTTACCTTGTATGGTTGTCCCTTCCAAGCCCTACCTTACTTTGAGTAAAGCTTAAGAGTATTCATACCGTCAGTGTTTTATTTTCATTACTTTTCCTCTGACTAAAGAGTCAAAAGAAAAAAGAGCATATAAAGACATTGAAATGTAACTTAAATTAACTCTGTAACACATCACACAAACCCATTACTCTAGTACAGTCGAGCTCAAAAATATCTTTACACTTTAGTACCTTGTCACTGTATGCCATCTGACAATTTTATACAAAAGTTCAAGCATGAAATGACAGAGACAAGGTAGTAAAGTCTAAAGATATCTTTGACCTTGACCAAACCCTGTACTTGCCCAAATTAAAATAATGAAAACAAATACGTATATTGAGGTACAATATTAATGTTTATTTAAAGACAATGTTATAACATTCTGTGTTATTAACCTATATAGTCGTATTAAAATACCTGGTTCAGAAGTAATATCATGCCAACACAGAATATAATGAATTTGTATCATACAAGGGTTCTACACATTTCAAATCCTCAGTGCTATATAAGATCATATTGTATTGTATACAGTTTATAATTTTATTTTCATAAACATGAATATTAACTTTTAATTGGTTTCCTAGTGAAAGAAATAACTATAACATTATCTTTTTTTATATTGCAGATAGTAGGTACCTACTACGTAATGACATTTTTGAAGCAAATATATTTGTCAACACATACTTAGTACCTAAATTAAACTAGCGAAATAATACAGGACTTTACTAGTAGAGTTACATAATAGTATTTAAAATTAATTATTTGATTTCAAGTTAAATAAACAGAAATAAATGAATTATAATAAAAGGAGAATGCTCAACTTTATAAAAGATTTGGGCTGCTCCTTAGTCTCTACTGAATAATCTTTAGGTAACATATAAGAAATTCACCTACTCTGCACAATAAAAGAAAATGATGATTTTGTGCGCGTTGTTCAATGCATCCGATGATGAGAGTATGAGTGTGATGTTTCTGTAAAAATATTCTCATGTTTCTTCGTTACAAATTATTCTCCCATATCCCATACGAAAAATAATTTAAGTAATATTTTACAGTAGGTATTTGGTTACTCGAGCCAAATATTTAGGTATATATTTTGTTTGTAATTTGAAACTCCTATTTGTTTATGAGTATATAATGTGAAATGATAATTTAAAGGAGAATTTTACATATCAATGGTCAGATCAAAAACTAAACTTACTGACATGGTTAAGAGTCATAAAACAGAAACACAAAACAGCCTGATATTGGGCATTCTCCTTCTCCAAACTCTAAAAAGGCACATTCATAAATTTGAAATACTTTATGTTAACTTTATAAATTCTTTGACACGAATTTTAAGTAAACTATTTTGAAAAATATTTCATAAAACTGAAAAATTAAGTTTATTACTTAATATTTATATTTTAATGTACCATAGTAAATACGAGGTAGATTATACGCTAGAAAGGGACAGACAATTCTTAACTTTATGTTTGTTTTTTACTGGTTCGGTTGTAGATGGTAGAAAAGTGGATAAATAGATCGCGTATGACAATGGTAACCAAACCAACATCCTATTAAATCACAATTTCAAAAATGTAATTAAGTTTACAAAATTACAACAAAGTATTAACATTATAATTTAGGCTTCGGCGCACTCATGGGGCAAGTTAATGTCTTGGTTAATTTAAACATGTGACAGACATGTTTAGACGTGCGGTATACTTTAGTTTTAGACAGAATGAGACTAAATGATGCACGATCTCCTTGGGTAGGTAATCAATATAACACCTATATTTTGCCTTGACAAAAAGGAACAATCTAAACTTTGAGAACAATCCCGGCCTTTTGAATCTAGTATGATATAAATGCTGATAAATTCTGATTGAAATCTACTTATTTAAAACAATGCAGGCAAGTTACATGATCAATATGCCAGCAGTAGGTACACTGTTCTTCATCACTATCATCTATGTTCCACTGCTGGACACAAGGCTCCTCTTAAAGTGAGAGGGCAATTGCTGTAGTTCCTACACTAGTCCAGTGTTGATTGGGAGCTTCACATAAATCATGGAATTGTCTTGGCAGGTACATGCAGACCCTCAGGATGTTTTCATTTACAAAATAGCTCATGGTAAATTTCAAATATAATTTTGCAGGTAAATTCCAAAAAGGTCAGAGTTGCGAGTCGGGTTCGGACCCACGACCATTGAGAAGCCATAGGTCAAGCCGCTATGGCTACCAAGCCTGAATTTATAACACGTATCAATTTAATAGCAGCGATACTTCATACAGCTCTATAGCCATGTAAGATCTCGTTGTAATGTTCTATTAGCTAAACATTTACAACGTAGATTTATTACCCAAGTCACAACTTAAAACCATTAATTAGTTCGTGGCAAGCAAGTATCATCGTTAGTCAGGAAAGTTATTAAAACGGGCCTAATTATACGACAGCCGTGAATCCTGCCAAGAGTAGTTAGTTGGAATGGATTTTTCATTTTCATTCGACTGTAAATCTTGGTAATCTGCGTATTTTTAAAAGTGGTTAGCTATGTAAGAATGTTTAGTTTCAAAATGTTTTTATATATCTACATACGAGTATAACGAGCTACTTGTATTAAATCCCACACACAGATCTACGTATTTCTTTGACTGAAAGTTAAACCAGTAATATAGACATTTTTAAATTAGTCCTCTCTACTTTGGAATTAATAATGTTTACTTAATTAGCATTGAACTCGTCTGTGACTTATTTGAAGTAAGATAGGTACTAATCACACAAAAAGTCATGGTTACGATCTGGTCCACCAAAAATAAAAACTAAATTAACTTTAGAAAATTTAATAAAGAAGTTATGAAATCGGAATAGGTATTTCCACTTCAATTGTAGCCGGGTATCGTTATAAATATCCTAATTTGCTATAGTTTTAGTTTATCACCGTACACAGTTTACATGTGTAACAGATTCAGGAAAAACGCATTATCGAACCAATTGATCCGTGACCCACCATAGGACGTTCTCAGAGTAAGACATTATAATTTTCCTTGCCAGGCATTACGATGTCGTCATGACGTTTATCCGACATGGTTTCATTTTTTAATCGATCTACAACACACATTATAGTAATGGCCAATTATCGACCATCGGTGATACAGTTTGTGTCGACCCTTGCAATTAGTGGAGTCTGTGCTACAGTGGAAACATTTGGCGCTAATATTGTCGCTTTGCTTCTGGGAATTAAAAAGGATTGCAAAACACAGACTCCATTTTCCCATTTACGCCTGTGTGAGAGCACGTGATTACTCCGAGCGAGTGCGCCAGCTCTTTATCCCGGCAAATATTAAAATTACAATATATTTTCTCTTTTGGAATTCTCTGCAAAAGGACAATACGATAACTACTTACTATTCACGATAAGAAACCACACTTACCTAGGACACATCTGAAGTTCCAGACAATACATTCAGTCGATTATTTTTTCTGTATTGAGGCCAGAGCGCCTCGAACCTTATCAATAAACGTAGTCCTGTAGCCTACATTCAACTTACAGTATAATCCAGTCACATATGTACCTCCATTCTTATTCATGTATTTTCTCTACGTCCATTGCTCTGAAATATATCTAAATCTTATAAGTATAAAATCTGCTCTCAGCATTGGCGTTATATTATATTAGTAATACATATATAATAGGTTTCTTTATTACTCAATAAATAATTCTTAATGGACAGTAATATATTTCGGAAGATAAATGGGAATTGTTCAAAACTGATAATGATACTCATTCAAAATGCTGGATGTCAATGCTTCAACAATGGCAATCGACCAACGATTTTGGAAATAGGTAACAGTAGTGAAAGTTATTAAACATGTCGATACAGTCGCGTTACAAATATTGTATTTTAATACACAAAATCTCTGAGGTATTTTTTAATCGCTGAAGCCACAGTTTTCCAATTTAATCGGAAACCCTTCTACCGCTTGTTATCTTTAAGTTATTTATTGCGGGTGTAAATCCTTGACAAAGCACCTATTCGCAGATTATTTATTAACGGAGTTTAGAAAATTTGTCGGGAAAATGAAATTGCTCCAGTTACAATTTATTGGTATGTTTTGAAACTGAAGCATTATTAGTCTCACTGTAATTGAATGTTTTCTTTCAATTGAAGATGTATCGAGTGAAAAAACTGATGGAAAATCTCAACTACTTATTGAGTCTACTACTATTTCTAGTTGAATTCCAACCACTCTACCGCACTGAATGGACTACTACAAACCATTCAATACCAATGTGATGTGAACCCCAAGTTCCTGAATGGGTGCCGTCACTAAGCATGACGTAATCGTAATTATAAATGTCACAAAAGCTGAAAGCGTAATAGTTCAAAGGATTGAACTAAACTTTCGCTGTTAAACAAAACTTTTAAACGACCTCTCATGGGAATAGAAATGAAATCCACGATTAAGCAATAATGGAACTTTAGATGAGAAGCGAACTTCGAGACAATGGTCGATCTACTAAACAGGAACATTAAAATGAAGTAAGTGTATTTGAAATACCTTGTTTATATTTATAATGTAAATTTAGGTGTTGTCGACGAGCTAAAGTCGCTTAGTGATTTTTCATGTCGATAGTATAACATCATTACTAAAGCAACCTTGTTATTTAAATTAAACACTTCAATTTAGTTGCAGTTTAGTTTAGTTCTAGTTTTTGTCAACAAGTAACAAGCGGTTGGGGTGGAACTGTAAAAAGACTTATAATATTGAACGAGATGATATTTAGACAGCATTAGCTATTGTCGAGCTTAACTTATTCGAATAGAGACGCTTGTCAATATTAACAACGCAACTGTACTTGACATTTGTATGTTATTAAAATTCAAAAATAATGAAACGTTTAAGAAATGATGCAAGAGTTGCGTTTGCTATTGGCGTGTCGTTCCCTTATCTGTTGTAGGTGAGCCAGTTGCGCGGGGGACGGTACGTGGGGCGCGGGGGGCGTGCCGGGGGGCCCCTGCGGGCCGGTGGGCAGCGACTGCCGCCGGCGCCGGCGCAGCGCGGGCGACAGGTTGTACTTGACCTTCGCCTGTACCAGCAGCTCCTTGAAGATCTGCGACACGTTTGTGTTGTCCTTGGCTGATGCCTCCACGAAACCGTTCTCCCAGTCCACTGTGACCACAGATTCTGTTGTGTGGAAATCCACCTGTTAATAGAAAAATAAAAAGACAAAATGTTTATAAGAAGGCTAAAAGATTCTTTTTTACTTGTACTACCAATGCTTTCGAGAAGACCATCAATTCGAGGAGAATGTAGGGCAAGAAACTTGGCTTAAATTTTCTCAAACAAAAATTATTGTAGTAGATAGTAGAGTTGAAAATACGAATTAATAGACTGGTCTTCTCATGGCCATGAAACAACTAAGCTTGTACTCAATATTATGTTATCCAATAACCTGAGACTAGATAAAGTAGATAAAATGTACCTAATTAAAGATAGAATTCTGCGATTAACAGTACGCTAAGAAAAACTTTTTTATATAAGAGGGGGAAAACGAGCATGCGGATCACCTGATGAGAAGCAATCACCGCCGCCCATGGACACCAGTCAACACGAGGGGTACCACAAGTGCGTTGCTGGCCCTTTGAGAGACTGATAGGCTCGTTTTTTAAAGATACCTAAGTTGTACCGCTCCGGAAACACTGTCCCAGGAAGCTGGTTCCATACTTTAGTCGTGCGTGGAAAGAGTAATGCTCTTTACTTTTTATTTGGTTGGCCTTAGCCAATGCCGTTCTAAAATAATAGCAAAGAGGTTTAGAAAACTAACTCAATATTTAAATAAATAGCTAACAAATTTACCACGAAACTATCGGAGTTTAGAAGAAAGAAAAAAGACAAAAAACATGTTCGTTCTGTCAAGTGGAAATTGATTGACAATTAGCCCAGACCCAGATCACCGGCGTAACGGCCCACCGACGACTACGCCATTTTCTAATACACTGCGTGTGTTGGCAATTAATCGCTGCATGGTAAGAGTTAGTGCAGTGCAATGAACAGAGAATTCGATCGTAGCGTCGCCAGCCGCGCGTATTTTTGGCCGGGTTGTAAGGAGCTCCCGCGGGATTTATCGCTGTTGAAGTTTTATGAGGCAAGTTGTGCGAGGTGCGTGGAGTGTCGTCGGCGAGACAAATGAGAGCAACAGATGCCTATCTGAAGCTGAAACGGGGAGATATTACTCACAGCTGTTTTGTTGTGGGTAAAATATAAATTTACATGAGTAAAATCATTTGAGGGCATTAAAATGAATCACATTTGAAAACATGGCGTTATAAAGTTGATCCAGAATATTTCAACAGACGTAGGTTAGTTTTAATGAACATCCCGTGAAGGTTTTTAATCGGAATTATCGATTCAAGATGAAGTTACCTCTTTAATACCATAAACTTTTGATTATCGACTAATGTATGGAAATATCTGTCAACAACGATTACTGCAAATAGTGGATTAGTGGAAGTCCGCGAAGTAGGGGATTGCCGGCCGAGTAGCCGAGTGTTAACGAGGCCATCCAGAGATACGAGGCCGACAATCCCTGTTCGCGGACGAGGCTTGTGTAGTGCTTTTCTCAAATAAATCCAAGAAAATAATACCATGTCACTTGATGATGAACTTATATCGAAAACAATTACACTTACTCGTATTTGAATAAAAAACTACTACTCGTTTTAGGTATAAACCCTATAAGTATTTGGTTTTTTTTTCTATTCCCGCCAAAATACAGCTATTTTTTTGTAAGTAAGTTCGGATTAATGTTATTGCCACCAAATCTTATGATGATTTTATTTATAAAAAAAACAACGATACCAATGTTGTTTATTATTGAACGACAACGATGTTTATTATTGAATACCTGATTTATTCTAATTAAATAATCTAGTCAAATAAGAGATTAAAAAGTAAACACACATTCACGAACTAGATACGTTTTTTTTTAATTGGGAGTATGCCTTAGTCAATAAAAGAAATAAAACCCACTGAATCAAAAGAAAATCTCTTTGCTGGCCTTGGCCGGCAATATTGTATGAAATTCCATGATCGGCGTTCTATGATCACGAAGTTAAGGACGACATTTCCTTGGATGTTTGAGAAAAACATTTACCGATTAATTTAAAACATGTTTCTTTCATTGTACCTCTGCAAGCATTTCTTTTGACTAGCTAAATAAATTACGGTTTACAGCATGTGTAAACTAATGGCTCTATACTCCAACAAACCCTTATATAACCAAGCCACGCTTTAACGCGTAACTGTAAGACAAAGCGTTAATACAAAAGGTATATAACATTTCCATTACTGCGGCGGACAGATCTGAAGTGACCTCTCGCAAACATTACCGAGTGTTCCTTTATAACCGGCTCATAAAGCATGAGCACCTACCTAAAGTTTAGTCAATAATTTCTAACTACTCAAACTTAAATCGAAATCCGTTAAAACTTTCGGGGTAAGTATCTAAAAGATTCGTTCCGCATCAAAATTGAGCAGAAGTAATTTTGGGTCTTCCGATCAAGGTTAAGAATTACGGTCTTTATTTTATAGTTTCACAAGTAGATCCTTAATTTAAAAATAGCACGCGGTGCCCACTAGTAGAGCTTGGTTTAGCAAGTGCTTCATCATCATTTACTAGTAGAGTTATTGTTGTCAAGCACAACGATGATGATAATGAGAAAAAAGGTCTTGCAAAGAAAATTGATTAGGTATTAAATTATATTTTATTAGCATGAACGATTACACGATTCTTTAATTCATTGGTAATAAGGTTTCATTTCATTCACAACACCAATATTATAGAGATTCATTATCTCTCTCCATAGTTCTTTCTGCAAAGCTTCTTACTACAATGATAACCGAACTTACATTGAAAATATCGATTGCATAGCTGTTATAATAACCCAGATAGGTATATTTCGATGATCGAAACTTAAATTTTTGGTAAAGTTTCATTTAATTTTTGTTGGAAGTTTGCCATAAACTGGAATCTGAGCGTCGAATCCATTTGTTAAAGTACTCAGATAGACAGCAGATATTGGCACGTCGTACGTTTTCGGCGGCGGGTGTTTTGGGCAAATATGGGAATGAATATTTAGCAAGGCTGCACTTCACGATCAAAAACGATCCTGCACTTTACATAACAGTCGCACGTAAAGACGTGTTGGTAAAGCTTTTTGCTAACTTGTAATTTTTGTTGACTGTCCTTGCATTGTCATCCAAACTAAATGTCCATATAAAGTTTTAAATGAGAAAAATAGAATCGCTGTATTTCTACTTGCAAGAAGACAATTTACTTACTTGAAGACAACTTGCTTAAAAGAATCCTACTAATATTATAATTGTGAAAGTTTGTGAGTGAGTGAGTGAGTGAGTGAGTATGTTTGTTACTTTTTCACGCTTAAACGGCTGGACGGATTTGGATGAAATTTGGCGGAAAGTTAGTTTATAACCTGGATTAAAACATAGGATACTTTTTATCCCGATATTCCCACGGGATAGGGATAAAACCTCGAAATAACAACCGCTAGGCTTAGAGTCATGAAATTTGGTATGTAGGTAGTTGGACGTCTGGAATAAAACATAGGTGACTTTTTGACCCGATATTCCCACGGGATACCTAGGGATAAAATCTTGAAATAACAACCGCTGGGCTTAGAGCCATGAAATTTAGTGTGTAGGTAGCTGAACCTCTGAAATAACACATAGGCTACTATTTATTCCGATATTCCCACGGGATAGGGATAAAATCTCGAAATAATAACCGCTGGGTTTAGAGTCATGAAATTTGGTATGTAGGTAACTGAACATCTGGAATAACACTTAAGTTACTTTTTGACCCGATATTCCCACGGGATAACTAGGGATAAAATCTCGAAATAACAACCACTGGGCTTAGAGCCATGAAATTTGGTATGTAGGTAGCTGGACCTCTGGAATAACACATAGGCTACTTTTTATTCCAATATTCCCACGAGATAGGGATAAAATCTCGAAATAACAACCGCTGGGCTTAGAGGCATGAAATTTGGTATGTAGGTAGCCGGACGTCTGGAATAACACATACGCTACTTTTTATCCCGATATTTCCACGGGATAGTTTTGTTACTAAGGGACCCCATAAATCCGTGTATTATTGTTATTATTATTTTGTATTTTTTTCTTTAATTGTATACTTAGGTACTGTAGTTTTTAAGTATTTTATTTGTACTTATTTTATTTTGAAAAAATGACTTTCTGCCAAGCTTCTTGCGGCGCATTCTTCTTGGCAATGATGGTCTTTCCGAAAGTGCTGGTATTTAAAAAAATGACGTGTAAAAGTGCCCATTGCGGCCTATTTACTGAATAAATGATATGAATTTGAATTTGGATAGGGAAAAATTTTGAAATTTTAGCACTGGGTTTAGAGTCTTGAATTTTGTACAGTTATTCACAACACAACCTCAATGAAGACCACGATATAAATTTTGGAAATTTCCAGGGGAATTTTGTAAAATCCCGAAAATTTCAATTGCAACTACCAGACCGAATAGTTTACGCGTGCGAAGCCGCGGGTAAAAGCTAGTGTTAAATAAAAGCTTGTTATAATCAACAAAGAGCAAAGTTTAATATATATGGTCCCTTAAGTTAGTAGTCAACCAGCAAAAATATTATAGCGCAAGTGAATTTTCCAAAAGCTCAGAGCTGCGCCGGACATTTAACATTGTGCTACGGACACTATTACGGATGTCGGGAACATTATCCGCACAGGGAGTCCGTTCAGCGGAACTATGAACTCTGTTGTTTGTTTGCTGTTCAGGAAAGTTATTTTATTCCTTACATAAACAGCACCTTATGTACCTATAAATAAAGCTGTGCCGGATTTGATGAAGTTTTCACGGGGCATTATGGTCATCTGTTTAAGATTGACTTGGCCATCACACGCACCCGGAATCACAATTATTTTTACCACTTCTTTTTGCGGAAACTGATGCAATTGTATCCAATTAGCGAGCACTAAGCCGAGTTTAAACTTGCAAGAAAAATCTTGCAAGTTGCATTACATTGCGGCACTCGATTGACCACTACAAACTCGTTGACTTTACGGCCTCGCAATGTAATGCAACTTGCACGATTTTTCTTACACGTCTAAACTCGGCTTTAGACCAATACTACTAATACTGCCTCATGTTTATAAGCACGATTATTTCGACAAATTTAAGGTAGGTACAAGTTGGTACTAGTATAAGAGGTTCTGGCACAGCTTAGCCTACTTTATTGACATTTTGATCTTACTTTAAATTCAATCCGAATCCACCATCGTTCAATCCTCTAGAGGATAAACGTATTTTATTGAAATATTTTCACTTAAGTACCAATGGAAATGTCTTTAAAGCAGTAGCTTATTTTCTCCTGGGCCGTTAACGAATTTGATTGTCTAAATCATTTTTGCAAAGAAACTCTCAACAAGCGTATTTTTTTGAAACAGCCAATTCTGTGTAGTCGAAAACGACCTTGCCGACCGGATCACAAAATTACCGTTGGTTTTTATTCTGAATTGGGAAGTCTACAAAGTCGATATCAGAAATATTTCTAATAAACTGATGGTAAACAGGTTCACTCAAAAATTTGTGTTTGTACGACATTAGGTACAAATTGATCCAATAGCGTTTATATTTTATTCAGCAGCTTATATAACAAAGTTTAGCAAGAAATACATTTTAAACAAGCTTTTTGCTGACGGTCCTTTTTGTTGACTATACCTGCTTCTTTGCAATCCGAACTACATAGGTAGTTGCCAAATTTCAAGCAAATCTTATTACTAAAAACCGGCGAAGAGCATGTCGGACACGCCCAAAATAGGGTTCCGTAGCCATTACGAAAAAAATAAGTAATATTTTTCTAACAATTTCGTATTTTATACGGAATCTTCCAAGTTTAGGTATATTTTATACCTTAGGCTGCTATTTACTCTTAAACTGCTAATAATTCTCAAGGAAACTTAGCCGTTAAAGTTTTCCTTGAAAGTTTGATACCATTCTGATTTTTTAAAAAAAATTCCACCAACTGGTTTAGATTTTAGAGGGGGGGGGGACGCTAGTTGAATATTTCGCAAAAATATCACTGAATCGAAAAATCGTTTTAGCAACCCCCTAATGATTTTGAAAGAGCTATTCAACGATACCCCACACAAAAATCACCCCCACTTTACCTCTATGGGAGGTACACTAAAAAAAAATAATTATTAAATTAAACCATTTTGTCAACATAGTTTACATACATATTCCTGCAAAATTACAGCTTTCTAGCATTGATAGTCCCTGAGCAAAGCCGTGGACGGACGGACAGACAGACAGACAGACACAGACAGACAGACAGACATGGCGAAACTATAAGGGTTCCGTTTTTGCCGTTTTAGCTCCGGAACCCTAAAAATAGGTGAAATCCGACCTGCTAGATTTTGATTGGACGTTAAATAACCTAACTAAACGTGTATGTACTAAATACTGGGTCATTCTCCTATAATGATCTAATTCTTCATTAACCCTTTGACCATTATTTTTTTAAAGCAATGAATCGAGAACTTTAACGATACGCACAGCATGAATGATTTTTTTTATGATTTTTGAGAAAGAGAAATGTATATATTATTGCAGGGTTTCCGAATTATGAGACGGCAATATGTTTGCCGCTATCAGCCAAGGGCATTAAGTGACAAGACCGTCATGTCAGTTTGCCGGGGGAACTACGGGTGGCACGACGTATCTAAAATAAATAAATTAAAAACCAATAGATGATAAGAAATAATGAAAACCTTTATTTAACTTAAAACTGAATTCTTTCAAATAAATAACCGAGCAAGAGCATATCGGGCCATTTGAAGTATTGAATTAAGCTATTGCTCCATATATAAATCAATAACAATTGTAGCCCAACCCACCCTTTCCTTTAATAAACACCAGACACTTAACGGATAGTGGCAAATATATTGCCGTCTTCATTTTTTAAAATTATCAAATAACAGATTTTTTTTCTTCAAACTTTATATCGCCAATCTTGTCTCTGAAAGTAGAGAATTGTGACTATCGGATAAATCCAGCAAACAAAATTTTATTTACAAACATTTTTGTTCAATTGTAAGGAATAGTTAAAAATCTAAGTTCAGGCCTAAGAATCATCATTTAACATGGGTTGGAATAACGTTTATCTGCTATTATTTTTTTCGTAAATTGGTACGAGTATGTTCTCTTATGCGAACCAAAAGTTATATTAACTAACAACACGTTCATTGAGAAAAAAATAAAATATCTGAGTCGTATGACCGCAAATATCTTGCCGTTACCCACTAAAGGGTTAATAGCATGTTGCATTGAGGAGCACTAATACGGCCTTCACCGAGTATTATGGGAAATGTGTGTAAAGTGTGTAAATTTCATGTGTTTTTATGTACAATGAAGAGTTTTACAATACAATATAACCCAGTGTGTGGAGTTGCCGCCTCGCGGACAGCGTCCCCGTCATACCCGTATCCGAGACGTGGCCGCCACCGTAGCGGAAATTCAATCTCGCCCACACCACGAACGAATTGCAACTTGCCCCGTACATATAACACATCAGATAGCTGAAATGCTGGGCAACAGGTGAATATTGACTTTGACTTACTCCGTCGTTTCGTTTTACTCTATCTTTACTGAAAAGACGATTAATGGTGATTTAATAGGAGGATCTGTTTTAAGAAGAAATCTCCGTGTTTAAATAATTAATAGAATATTACATAATAGAATATTTAAGCCAATACAGAGCGCGCTATTTTATTATAGGGCCGCCTTCGAGGTATAATAAGAATAAGAATAAATTTTATTGAAACAGTCAATTTTATTTATTTATATAAGAGAACTAAAGACAAAGATTCATTTAATTCAATTATTTAGCAACTAACTCCTTACTTAATAATTTATTAGGATATTAAATCATTGACTTTTAATATGAAATAACAGATGGTGCTGTCAGTAACAGGAAATTCAGGTGTACACTATAAAATTGCTTCGCAAGTGTGTGCTGGTCTCCATCACCAAAAGGCTCGTGGTAAATTACAAATCTAATTACGCTCATAAATTCCGAAAAACTCAGAAGAACGAGCGCAGGTTTGAACTAAAATCTATCTATTTGAGAGCCCTTAAATGAAAACATAGGGTTAAACAGACATACCAATAACTAGGGAGTGATGATGATATTAACTAACTGAAATGCAATTTTTATATAAATGAGAGTTAACGAAAGAGAAGGTAATAACAGTCATAAATACACTTTTTTACGCGACTGTAACGAAGTTTTGTAATCCATACTAATATTATAAATGCGAAAGTTTGTGTGTTTCTATGTTTGTATGTTTGTCCGTCTTTCACATCGAAACGGAGCGACGGATCGACATGATTTTTGGCATAGACATTTTACGGGCCAGAGGGTGACATGGCTACTTTTTATCCCGGAAAAATGCACAGTTCCCGAGGGAACAGCGTGCGATAATCGAATTCCACGCGGGCGAAGCCGCGGAAAAAGCTAGTAGGTATATAATTTCAAAGAACTGCTATGTTTCGATATTAGAGATTCAAAAACAACTTTGCGTATAAATTTGGATTAAAAGCAACAAACGCAAAAAGACACGAATGACATATTTGAATTTGAAGACTGTAATTATGTTCGTATAAGATTTAGGCACATATGTGTATAATTGAGAAAACTAATTAGGGAAATGTTATCTGTATATTATGCCGTTTAATGCAAATAAAAAAAATCATTTCATTTCATTATATATACATAAGAACAAAGCGGTTGAATAACAAGCTGTTGGGCTAGATATTTTTCTAAGCATAAGCAACACCTTTATGATCGTACTTAACTTAATGAACTTAAGTAATAAAAGAAAGAAAAGAGCCAACTCTATCCCCAAATTACCAGGCCTTATCGTCATGAATATTGATAAAACTTTATTACTTCTAGACCAACTTAATCGGCTACAGAAAAGCATTGGAAGACATCTTTGCGGTCACGTACAAAACGTACTCGGATCTACGTGTGGGCAAGAACACTGATTTTGTTGCCTCTCTTTATCCGAAACGGTATTTATGAGCAATTAAATAAGAACGTTCCGTTTATCCAGATTAAGTTTGATCCTAAAACAACTCAAAATCCGTGATGTATTAACGTTGCTACAAATCAATATAACTACGTGCGTAGAGATAATTCATTAGCATATGGAGTTAATCCGTTGGTAGTAGGTAGGTACCTGTGTATTTTGTGTCCTTAGTTATTCGAAGCGTAACATTGCCGAAGGCTGACTTTATCAAATTAAACGTAACAGTACTTAAGTGGAACCCAGCTACGGCATATAGCCATTCGTGTGCTGGAGTGAAACTTTATTAATCAATTACGAACATAATTGAATAGTTTGCTTAGTTCCGACACAACGCAAACAATAATATTGGCGCATCAAATATCGCTACAAAAATGATTGACTCAGATCAATGTTTGTTGGTGGTATAGTTGTATGTACCGGGAGTTAGAGTCGCCTTCAGGGCTCTCGGGCCCCGTGATATTTGACTTGTTTGTTCTTCGCGCACCACTTTGTTGTTCAACTATGTAATTTCGCTTGTTACCTACGTCGTCGCATGAGCCTTATATATTGACTTTCCGTTTCAAAACTTGAAGGGAATCAATCGTGGCGTGTATTTTGTAGAACAGGCTATTTTTAGGCTACGCCAATTTCAAAATGGCTACTCCATTAACTATTAGGTACGAAAAATTAACGAGGACAGATTAAATTTAGCTGAACGAGTGAATCTAATGAAATCAAAATGTGGATAATATAGTTACTGAAGTTGAAATTCAATATAGTATTTGAATTTATTACAGTACATAAATCATTACCTGTTTCCAATCTAACGTATTTAACCTTCATATCAGCGATTTATCCGATCAACAAACAAAAATTGCGCAATGGAACAAAAACTCGACCGTTGAAATGAGTTTTGTTTTGTTAAACATAAATCATTCCTTTGAATTGATTTGCTGGAAAAACATTCCGGTGCGGTGAGGAAAGAAATTCATCACCATTTTTGTAGGAACACATTAATTACTGGCATAGAGCTATCGAAATTTGAAAATGCAAAATAATTTAGCAATACTTCCATGCCAGAAGTCTGTTATAGTTATAGTTGCTTACTACCGAGATATGACCACTTTGAATCCAAAATATAAAACCCTTTTATTCCCTAGGTATCTAACGGAAATTTTGCAAATATTCAGTCTTAGTGCACTTAAATTATGCTCGAGAAATACTTCGTTGGCTAAATTTCAACTCTTTACTAGCTTCAGTAGTTTAGGTGTGTTGTCTGACAATCAGTCATTCAGTCGTCAGTCAATTTACTCTTTTATACGTATAATAAATAACAGGATAATATAAAGTAGGTGCTCGTCTCTTCAGAAAATTTATATACCTCAGCCAAAAAGGGAAGAAAGCTAGTTATTTTGAATAGGAAAAAAAATATATTATTTAATGATCATCGGGTTTACTTTTACGTGCTAATGCCAGAACATACATTTTGAATTAAATACGTGTGATACGCGTATTTCTTATTATTACCTGTCTTGCTCCCGTTTCTGCTAAGTCAACCTTGTTCCCCACCACTACAATGGGCACAGCCGTGCTGGCCTTGGTCTCGTGAATTTGGTCACGAAGCGTTCTCACTTCAACGAAGCTCTCATTGTCAGTGATATCGTATACTAGGATGAAGGCGTCTGCCGACTGCATTGACAAAGCCCTCATTGCGGGGAACTCGTATGCCCCTGACGTGTCTAAAATATCCAGGGTCAACCTCACGCCGGCCACGTTAAAGTCGCCGTGGTGCATTTCCTCGATAGTTCGCTTGTACTTGGTCGAGAATGAATTGTACAGGAATTGCGTTATAAGCGAAGATTTCCCGACTTTAGCTGCTCCTAGCACTACTATTTTGTGACGCACGGCATTGTTGGTGAGGTTGGCACTACTGGAAACTGTTTCTTCGGTTCGCTCGGTCCTGTAACAAAAAATACAAACAATGATTTTCTTTGAAAAAATCCTTCTTTTTATTTACTGCAATAATATTTTGACAGTCGGTTTCTGTTCCATAGACGAGAAAAAAATCACACGTTCATACTATGTATTATTATCATTTTTGGATTTTTGTGTTCTATAATTCATTTTGTTTTTTTTTGTAGATAGATATATCTGATTTTATTTATCCTTGTTTAAGTAAGGTGTATCTATCAGTGGCGTGGAGAGCATATTTTCGTGACGGAGCCATTACTCAAACTCTGCCATAATTGTCGTCAGCGACGTCATGTAAAAAATTTGACAGCTACGAAAGGAATCAAGTTGTTACAGCGCCACGCTACAGCTATCTATCTACCATGGAATATATTATTTTGAATTTGTTTCAAATTCTTATAATATCAATACTAGTTTGTATAAGGGGAACCAAATATTTTCCGCGCATCTGAGCGTAAGTACATAGGTATGGATTCCCTGAGAAAACATGGAAACAGCCTACGCTTCGCAAACACATACAGCTCCAGTGACATGGGCTAGAAACGGAATAAATTACGTAATAAATTTAACGGCAACGTGTGGGACACATTTGTGAAGTGAACGATTATCATGCAAATCAGTCGTGCGTTCCGCGAAATATGGCGGCGTCCTTCGATAAAACCTCGCGAAAAGGCGACTAATGTATTCGTTAGGTAGATAAACAATGAGGGTACCCGGTTTCTTATCTAGCCAGGGCGGGTCCCTAAATTAAGTCACTGACAAACTATGTGTCTAACAATGTCATTATTTCTGAGGCGTGTTTGCTTCATTGAAGTATTAGAAAGCGGATACCGTGCCAAAATTAGTAACTGGTTTTCCAGTCTTTACGAAATAACCTATTTTGCATTAACTAACGCAAGCATGAACAATATTTGTCCTGTTACTGTGGTAAATTATGTTAAAAGTTGGTTGTTTTAATTTATGATTCGACACCTAATTTTTTTACCAACCTTCGCAACAAGTAGTAATGGCAGCAGCGGTTGTGGTACTCAAAATAATCTAAGAGTACACACCCTCATATTTCTGCAACTGTATGTGGCTTTTTTGAGCTCTATATAAGCTCATCCACTTTTGCACATTTATGTACAAACGTTAATGAATAACAAAATGGTAGCTATTCATCTCCTACATTTACCGGCTCTAAAATTAAAATGGACACATTGTGTCGTATTGAATTGAAGGATAAAACATTAACAATCCCTGCCGTAGCTTTAGTGAATTACCTTTTTGTCACTTCTATTTGGTGTCCACTGCTAAGCGTCCATTGTTCAAGTTAGTTACAATTACAATAGCACAATCAGCATGCATGTTGCACTCCAATTGAATCGTAGCTGTATTGAATAATCACTGGCTCTGCATTGTACGCCTAAAAGCCTCGTATTTGCATGACCACCACAATTTTCATGTTGACGGGCAACTAACTAAATATCGAAGCAGTAAAATCGGAATGGATCGTATGAACAAAGCGTGAACTCATGTTTGTGGCTGAGCATTATTAGAGTGAGTGTCCAAGCTCCATATTCTTAAAGAGTTTTAATCTAGCTGAATTACAAACCATTGTCTGGGCTGTTAATCACACTGATGGGCTTTAAGTACCCACTATAAAAGGAGTAATATCTCCTTTAAAAATGTAATTAATTTCCAGCTTGATTCATGACCGTTATTAGAATTACTAAAGCCATGGGTGTATTGTGTTTTTTTCACAAGCCATGAGTCAGTCTCAGTGCATATTGATCGGCAACGATATTTGCCGACTGATAAGCCAGCGGGTGACATGTGTGCCCAGGACATGATATGAGTATCTATCTGCGGTTATCGAGACTGGATTATGGTTGTCAACTTAATTGTGTGTTGCAAGAACTGTCGATTAGTTTTACGAAGGCTTCGCTAAAGAGTAAAACATACACTCAGAAGCACATTTAACCACCCACCCTTTTAAGTGGCATTTCGTTTAATGTATGTTTATATTATGTAATCAAAATTCAAACCGAAAAGATGCGAATACTCAAAAATCAATTGTGTATGAATAATTGACTGTTAAGTTAAATTCGACAAAGAGGTCGCCCGAAGAATCCAACTCGGATGAGTAGCGTTCGGGAAACTTCTTAATATCTTTTCGTCCAATATTCCGCAGTGCCTGAAGACTAGAGTAACATAAAAATTATCATGATGATTAATGACTTAATAACTAACATGCAACAGGTCCGAAAGAGAGCGCGAGAGAGCGCGAGCGAGAGAGCAATGTTTGGACTTTCTTTGCACGATAGAATCCGGAATACGGAAATGCGCCGAAGAACTAAAGTCACCGATATAGCTAGAAAAATATGCAAGTTGAAGTGGCAATCGGCGAGCCACATCGCACGAAGAACAGATAACCGTTGGGGGAGAAAAGTCCTCGAGTGGCGACCACGAACCGGAAGACGAAGCGTTGGCAGGCCTCCCACAGTTGGACTGACGACATCGTGAGAGTTGCGGGAAACTGGTGGATGTAAGTGGCGAGTTGTCGTTCATTGTGACCTTCTAAGGGGGAGGCCTTTGTTCAGCAGTGGACGTCTTCCGGCTGATGATGATGATTAAAGGCGATTTAATGAAGAAGACGAAAATTCTCAAAAAATATGCAATTAATCTTCATCCAGAAGCTCATTTCATTCTATGAATTTTCTTAAGATTCAACTTTGTTTTTTGCCGCATCTTGTAAATATGTCCAACGGACAAGCAATGAGTTTTCAACATCTCTAAGATAATTAAGCATCTCAAAATACAAAATTCACTCATTATTTATTCAGGGTGTTAGGTTAAGTCAGGGAGCGAAGTTTGTGACTTCATTATTCTCTTACGCGAATCGTTTTAATTAAATTTTGCTTGTCTAAATCATTTGAGTTCTTATCGATCGGCAACATTAATTTGAATTTCGGCGAGCTCTTTCATTGTGTCAAGCCATAAAAAGGTAACATAATTATTAATCGTCAGTACTGTCGAATAAAAAAAAACAAGAGTTAGAATGAAAAACAAAAGCAAGCGGTCGAAAAAGGCTCTAGTAATTATAATAACACTTTAGCGAATGTTTTGTGAGGGGTGTTCTTCTATTTGTTGAAGTAGAACAATATCGTCTGGAGAGGAAAAGAGGGACATTCATCTGTCGTATTCTGTAGCTCCGAAAAGGCTGGCTCACAATAACCACTTTACGAGCGCCGCTTTATCTGCCAGCGGGCGGCACCATATCAATTTTATTGACCTATTGTAAGAGTAATCGACGTATATCGCCAAGGTATATTTTACATTTCCGATATATATTATTCTGAGTATATTCTGTGATAACACTCAAACAACAAAGTTAATTGTTCGGATTAAGTTCCAACAATTAACTTTGTCGCATGAGCGCCTACTTTTGCGGATCAAAATCAAGTTTGTCAGTCAACTAACACGGTTGTTTTGGAATCCAAAATCAAAAAACAACAACATTTATTTTCAGCTCTTTATTTGCGACGTAAAATTTAACGATTTACTTACCAATTCACGCGGTAACGACACAGAGAATTGGCAATTTATCATTCAAAACGACGTTATTGCCTTATGATTGGTTATTTGGAGTCTTTTTGTATTTTTTATTTCAACTCCAAATTTGTTACTTTTACGGGTATCCCGTGAAACCATATCGAAAATACAAACTGAGACATGGATGCACAGAAAAACCAGAAAAAGAGACCAGCGCTGGGAATCGAACCCAGGTCCTCAGCAATCCGTGCTGCGTGCTATAACCCCTACACCACCGCTGGACAGGAATTTAGACACGAATTTTTCCTATGCATACATATCTCAGGTTGCTTATTTCTACTACGCTACTTATGCAGCAGCACTAGCGACATCTATGTTTTCGCTCTCATCGAGAGACGTCACATTCTATCGGAACCAACCGCTCACCCAGACAAGAGATGTCGCTACTAAGCAATCAAATTATGATTGGTTATTTGGAGTCTTTTTGTATTTTTTATTTCAACTCCAAATTTGTTACTTTTACGGGTATCCCGTGAAACCATATCGAAAATACAAACTGAGACATGGATGCACAGAAAAACCAGAAAAAGAGACCAGCGCTGGGAATCGAACCCAGGTCCTCAGCAATCCGTGCTGCGTGCTATAACCCCTACACCACCGCTGGACAGGAATTTAGACACGAATTTTTCCTATGCATACATATCTCAGGTTGCTTATTTCTACTACGCTACTTATGCAGCAGCACTAGCGACATCTATGTTTTCGCTCTCATCGAGAGACGTCACATTCTATCGGAACCAACCGCTCACCCAGACAAGAGATGTCGCTACTAAGCAATCAAATTATGATATGTAAAAGTATTTACGGGTATCCCGTGAAACCATATCGAAAATACAAACTGAGATATGTATGCATAGGAAAAATTCGTGTCTAAATTCCTGTCCAGCGGTGGTGTAGGGGTTATAGCACGCAGCACGGATTGCTGAGGACCTGGGTTTGATTCCCAGCGCTGGTCTCTTTTTCTGGTTTTTCTGTGCATCCATGTCTCAGTTTGTATTTTCGATATGGTTTCACGGGATACCCGTAAAAGTAACAAATTTGGAGTTGAAATAAAAAATACAAAAAGACTCCAAATAACCAATCATAATTTGATTGCTTAGTAGCGACATCTCTTGTCTGGGTGAGCGGTTGGTTCCGATAGAATGTGACGTCTCTCGATGAGAGCGAAAACATAGATGTCGCTAGTGCTGCTGCATAAGTAGCGTCGTAGAAATAAGCAACCTGAGATATGTATGCATAGGAAAAATTCGTGTCTAAATTCCTGTCCAGCGGTGGTGTAGGGGTTATAGCACGCAGCACGGATTGCTGAGGACCTGGGTTCGATTCCCAGCGCTGGTCTCTTTTTCTGGTTTTTCTGTGCATCCATGTCTCAGTTTGTATTTTCGACGTTATTGCCCCATAGAATCCAACGTGAGGTAAATATATTCATGTAGAAATGAAAACCGAACAAAGCTTGTTCATACGTAGGTACGTATTGTATGACAAATTCGTTCAGCGTAAGTTTTCCCTCGGCTTAGCTAGCTCGTATGCTATAACTTGCTCGCATTTCCTAGATAAATCTTCCATTTTCCCGTTATATAAACTATGTGATCCCGCTCTACGCCGTAAACTAGCCGGTCCAATAGTTGGGACGTGATAAATCAAACAAATAATCAAATTCACTTTTATGTTTTAGCTAAAATGGGGAAGAGTTTTATTAACCAAAAATTATTTATTCGTTTTAAAGTTGGTTTGCTTAAATATTGTTATGTGTTACAATTATAATTATAAACCTACGTATTAAAAGCCGTGGTAGCCTAGTGGTTTGACCTATCGCCTCTCAAGCAGAGGGTCGTGGGTTCAAACCCCGGCTCGCACCTCTTGAGTTTTTCGAAATTCATGTGCAGAATCACATTTGAAATTTACCACGAGCTTTGCGGTGAAGGAAAACATCGTGAGGAAACCTGCACTAACCTGCGAAGCAATTAAATGGTGCGTGTGAAGTTCCCAAACCGCACTGGGCCCGCGTGGGAACTATGGCCCAAGCCCTCTTGTTCTGAGAGGAGGCATGTGCCCAGCAGTGGGACGTATATAGGCTGGGATGGTATTTAAAGACCATCTTAGTAAAACTTCTTATTCAAATCGTCACTACTTTGAAAAAATGTTGTATCTCAATTTAATACATCAACAAAATTGACTCTTGAAATATTCATAAAGTTCACTTAGTAAAATTATCGACTTTGAGATACGGGCTTTTTTCAAAGTAGTGACGAAATAAAGAAAAAGAACATTGAAAGATAGAAAATTCTAACTAATTGTAGCTCTCCTTGCATTTTAAAATTTTTATACCTTTTTTTCTGAATTTAGAGAAATTCGAAATCGGAATTTTTGAATTTGCCCGGTTTTATGTAGTTCAGTTGTCATTTGATTGCGTCAAAAGAGTTAAGAGAACTTAGATGGCATTTGGCATGGAGAACCTGAGAAGAACATACTTAACATACTTTTTCCCCGGAAAATTGTGTTTGTTTGTTTATACTCTTTATTGTACCAAAAGGAAATAAATACAAAAAGGTTAAAATAAAGTGTTAAGTACAAATGCGGACTTATCCCTGATGGGATCCCTACCAGTCAACCGTTGGTAGAGTAGAGCAATCAAAATAAGGATCGAAAAATAGAACAAAACATTTAAATAAATATAAATGCCCCAAATATACAATATGCAATATTGATAATACATTTTCATTCTCATTCATTGATTGATTTCTCGATGAGGGCTACGGCACAGATGTCGCTAGCGTCACTGCTTAAGTGGCTAAATAAAAAACAAACAAGCTGAGATATGAGGTGCATAGGGGAAATTCGTGTCGGTACCGTTGACCATCAGTGGTGTAGCGGTATAGCACGCGGTACGGAATACCGAGGACTTGGGTTCGATTCCCAGTGATGGTCTTATTTTTATAGTTTTTCTGTGAATCTATATTTCAGTTTGTATTTTCAATTTAGGTTTTACGGGATGACCGTAAAAGTAAAAATTTGGAATTGAAATAAAAAATACAAAAAGATTCCAAAAAACCAATCTTAATATGCAATATGTCAAGCATTCATATATCTGTAACTAAATACAAAACAAATAAATACAAACATTACATACAATACATAAATAACACAGGTATAAAGGATAATCAAATCATTCATTGCATAGTAGCTGTGAACGAATTCTCGAATTCGAAGTCGTGAGAATAAGAGGGCTTGGGCCGTAGCTCCCACACGGGCCCAGTGTAGATTGAGAACTTCACACACACCATTGAATTCTTTCTTAGTTATGTGGAAGTTTTCTCACGACATTTTCCTTTTCCGTATAGCTCAAGTTATATTTCTGAAAAACTCAGAGGCGTGAACCTATGCTTCAAATGCGATAGGTCAAACCACTAGACTATTACGACTTTTTTTTTTAATTTCGTAAATAATACAGTCTCAATCAAATACATAATTCTAGTTTCTTCGTCACTCATTATGCACACACGAGACTATAATGTTTTCGAAGTACAGCGCCTTGCCGGCGCCAACTTATATTCCTCTGAATGCACGCAGCGGCTTCCTTTTCAGAACACCCCTATCATAACAATAAGCAATGACATAACATTTATT
This sequence comes from Choristoneura fumiferana, assembly GCF_025370935.1. Classification (NCBI taxonomy): domain Eukaryota; kingdom Metazoa; phylum Arthropoda; class Insecta; order Lepidoptera; family Tortricidae; genus Choristoneura; species Choristoneura fumiferana. The sequence continues at coordinate 7,849,915 of NC_133476.1, read as the reverse complement.
TTCAAAAACGAATTCGGCCACTTAATGGTTCTACATAACAACGCCCATTTTTCCTTCCCTATTTTCTGCTGAAATACAATTAGGATTTAACACCGCTATTAATTAAACGCAGGCGTGATAAATGAACAAATTAACAGCAGAGCTTACGTTATTAATCGGCTCAATTGATGTGGCTGTTTCGGTTTGCCTGCTAATACGAAGTGTGCCGAGTCTTCGTAGACATTGCTAGAGCCGTAAAATTCGAACTATGGATGGTTGAGGCAAAGTTTGAGAAAGTTTGCTCATGTTGTGAGCCTGATTCGAAGGCAGATTAAACTTGTTAGCGAGTTGACAATAAAGCTACGATTAATCCCACGTTCCCTGAGAGTAGCTAATTAATGTATTTTATTGCGTCTCTCTACGAGTGAGGAATTTGTTTTGTGCTATTTATTACGTTTTGTTTGCCTTTATTTAGTTAAAAAAACAATGATATTTAAACATTTGGCAACACATTTATAGTATTATATAAGTTTAGACCTTACCCGTACTTCACACGTATAATTAGACAGTTAAATTGAAATTCCGCAATTTTACTGAATTCTTATGGGGATTCCCAAAAATTACATTTTTGTGGCTTTAAAAACACTCGTGCAAATTTTTATGATTCTAAACTCAGCGGTGGTAATTTCAAGATTTGTTTCCATCCCCGTGGGGATGTTGTAATAAAAAGTAGCTTATGGGTTACCTATTCCAGACGTTCAGCTACCAACGTATAAAATTTTATCCAATTTCGTCCTAAAATTTTAGCGCGATGAAGTAACAAAATACACACTCACAAACTTTCGCTTTTATAATATTAGTAGGATAACGAGGGCCTGGGCCCCTAAGGCAGTCCAGTTGGTCATTCCGATGGCACGTTATATCAGAAACAATGCTAAAAGCCGACCATTAGGTATCACTCTCGCGTTAGGCGTCGCCATAAAGCTCACATGTGGGTTTTCAGCACAAACTGGTCGTTAAAATTGACATTCGCGGCGTGGTTCAACACGGTACGTGATACCACATTATATGATGCTTACACCAGAATTAAGGCGAGGCATTGGAAAGAGCGCACTTTAAAAAAAGGCAAGTTTATGAAGGTACGAGAATTTGTTACAATAATGTATTGCTCTCCCTCAATGCGATACCAGGTCAGTAACTGTAAGAAACTTAAATTTTTCGCCTCTAAGTTATTTTATGTCCTAATCAACTAATATTCTAATTATGATTGTGAGTATGTTGGTTTGTTACGGTTTTACTGCAATATTCAACCGATTCGTGATGAACTTTGATAATGGAGATTAGCGTTTAACCAATCATTCGGTTTTGGTTTAAACTTTCGTGGTAATACATATAATTAGTTATTTATTTGTTACGTAGTTATTATAATAATGTTTTATTTTACATTAATATAAACCTTTTTCAACGATCACAAGAGCACTACTCATAATGAAAGCTATAAACTATTTTTTCAAGGTCATATTATGATAAATATTTTTCAACTAGATAAACAACTAATTATACGTACAGTATCACACGCTCAAACGGACAAGAAAAGTCTGAAATTTCAACTTCCCTACTGATTCAGAAAAGATTGTAGTGAGAAGTGACCTTTCCAGTAGCGAACTGAGGCGGCTAAGTAAGGTAAACGTACGAGTGCTCGTAGATGTCCCAATGGTTGGCAAATTAGTCTTACGTAATTGCAATACGTAATTATCGCTTGTTGTAGAATTATTAACAAAATTATAATTGCCACTGGTGGTTTGGCTTTTGTCCAGATGTTAGAGTTTAACATCTGATAGCATGGATGAACTCTGATTTAGTTCGAAACGCGTCAGCGTAGTGTGGTTACGGTGATATTTAGGTTTTTGTGACTTGTGTGTGTCTTACAGTGTGGAGGAGCTGCATAAAGACACATTTGCTGCATGACGTAGCTATTGTAATGTCGCGGGTGAGCAAAACAATTGTTTATAGTTTACTAACCGTTACCCGCGACTCCGTCCGCGTAGATTCCGGTTTTCACTATCCCGCGGGAACTATGCAATTTTCCGGGAAAAAACTATCCTATGACCTTCCCCAAGATTCAAACTATTTGTATACCGAATTTCATCCAAATTGATTCAGCGGTTTAGACGTGATGAAGTAACAAACAGACTTACAAACTTTCTCATTTATTAAATTAAGTCGGATTGTTATGGACCTCCGCAAAGTAACGCCTGATTCAATAAATTATTGAAAATAGAATTAAAATAAATATGACTTTTTCAAATGACTTAAGATAAGGTAAACGTAAGAGTGCTCGTCACGGTCCCAGTAGTTGGCGTCTTTAATCTTATGTCATTAGCAATAGAGATGACAGCAGGGTGTCGTCTATTGGGCATTGGGCGTCTGTCGAGCACTCGGACTTTTAGCTTAATTAAGTTTTTTATGATGTGATTTATTATCGCATTCTTGTTCGACCAAAACTAGATGATAATAAATTTCAAGAATTTAGTTAGGTTTCATCAGGTTAGTTAAACAAAACAAAATTCATTTATTTTTTGTGTGCCTCGTAGACTTTTACATCCCTTTACAGAAAGTGAGGTTGGTGAGCAGTCATTACTCCGTCAGGTAGAAAATAGCACATTGTGTGGCCTCATATTACTGTCGGGCGCCAGTCGTGTGGAACGATAATGGAAGGGGTTGAGGACGCCATTAAAAAAAGTTAAGCTCAATAGTTGCCTACATACTTTGACCTTTGGGATGCCTAAAGTGAATTTGCTGACAGAGTTTGCTTTTGTAAATTTGACGCGGGAACGAATAGGATTTTTTTATAAAAGAGCTTGTACATTACATAAATAAGTTCCGTCCTTGATGAAACCTATTAATAATGTGTGCTCATGTCGAAAATAGAATTTTTTAACGTTCAGTTAAGCTTAGGTTTCCGTACCCGTAGGTATCAATAGGTAATTTTTCATTTCTGTAGAAAAAAAAAGGTATACCTAAAATAGCGATACCAACGAAATTTATCTGAATCTTAACTTTAAAATTACCATCATCCATCATCATAACAGCTGATGAACGAAGATATTCAAGGCAGCTCGCATCCAACTGATTCCTGTGACCTTTACCAAATCGTCGGTCCATTTTGTTGAGGGACACGCTGCATCTTCCAATTATCCTTAAGCCCTAGAATGCTCTACTCACTGCAACTCCCTGCTGTCACGTCAAAATGATGCACTTATTATTATCAAATCTTTCCCCAAAATAAATAATACTAAGCCGCGTAGTATTTTTTTATCGCTATCCCGAGAAAACTATGCAATTTTCCGGGATAAAAACTATCCTATTTCCTTCCCGAGGACTCTAACTATCTGTATAGCGAATTTCATCCAAATCGGCTCAGCAGCTTAGATGTGATTAAGTAACAAACATCTAAATATCCAAACATTTTCACAAACTTTCACATTAATAATATTAGTAAGAGAGGATCTTTCTTTAACGTGTGAACTCCGTAGACTATTATCTCTTGCTACAGCGTAGCACAGCTACGTGAAATCTACGCTATTCGTAGCAGTTTCTTCGGCGACGATCAAACGTGACACTCATGGCACTCATCGTGAGTTAGCATAGTTGTAATATAGGAGACTCATGCAGCATTGTTAAAGTTCTTCTACAGACAAATAAACTGAATCGCGTACCAGGGTGAAACCTTTGTGCTATTGATGTTCCATACAACTGCCAAAGACTCATAGCGAAATTGATTATGAATCATACTAATGTAGGTGCGCTTCCTGAGGCTTCGAAGATTAATTAAAAAGGATTTTAGAGGCACACGAACGTAATAATAAAATAATATCAAAAGGGAAAGTATTAACAATAAAATATGAACTGTAGGAAAATTGAAAATAATAGGTAACACGTAATAAATAGAGCTCTGCTCAGGACCGCGCCGCCGGAAGGAGGGCAGGAGTGTGGCGTGTGGCTCTGCTCCTTGGCCGGCCTTCTGGGTAATTCAAATGATTTCAAACCGTCGCGCAGTTCCACGCGCCGGTGTGCATATGTTTTGACACTATTGCCAACACGTGGAACCGACTGTGGCTAGGAAGGTAATGGTAAATTCCTCAACTTTACGGTCTCGACAGTATTTAATTTTTGAACGGAATGATTTAAACAATATACTACATTTTAATGATCCTAATTGCGTCACGTTTCATCATCATCATCATTCCAGCCTATATACGTCCCACTGCAGGGCAGAGGCCTCCTCTCAGAACAAGAGTGCTTGGGCCATAAGTTCCCACGCGGGCCCAGTGCGGATTGGGAACTTCACACGCACCATTGAATTGCTTCGCAGGTTTGTGCAGGTTTCCTCACGATGTTTTCCTTCACCGCAAAGCTCGTGGTAAATTTCAAATGTAATTCCGCACATGAATTTCGAAAAACTCAGAGGTGCGAGCCGGGGTTTGAACCCACGACCCTCTGCTTGAGAAGCGATAGGTCAAACCACTAGGCCACCACGGCTTTTACGGCGTCACGTTTGTTATTGGTTAAATAGCTAAATATGCCAATTGCAAGCAGACTGTAACGTCATACACACCTCTGAATACTAACACCATCTACCGATATTTCACTTGGCAAGAAGCACTCATCAGAATCATTGTATTTTATACGTTTAAAATTTCACCTTGTGTCTACAGCCGTTCAACTATCAAAGCAACGATCACCACGACAAAAAATACATTTTCAAATATGCCAAAGAACACGCTCTCCAATTTATATTGTATTCAGCTACTGTGTGTGCGTATGTTAGCAAGGAGACTAGTCGACAGTTCCAGTTGTGGGAAACTTCCATCAATCAGGCTGTCATTGATTCGTATCTTATGAACGAGATTAGATTTTTGGTAGACAATAAATTATTGCCGGTATTATTATGAATGTTTTCGATGAAATCTGGTTGTGAAAGTATTTTTTTGCGATCATTTTATTTTCGACAAATATTAGAATGGTATAAGTAGGTAATTTAATACAGTGCGATGAACTTTGTAAAAATATGGTTTGAAATCAATCCATCTCATTATGTTTTGAAAACGAAAAGAGGCTTTAGGTGTACTTAAAACGTGGTTTATATTATTGTGTAATTTTTGGACCTATATTTCAACATCATCATCATCGTCGTATAGGACGTCCACTGTTGGACTAAGGCCTCCCCCATAGATCTCCAGTTGCCTAGGTTGGAAACGGCTTGCATTCACCGTGAACCCGCGACTTTAATCAGGTTATACGTCCATCTCGTTGGTGCACGCTGCGCTTGCCGATCCGCGGTCTCCACTCGAGAACCTTTCGGCTCCAGTGACCATCTGTTCCCCGTGCTATATGGCCTGCCCATTGCCACTTCAACGAGCTAATTCGCTTGGCTATGTCGGTGACCCTTGTTCTTCTACGTATCTCCTTACCTCCTCCACGGACCTATATGTTTGTTCATTTTACCCACTTCCAGTGGTTTAATTGACTTGAATTTTAGTGTACTTACCTATGTAAGTTGGATGACAATGCAAGTCTACAAAAAGTACAGTCAGCAAAAAATTTGTATTTTTTTTTTTATTTTGAACAGAAAGTTATTGGCGTGTATGTGGTATGACCGAAAAGAAAACTTTTAAGCGTCCAAGTGTATATTGGAAGTACATCGATTGTACGCAGCCAAATTCCGATTCAAACAAGTTTTGGCCGGGCTTGGCTATAAAAAGGCACGCACTGCAATCACAACTTATCAGGGTGTGTCATTTTGGACTCTTGCCAATTCTCTGAGCTTAACCTAAAATGCGTAGTCGGTCAATGACCTACATACAGTATTTAGAGACCTGCAGTGATACTTGGAATGCATTAAACAAATATCCATAGAAAAGGAAAATATTGTGTGTAGGTAGGTACGTAAATTTAGTTATTATTTTAATAGTATTAAAAAAAGGAGGGAAAACCGTATATTCCTTTGAAAGCTACGATGCTACAGACAAACAAACAGATAAACATAGGAGTCAATTGATAACACCTCTTTTTCGGGAGTTAAAAAACGCTAAAGTACTGTTCAATGACTGTCATTATAAAATTTAATATAGTCATTAAAAAACGACAGTAGGTACTTTTTTAAGCAATTTTTTGCGAATTATTCAACTTTAAAGTGCAAATTTTCATTAAAATCGAGCGCCCCCCCTCTAAGATCTAAACCGGTAGGTGGATGGTAGTAAGAATATAACGGCAAGGTTTCCTTGAGAATTATTAGTAGTTTTACTCTTAAATAGCAGCCTAAGGTATAAAATATACCTAAACTTGGAAGATTCCGTATAAAATACGAACTCCTTAGAAAAATATTACTTAATTTTTTCGTAATGGCTACGGAACCCTATTTTGGGCGTGTCCAACACGCTCTTGGCTGGTTTTTTCATGTAAAAATTACCTTATTCTCAGAAAACAGCTTTGGTTAAGTTACATGAGTTTCTTGTCACTTTGCCACTTGCAAGTTCAACGTACTCGACACAACCCGCGATGCTGCGGTTACATTCGCAATTATTATGCTAAAGTATAAACGTAACGAGTTGTCGTCACACAATGAGTGTCATATCAGCTTTGTACAAGCTTTGTATGATAATCGAACCGAAAAATACTTCATGTAAGTAAACACATCGCCACCTTAAAAGGTACGTACTTACCTAATATTCTTATATTAGTCACTTGTAAATAACTAACAACCTTTTATAAGCAAGAATCGCGATAAAAGGTCTTTGAGATTTACTTTACGTTGGCGGAAGTAGGCCAGTTTCTTCCCACGTAAAAATTCAAACTTTCGGCGCTAAGTAAGAAATATTCACACGGTCTGCTACGTAAAGCGACGCAACGCGTAAGTAGGCTGTAAATTGCAAGTGGGTTTAACTCAATTATTTAAATGTTGTAATTTGTTCCTATTGCGATAGAATAATATGTTTTCGATAAATAAATAATCTACTTAATTACAGTGCCATGTCGCCTACGAGCTATCGTTTGAAGCTGATATTTTTCTGGGTATAAATTATTCTGTATCAAAGCAAATTACTGACAAACAGAGGATGCTCACTATCCAGTCTTAATGGTTGAAGTAAATTTTGTTAAGCAGAAATCAGGTGCCAAATTAGTAAACCTAATCCAAGTTTTCTCGATCACGCCAAATACCTATTTTCTAGTTCATTTATAATCATAATTTAGTTTTATAATTGCGCGTGTATATCAGCTCGCCCATAACTTGTAATCCCCTCTAACCTAACCTACCAACCTCCCATTCAACATCACACTTTATATTATTTGATGCACTCTTATTACTTATCCTACCAGCCCAACCAAAGCCCAACCAGATCATCTGTATTAATAAATATAATATTAATATATTTGAGTTCAGCAGCTTAGAAAAGTTATTAAGTATTCAGCCATAGTAGGTACACAATGCTTTAAGTACTTAAATCATTTCTTCAGCGTGATACTATTTAAATCGCTTAGAGAAATTGAATTACACCTGATATAGGACTTAAAGTAGCTTAATAAATAATGAGATCACAGTACTCTCAAGTACGTCGTATTGTTGCCTTAATCTCTACTGGCAAGGCACGAATGTTCTCGTACTAAATGTGTTTTAAACCCTAATCATGTTACCACAAAAAAGATGGCTAAATATAATTATGTTCAACACATGTTAGGTCTTTTATAAATGACAGTTTACGGTCATAAACTTGTATTGCAGTTTTTGGGGATTCCTTATATATTCTACTACCTACGACTGTCACAAAGGTTGTACGTGAAGTGAAACTCGTTTGCGGACGTGTTGCTAAAATAACTTTATGCAGTACTGCGGTATCTTAGATTTCCCTAAGGAACGGAGAGTTTCCGGGATAAAAATAGTAGGTATATTATGGTATTTCACTAGTTAGTTAATATACGTGCACTTGTAAAACAAAAAAAGAAAGAAAATACATTTATTCACAATCACAACACAAGACACAACAAACACGACACGACAAAGACGACGTTCAAAAATCCCTAACTATTCATAGTTTTTTTAATGTATTTTATGTCTTTTTGTTTTGTATAATTTGAATTTTACTGCGCATTGGTGTCTAACTGTAATGCTGTAATTTTTTGTTGGAATAAATAAATAAATAAATGTCTCATTCATTGCGGTTGTGAATCGGACACTGGCTCAGCATAACGCTGAAGCGTTAATAAACAACCCAGCGCTGATTTTGACCCTCGGACCGCTACAAAGATACTCGTATACTACACAGTTTTACTACTACATAAGATACATACATAAATAGATATCTTGTATGTAAGTATGTTCTTATTTAAAACAAATAAAATTAAACCAGTTCAATCAGGAATCTTATGTCGAAAAGCTCCTGATTTCGGGCTTGATCATTCACTCCCCATTTATTTTTACGAACAAAGCTTTTTTGATCAACGAAAAACAAAAGGTTATTAGTTTACACGCCGATAGACTAATTTTGGAACAATGTCTCGGCTATATTATAACGGCTGTGCCCTCCGCCGGTGTCGGTCGAAGCCCTGATGCCTTTTAAAAAACATTAATTCCGGATGAATGGGCGATAATCAAAAGTCGCTGAAAGGAGGTGCGTCGTTGGCGGTTTTATTTTCACATAAATGGATAGTTCACAAACCCACTGACGCGTCAGCTGACGCAGTAGCCTATTCCACTGCACATTAACCAAGAATGTTGACTCAGAGCTTTCATGTGATTTTTTAATAAATTACAAAAAATAAACGGTTTAATTCACGGTTATAAGGAGGGAATGGTCTGACTTGTTTCGATCTTTTCGGAAGGTGGATTTCATAGGTGCTCAGTGCGGGGCGCCACCGTCGTGAACGCACTCACCTGTGAAAAAGACCTTCCGAAACGATCGAAACTAGTCGAACCGTTTCTGACTTATAATCGTGAGTTCAACCGTTTAACTTTATAATAGGCACTCGTAGATTCACAATTGTCGAAAAAAATCTTAAAATCACTAAAGTACTTTGTATGCGCATCTCTTCGTTTTTTGTCAAGAATCGTGTTCAAGTGGTTGTCATAACATAGAATAAGAAGCATCACATCGCGTGCGTAATCGTGAAGTGTGTACGATTCTTCAAGCTTCATAAATAAGTACATTTCACCCAGCGATGATATCACTGTAGGCTAAGAGGCACTTGAAATGCGTGATAGTGTTGAATACCGCCAGGTACAAAGCTGTTTGGCTCACATTACTCATGCTGCTAGTGTGCCTGTGTACCGCTAAAAATACAAACTGCGCTTAGTTTTGCATACTACTTCCACCTGCGGCTTCTTTCACCACTTTGAGCACGCAATCTTTGCCTATGGGTACGTATTATAATGTATAAATTTGAAATACATATCGGTCAAAATACATACAGTTAAAATATCGAAAATTGGAAAATATAATGGTTAAAATAAATAATACCTAATCAAAATTCATAAAGCACGTTTCTCATATTGGTCAAAATACATACAATTAAAATGACTAAGTTCACAATGTATATGTGCAGAATATTTTATATAGAATAAGAATATATGCGCAATACTTCTAAATTGCTACTCTTATGAATATAGAGTATTCTGTATTGTGGGAATCATTAATATTTATTTATCTACACCCATATAGTAAATCCTCAATTATGCGTTCAAAAACCATAGGTAATGATGGTAATGACACGTGCAGCAGCAGGTCGTCGCGCGCGCCGCGGGCGCAGCTCGTGGGGCAGACATACCTACCTAGTTCTCGTTAATGCAGGTCATTCTCAATGGTTCTTGAACACATGATAGAGGATTTAATATATGGATATAGATAAAATATTGCATGCAACTGTACATAATTAGGCCTTAAAACACTCATGTGACCCTATTATGAAACTCGGCTACGCCTCGTTTCATAAACCCACACTCGTGTTTTAAGGACCCCTATTACGATACAGTTGCATAAAATACTATTATTACTAGCTTTTGCCCGCGACTTCGTCCGCGTGGAATAGTAATTCTGGGAATTATTAATTTTTTTTCGGATACCTATTCTGACAATAACACCTACATATAGAAACTTCTGCGGTTTAGTGAAAATAAAATATTTTACTATACCATTTCTTTTGTTTTTCCATTTTTTGGTAAAACATAAATATTTGGCGGGTAGTCACACTTAAGCGATACAACGTGTATTATTTTACCCTGCTAACACACCAATTGACCTAGTCCCAAAGTAAGCTTAGCAAAAGCTTGTGTTATGGGTACTAAGCAACGGATAAATATACTTATATTGATATAGATACATACTTAAATACATATTAAACACCCAAGCCCCGAGAACAAACATTCGTATTTTTCATACAAATATCTGCCCCGACACGGGAATCGAACCCGGGATCACACACCCGGGACGGGATACATGTTTCCGATAAATATACTTAATATAGTAATTTGCTTGCAATTATGAATTGGACCGCAAGAACAAATGTTTTTTAGGGTTTTAAAAGATAAAAAATTGAAATCTTATAGGATCACTTTGCTGTCCGTCCGTCCGTCTGTCCGTCAAGACCCTTTATCTCGGAAACGCGCGGAGGTATTAAGTTGAAATGAAAACCTTAAACTCAGGTCTACAGTCCCATGAGCTGAGAAAAAATTAAACATCGAAATTTTGATTGCTTTGACTTAGAAGTCAAAGCAATCAAAAGCTACAATCGCCTTAACCGAAGAATTAATGGCTTCTTCCGGCTGTTCTAGAAACTTGAAATTTTGTATGAAGGTTGATAAGATCAATAAGAAAAATCTGAAAATCATAATATTTCATGTCTGGCTGTCCTTGTCAATAAGCCATCTAAAATTACCTTACATTTCATACATTTTGCTTAAGAGAGGGGCTCTGCTAACACTGGATATTCAAAAAAAAACGACTCGCATTTAATCGTTTTTTTTTTAGTTCACATCAAATACCCAAACACAAAGATTCGTCGATTTATCTTCGATATTGACGACCTTCCATATAAACTTTCATCCCCTATCTCATCCTGCCATAGGTAGAATTAAAAAAAAACAAATATCTTTTTGTATCTCATTAAATGCGTAAATGCCGAGTTTCATGGATTCATCGCTTTATCTCTGCTGATTCTGACGGTGTTACATAATCTTTCATCCCCTCACAGGTAAAATTTTCAAAAACGCTCGAACAAATATCTACCAAGTTTCATAAAGAACCATCGATTTATATTCGATAATGACGATCTTCCATGTAAACTTTCATCCCCTATTTCACCCCCTCACAGGAAGAATAAAAAAAATGCTCGAACAAACATCTATTTCTGTATGTGTATCTATTTTTATCAGACAATAAACCATTCTTATTCTTATTCTTATTTATCTCTTATTACGCGCTCGAGTGGCAAGTTTAATAAAGATTCATCAATTTATCTTCGATAATGACGACCTTCCGTATAAACTTTCATCCCCTATTTCATCCCCTCACAGGTCGAATTTTCGAAAAAGCTCAAACAAATATCGATTTATTTCTTGTTGAGTGCCTAAATGCCAAGTTTCATGGTTTTATCTTCGACAGCAACGAACTTCCAGCATACAAACTTTCATCCCCTATTTTTATGTTCTTTCCCAAGGTCTATTCTATCTCTGTACCAAATTTCATCAAAATTGGTTCAGTGGTTTAGGCGTGAAAGCGTAACAGACAGACAGAGTTACTTTCTCATTTATAATATTAAGTATGAATAAGAAATGATGAAAAGTGATCTAAAGAAAACGCCAGAAACTTGAGTCTTACATATGATCATGAAGATGTGTTTAAAATGCCGTATTTACATACACTGCGTCTTGAAGTTAATCTTATGTTAATGTTCCCGTATATTGGTCGGTGTTCAAAGTTTATGGCATCAAAGGCGCGTGACTTTATTTTTAGTGAACAATCCTATCAAAAAATCTTTACAGAGGTGTTCAATCAAAATAATGCAATAATTTTAAGACATCATATTATTATGGTAGAGTTTACTTCTAAAGGTTGAAAATTGCAGTAGTACTAAACAAACACCCTGTCGTACCTACCTATATCCTGCGATATCAGTGGCTATAAGCAAAAAGATTATTTTTTTCTACAAGAAAAACTGACTGTACTACATATCAACCCGTATCAATCGGCTTGTAAATCACACGTCATGTAGGTATCTCTCAGCAAATGCTGATTCGGCGAACGTGCCGAAAACTATTTCTGATAAAAATACGATACGAAGGTATCCGACGTGACCTTTCTCAGGCTTTAGTTAACGGTCGTGTTGCTCGTGTCACGTATCCTTGGCCTGTTATACGATAATTCAAAGCTTAAACTGGTAATGGTAATACTATACTCTCTGTATTTCACACTCACACACACACACACACACACACACACACACACACAAACACCACGCCTGTATTCCCAAATGGTAGGCAGAGCACACGAAATGTTATCGCTTCGGAGCCACTTTTAGCAATTTTAGGTTTTAAGTTTTACAAAAACGGTACAATAGTGACAGGTTGCTAGCCTGTCGCCTACGGTATACCTTAACCTATATCCTCAGTTGCCTCTAACGACATCCACGGAAGAAATGGAGAGGTGTAATTCTAACGCGACACCACACGGCTCTGTATTTCACTTTAGATTAATCATGCAAGACAATTTGTTTGTTTGTTTTTACTCTTTATTGTACAAAAAGGAAACACAAAAAGATTAACACAGAGAAAAGTGCAAAGTACGAGTACGCATCCCTGAAGGGTCCCAGTCAACCTTGGAGTGGTAGAGAGGAGAAATTGATTAGATCTCGAAAAATAGAGCAAAAATAAATATTGAAATATATATTTCTATTCAGCCAATGGTACTTAGAAATACCTCTAGCCTAGACTTAGATCATCGATCTGAAATTAGGTTCCAGACTTTGTAATAAGCGCAAAGAGCTATAGATTAAATTATGACGTCAATACGAATTTTTAATGACAATTAATATTGTAGTGGTATAGCAGAAGTAATTTTAATCCCGGTGTCAGGGTATATCTGAAATAAAATCTTGTCAGTCAAATTTGTCCCACTTTTAGTAGTTTGATTGAAATCTAGTATGTATACACTGTGTAGGTCGTGTGATAATGAAAGGAGATTCAGCAAACACAGCTTTGTATTGGAGTTTTATTTTTTAGTTTAACTTATTCAAAGCTTCAACACCATGCTAATATTTGCTTTCACGTTTTTTCATTCTCCTATTTTTTTAATTAGGTAAGTCTGTATATTTTTACCTGCAACCATTTAATCAATCATTTAAAAGAAATATTATAAAAAGGACAATATAGAAAAGGACATAATAAAACTTGTGAAATCTAAGTATCTATTTTAAAATAGATACTTAGATTTCACAAGTTTTTAAAATTAGTAAAATTTGAATTTTTGCAACATACATATTTTTGCAACATACAAATTTTTGTAACATACATATTGTTTTACAACGCTGTTTCGCTGCGCCCCGATCTAATTTTGCAAGGGACCGTCTTATCCCTAACTTTTTGGGTTCAGTAATTTAAATAATTCATAAATTGGTAATAGAATTAACATAAATTATAACTCTGCTTTAATTTGCAAAATTTTGCATGGTTAAGTAGAGTTTTCTTGCATAGGTACAATGTAAGTTCAGTATTTCAGTTGAAAGTAGTAACTCAGCAATTCGTAAATCCATTTAAGTACATTACGTTTTCGTACTGTCTTCCAGCCCTTTTTCTATTGTTATTTAGGAATGAAAAAACGAACAATTGTTCGGGATAATTGTTAAGAAATAAACCCAGAAATTGTCTACAGTAAACCTTTAGCAAAGGAATCGTTTGAAAAGGTAGAGAATTACGTGTTTTTGTTGAACTTCTATGTGAAATTGTAGCAAATTGCCGGATAACGAGCGTGCCTCAAAGACGAGCCTCCACAATACTCCGGCGGACACGCCGCTGGATCACACGCAATCAAATATGAATCTGCTTTCAGTTTCCAAGTTAACTTCCCCATGTGTATTCGCCATTAATCTTGTCAGTGTCCTTCTTTTGTTTTCGTATCTATTGAACGTACAGTTACCAGCACCAATATCTGACACAACAAGCGTGCATAAATATCTGATACGACTCTATTTCTAGGGCCGGAAGGACGTGTCTGATATTTTTGCACGCTCTGCTGTGGCAGATATTAATGCTGGTGACTGTACACAATGCAGATATGCGAGCACGCACGCAGCAGCAGCAATCCAAGCCGCGGAAATAGAGGCTACTCGTATTTATTACTACGTCGTGAAAAATGATAACACTAACTATGCGGAAATGGGCGGATAAAATATTAACAAGGAGCGTAGCTTTATTTACTAACACCCTCTACTTCAGAGGCTTAAGTTACAAGCGTATTATGTACGAGCTACAAAGAACTATCAAAGAGTGGGGCTTAATTTCTTAAGCGTCTAAACTTTTGATCTGACTTCGGACAATACCGTGCGTCGAGCCCTAAAATTGAATATCTACGCTCCCGCTACGAGATGCGCTCGTAGACCCACTACAACGATCGTAGCATTAACATAAACAAATTTAAAAAGAATACCTGTGCGGCCTCCTTTCGTCTTCGTGTTCCTCCTTCAAGAAGGATGGTTGCAAGCTGAACCTGCGGCGGAATTGGTGTCGGCCCTTCATGTTGGAGTTGTCACTTAGCACATGTTTATCGGCGCACTGAATGTTTTGAGAGGCGCGTAAGTTGCGGGCGAGCAGCGGGCGACGGCGTGCGCAGCGCCGAGCGGTCGGGCGGCGAGTGCGGCGCCCGGCCGCGCCGTGCCGTGCCGTGTCACGGCAACTACGCGCCCGCGGACAGATGCGCAACACCCATCAAACATAAAGTTAGGGATGAAGATGCGCAAGGCTACGCAGTTTGTTATTATCCGACAATGGCAAAGCCAAAAGGTGAGTTACGCTTTTAGCCGTGTAGGTACGTATGTTTTTAAAGTAAAAACATACAGAAAACTGTTATAGTTAACAGCTGTTGCTTGAGACTGTCTACGAAGAATTCGTTTATCGTTATCTGGGAACTATAAACTATGTCCTTGCGGGGATCACACACTATGTCTATATCGAACATTATGTCAGATCACTACCTACCTATAAGTTCGGTATTCCCTTGACTTGTCTAAAAATGTTTTGCCTAATTTCACTTTGTCTAACAACTTTTACTGTAATGAATAGTTTGTCTAAAGTCAATTTCTATACTTTCATTATTCATAATTTTTATTTTGTCGAATTTTCATTTATACTAAGTGATCATTTGCATAACTCTTATTTTGTCGATTATTATTTTAACGAAAATTTACTTTGTCTATTCTTATTTTAACTAATCATCATATAGCCGAATAACGTTTTAACTAATATCATTTGCATAACTCTTGTTTTGCCGAATATTATTTTATCAAAAACTCACTTTGTCGATTCTCATTTTAACTAATCATCATACAGCCGAATAACGTTTTAACTAACATTGGATTGTCTAATATTGAATTATCATAATATTTGTTTTGCTTACTAACGTTATACCTAATTTTGGTACCTATATGATTATTATAAAAAAGGTCAATTAGGTAGGTTAAAATTGAAATAAATCAATCCATAATATTCTACTAATTTTTTATTTGGTTCAAGCAAATAACAATACTAAACATACAGGGAATAGGTACGACGACGAGCGAAGCGAGGAGGAGCGTTAGGTAGAACTGCGACCCTACAATGCGCGAGCCGAGCGAGCGAAGCGAGCGTGCCGCGGTAGCGGCCGGCGAAGCGCCATAACCGATTTAATTTTATAATACTACACTTTTTAGAATTAACTAACGTTATCATTATGTATTCGGATTAACCGTGATAAGAATAAATAAAATTAACAGACATTTATGTTACACGAAATAAAATTATGTCAGACAAACATTATACGAAATAAGTTTAAACAAAATAAAATTATGCAAAATGTATTTTAGACAAAAAATATTTATATCAATCAAACGTTATACGAAATCAGTTTATAAAAAAGGAAGTGACATGTTTGTTAGGCAAAATATAATTATGTCTGTCAAACATTATATCAAATGAGTTTATACCTACAAAAAAAATGAGGTAGTTTAAAATTAGGCGAAACAAAATTATGTAAAGTAAGTTGTATGTAAAATGACTTTCACTAAAATGAAAATTAGGTTAAGTAATATTAGTTTATCTAACATTAGGCAAACTGAAAATAGGCAAAAAATTGTTAGGCAAAACAAGGTACAACCTATAAGTTCATATCTCGATAGAATCTTAAAAAAACCTAAAGCAAAGTTACAAGCAGGTCACTACATAAGGAAAACTTTTATCTTTCGGCTTCAAATCCAACGGGAACTCTATTTCCCTAAATAGAAGTGAATATAGTAGGTACGTATATTCATTGCCATGTCATAAATTATGCGTTTGCTTTCTATTCCTTTGTTACTTTACGCAATGAGATAGTAAAAATACATTAATTAATAAATTTCTACATGTAGGTATACTTATATTCTACCTAGCTGTTTCGCTACAGTGATTTTGATTCTGATATTAAACTATTTAATGGTTTCTGTATTTAGGTGGCTGAACGAAAATAAAAAAGGATTTTATCTAAGAGCCTTCCCATCAATTCCCTTTGCATATTCTTAATAGGTACCCAGCAAATTCGGCAGCAAAGAGAAATCAAAGTATCCAATGGCATGACAAGTGAACCTCGGTAGGTCCCGAATAAATAACTAAAGGGCAATTTACGATATACGCGTGTACCGCGAGAAAATCGGCGAGGAATGTCCCCGGGGTATTTTTATGAAGGGATAATATGCAAATGTTGATGTTTTTGGTGTTTGCCTAGTTCAACGCCAGATTCCCACGTCTCGTACAGTCAAGGATTAAGCCACAGGGATGTGTCATGAGCACTAATTTATATACAAAAAAAAAACAGTGCAAAAAAACGGTTAATTTTGACAGGACAAAGGTATCACACTCACACATAACAAAGGTATCACACTCACACATAACAAAGGGTATGACAGCCGATCGTACTCTTTTAGCAGAGGGATAGCCCGGTGGATTGAGCTCTCCTTTTCGTTTAATGCTCTAAGCTTATAAGCTAGAGTCGATACATTTCAAGTGTCACACTATGATACATTGGCTTTGTTGAACGAACTGACAGTCAGCATCCAACTTATTGGAGTGGGTACTCTTGAATATAATATTTGAACACGCTTTATCGCTTCGACAAAGGAGTCATTCTTATAGAGGAGAATAAATTTGAAGTGTCAATAAATTAGTACTTATCCCATCAAAACATAAATATGAAATGAGAGCTAAGTTCAATATTATGATATATGCCTTGGTTGTTGACTTCAACGACAAAAGAAATGAGATCTAAATGGGTGCCAAGTTCAATGGTCAGTCCTGAAATTTATTTATAACAACATTAAATATGATTTCGTCTCATAACTTAAAACAGTGTAATATATTGAAGCCTAAGGTCTGACTTGGCTAGTTCTCATATACGAATTCGCAAGTCTCAATATAAGAGCCAAATTTGACATGTTTATTATGTGAAATAGTTTTAGAGTTATGAGGGGGTCAAAAGTGGCTCCAAATGGTTCGGATAAAATTACACACGATGCTGTTCGCCAGTTCTGTTAGCTTGAACTTAGATTGACACGAGTACGTGTCTACTAGATTTCATTAAGTTTTTTAACCTCCAACGCAATAAAAAGGGATGTTATAGGTTTAACGCCAATGTCTGTCTGTCTCTGGCATCGTAGCTCTCAAACTGATGGACCGATTTTCATGCAATTTTTACGTAAAAGCGTGTTGCCTTGCGGTGTTTCTTAGCTATGTTTGGTAAAAAATCGCTTCAGCCCCAAAGTACCCAAAGGGTGCCAACGGAACCCTATTACTGAGACTCCGCTGTCTGGCTGTCCATCCGTCTGTCACATGGCTCTATTTCTTGAGCCGTAATAGTTAGACACTTGAAATTTTCACAGATTATGTATTATTGTGGCCGTTATAACAATAAATACTAGAAACAGAATAAAATAAATATTTAAGGGGGGCTCCTATACAACAAACGTTATTGTTTTACCGTGTTTTGCCTGATATTAATAACGGCAACAGGTAGACGCTTAAAATATTCACAGAATCTTTTTACATTGAAATAGGTTTGCGTTTGACAACAATCGCGCCTGATAGTAAGCAAAGATGTGGTCTAACAATAAGATGGCGCACGCCTGCCTAATTAATAAGATGGCGCACGCCTGCCTAATAAATGCGCATTCACCCTAGATTTGAAGACGGCCCGATTGTAGCAATCAGGGAACACAGAAGCTGGCAGAACATTCCACTCCACACCAAAAACGCTTTAGTCGCTGGCAAAAGTCGTTGGCAAATGACACGTAGGCCGACGAAAGAAGTCTTGGCTGAGGAATCTTCGGAAGTGAACCGGCATAGCGAGTGCTGCCCATTTATTTCCCCTCGCGAGAGACAGGGAGAAATATTCAGAACTGACTGCCTACATTCGCTAGTCGGAGAGGCATCTTAAGAAGAAGAAGAAGCAAAACGCTTTGTGCGAATTTATACTTACATAGGTATCGAACTTTTCTAAGTTGGTAGATTGTTAACTGGAACGCCTCTACTTTAGTCTAACATTGCTCTAAAACCGAGTCTCCACTGAGCGAGCCACTGCACGCGGCAGCCATTTTCAGTGTGATTTTAAGCTCTGTGTCGAACAAAATCATGCCTCATTCTCTTACCTCGCAAGGTGGTTCGCTCAGTGGAGACCCGGCTTAAAAAACACACCCTCGTTAAACTTTATAGTTATTAACATGCTGAAGTTCGTCGGTAGGTGTCCAAAGTTGAATGCTAAACAGCAATTCTCATGTAACGGAATTCCAGGACATTAAACACGCCGTTATTAATTGCGCGTAAACAAAACCGCTGAGAGCGAGGGCGAGCCGTGGGCAGGCTCCGCGCGCCCTTAGGTATTAAGTACAAGCCCAATGCAAAATGTACCAAATTTTCCTATGAATTATTATTGTGTACCAAGAACTTTGCCTACATTTTTACGATATGTGGGTGTAAAAAACTTGTATTCAGCACGAGAATCAAACCCGGACGTTTTGAAAAAAAAAATACATTATTAAAGAATATCAAATACAATGCAGTTTATTCATTCAAGATACCGTGTTTAATAGTTCGAGTAACATTTATTGCTTATAACCTACACTATCGATATCCAAATAGAAATAATGTATGTTTTATTTTTCAAAACGACTGGGTTCGATTCCCGAACTGAGTACGTGTTTTTTTTAATGCATGAATGCAGTTTTTTTTGTTACTATAATCGATGACATGGTTCCTAAGAACAGGTATACGTATGTCTTATAGTTTTAGACTTTCCCATACTGACCTATATGAATTTTACACCCTGTATAGCAAATTAACACAAAAAAAAATATATGAAGAAACTGCTTTCTAGTTTGGCGAGTAGTCGTTCATTATGGGGTACTAAGGGGGAGCCCCTTTTTTAAATTTTCAGCAGTGGACGTCTTCCGGCTGATGATTATAATTTACAATCAACATACTCGTAAATTCCAGCTTTAACTAAACCGCTTATTATTTTAAAGCTTTCTGCTTCCGTATTCTCCTTTTCCTTTAATGTACGTATCAAACTTTTTAATTAATCAACATGATGTAAAACATAATATTTTGCTAGCGTAGGCATCAGCATCATAACGTACTTAATTGTGTAATAGTAAACGATTTCATTTTAATGAAGCATCTGAGAGGTCGATTCATTATTTGATAAGAATGGTTTCGGATTACATAAATACTGTACCTAAGCCAATCTTGAGAGCGATATATGATTAGATGGCAGTTTTTAAAATATATGTTTATTCAGCTGGAGGGAATTCCATTATTTCTCTTACATTAGAAATATTGGATATCAAAATATTATGCCACTAACTGGTTGATTTTTATGCATATTGATGCTTAAATAATCATTGTTCGATCTTTTGTTAAATTTAATTTTGTTTCAACGTAGCGTAAAAGCTGCGCGATTTTGATTATTATTTTCAATACATTTAATATCGTGCGGGTGGCACGTTTCTGCTCGAGATTAATTGAAAATTTGACGTATAATAGCTCTAGTAAGTGCTTTTTCCGTTTTTAGGATTCCGTCCGTAGTACTAAAGGAACCCTTATAGTTTTCCCATGTCCGTCTGTCTGTCCGCGACTTAGCTTAGCTACTCTACTTACTACTTCTACTACTTACTACTACTTTCTACTTTTGCTACTCTAGTAGCAAGGATGTTTTTTTTTATCTTTTCTTCACTCGTAGCGTGGGGTATCGTTGGATAGTTATACATACATAACATAATATCACATTTATTAATTTAGGCTTGCTAAGATCATTTTTTGGATTTATTGATCCGTTTGCACACCGTTACGAAACTCTGCCCATGGCTAGTTTTTTTACAGTTTCTACATCAGAATAAAAGGAATAAGGTTGATTGTCGTATTGACTCGAAGTAAAAATAACCTTTGATGTTTTAAGCCATACAACTGACTTTGAACCTTAGAATGGTAAAGATTTTTTTTGATCAACTATACCTACCTACAATATTTATTACTAAGAGAGAATAATATAATCCTTTCATATGTGATCCTTTCACATATGAAAGGATCGATCGCCAATGCGGATCGGAATTATTTCCAAATATCCCTGTCCATGATATAATCATTAACTTTATAATACGCCTTAGATATTAATGTCTTCTTGACAATCGATCTGAATTTTGCATCCGTTTTATTTGTAATATTTTTTGGAATTTTACTATAGAAAGTTTATTTGACTAGTTCACTCATAATCTATGTATTGCAATTTGCATATGATGCGCCGGAGACCTTAGCTGACGAGCTGTTACAATACATGTCGTGCGCATTCCATAATTACTTAGGATTAGATACAAAGTCCCACAGTAACATGTCTGTCTTGGGCTGCGGGTATATTCAACAACAGTTGTATACTAGGTTCGAGCACTTGCATCTATTAACTAATTACGGTAAACCTGTCGTTTCTCTCAAAAAAAACTTTGGTTCCCTAGACGGTATTCGAACCCGCACCTGGGCGACCAACTGCACCATGGGGCTCCCAATAAACCCACGACAATTTTAATCGCTCGCATACGCTAGCAGTGGCGCACCTACATTTTTTTTTGTTTTTAAAAGAGTTTAGATTTCGTTGAGCAAACATGCTGGTTATAAAAAGAAATAGGTAAGCTAACCTACTACTGCAAGGGTTACTACACAGACCTAGCGATCATAATTCTCATTGAGAAATTAGTTCCTCTAGTGTAGTGTACAACAACACTTAAAACAGTTTACCTTTACCGAAAAACCTATCAATAGCCGTACCGAGCTTATTTGAAGATTGACTTTGCAAATTTACATTGCTGGCAAATTTCGGCATCCCGTGGATTGCAAATTAGCCCGCGAGGGAGCAGGTGCCCGGGAATCGACGGCTCCACTCAACAAGTGAGTGTGCACTGAATTCTTAGCGGTTGAAATTGAATTTTTCGTCCAGCGAGCTTTTATACGTTTTGTGGAAAAGCTAGCTCGTTTAGCGAGAAACGTTTCTTAAATAAGCTTAATGAAAATGTTGGCCAGTTATAAATAAATTTTTAAATGAGTTTTTGATTCAGCTGTTACTTACCTACTTTGCGAAAGTCCATATAGTAAATGAAATAAAGTCAAGTATAAATATCTATTCGAACTCAAAATAATATGTTACTACGCCTTTATTAATTATGACGAAATAACAGTCTGTGGTACGTATTTTTGAGAAGTTAATTATATGAGTTCATATTTTTATACTCGATGGAACGTTTTTTATCATTTGGGAGCGGTTAGTTTGAGAATGATCTCGTAGAGGACTCAAACTGCGTGAGCATTTTGTGTTGGGGTTGGTGGTAGTTGAAATTCAGTCTATATCCAAAATCTATTTAACCTCAAAAATAAGAATGGACCCACCTAGTATCCGCTCTTGTTTTCGAGATTAACATGCACAAGGCCTAATTACACGAAAGCACTAAGTCGATGCAAATGCATTTAGTTTGAAACCTATTATGTTTAGTGCGATTGCTCGATCAGGATTCTTCTTCTCTTTTAATATATGGCTTTTCTGTCCTAGTTAATAGGACAATTTCGCCAGTGTCAAAATAAACTCTTTTTGAGAGGGACGTTGTACGGTGGTTGTAGTTTTTGCAACTTGATAGTAAAATTCCTGAAACCACGTGGACACAACTTGCGCATTAAAAAATGTCAGATACGAGAGAAATATAGAATTTTGTGATCACTGTTCACTGTTAAGGTTAATCGCCGCATAAAACACTATCAAAATTATACTTCAACTAGCCAAAGAAACAGAAATAGCAAAATTAGATATTGTCTACATCCGCCATGTTCGAATGCTACAAATCGAATCTCGATCAGCAGGGCTACTCCGAAACTCGAAACTCGAAGTTCGTGTCGTGCGGTCCCTCTCGCTCTCGTATCAAACAGTGTAAGTGTCAGAGGGACCGCACGACACGAACTTCGAGTTTCGAGTTTCGGAGAAGCCCTGCAGGATTGTCTTTTTTCTTTTTAAATGATATCAATGTCATTTTGACGTTTAACGATAGGTATTTAATATGGCAGCTGCCATCACTTGATATTTCGACAAAGTATGTAATAACAAATAAAGGTACATTTAAAAGAATGTGATTAAACGATAACCATGAATTTTATTTTAGTTTACAGTTAAATATTTTCCAACTGTCGCTGGTATTGCCAGTGTAACGATTCTATTCTATAAAAAAATATGTGGAAGTGGGCAAGGGCGAATTATTATTGGTATCTGTATGATCACATGCGTGTCGCACTGACGTAGCTATTTTTTTTAATGTACCTAAATAAACTTCATCGTTGTCCTTATAGTAGCAAAAAAAGCGTTAGCAATTAATTTCCTATCCGCTGCAGCACAACAACACACAAATAAACGTGTTTGGCCAGAATAGTATCTATCCACGAGCAATAAAAAAATAAAACTTTCTTTGTGTGAAAATACCGCAGAGACAGTCAATACCCGCTGCTACGACCACTAATCCATTGTCATTTGTTCTCGATTAAACTCAAAAGCCCGAAAAAAAAAACAAAAGAGTAATGACACCGGGGAATTGAGACAAGCCTGATAGATATAAATTATTCCTAATGGCAGCCCTATCGTTCAGGATTTCCCATTTCGTCTCTTTTTATTCCTCGCAGTTTCAAGAAACGATTACGTTCTTCTACAAACCGTTTATCGTTTCGCCTTTAAATCGTTTATTTTAAAGTCTGCAAATAAATGAAAATGCTCATGAAGTTTCTAAGCAGTTTGAGTTTAGTTTCTTAGGTACTAATGGCGTCTCGAGAGAAGAAAAGTGGTGGACAGGAATCAAATAAAAGAATAAGCAAGTCACGTCTTTAAATTCCCGAAAAAAAACAAAGAGACGATTGTTGAATACCAAATACCTATTGCGGGCAACTGTAGACATTCTTAAAACACAATATCTTGCTTAGACTGCTATTGTTTTTTTCTGTTTGTCATTCGGATACAAATGACTAGAGAGCAGTTGTCTGCTGCGTAGAAATGATTAAAAGTTTGCACCATAATAAATATTAAAACATAAAATGGAAAATAATTGTGTACAAAATATGTAGCTTAAATTAAATCGTAGCAAACTAAGCCAATCTACTCGAAGAGGCTTCTACTCTGGGTGTCGTAATCGTAAGCAAAATAGGTGGAATTAAACGTCTCCTGAGATGAGACCGCACTTCTCACCAAATGCGCGACAATCTACGGATTACAAATGTTAATAAACACCCGTCTTTATTAGTAAACTAATTTAATCTTCATCAACTACTGTTGATTCTAGAATTCCCTAAGATGTGACATGCGTCAATGACCTTGAGAAGAGCCGCTCTATACACTTACTCTCGTTTGCCTGAAATTGAAAGAGAACTGATGAGGGTTGTTTTACAGAAAATCAGAAACCTGATGAATAATAATGAAAAAAATATTATATATCTATAATATGAACTGGCCATTTTTATTTTGAATTATAGATACCTCGGTTATGAGAATAAAGACTGAGATTTTAAACACAACTTCACAACTTTTTTTTATCGAACCGATTGAATTGTGTTTTTAAAACAATTATGTAATGAATATTAATGTTTTTTTCCGCTTTGCCAAATCAAGTGTTTTTTTTAAACTGCTAAAGTTAAAGTCAATTTAGGTGTGTTCTGCGCCTCAATATCAATGTGTTTTGCCCTGCCTGCATTGTAATTTAAGAAATGTATTAGTTTTTGTACCGCATTCGTTTTGTTTATCGCTTCGCATTATTTAGAACAAATACAAATATTCTTTATTGCACACCACAAATCAGTACAAAACCTATTTACCTGCCTTAGAACCTTTATAGAACCTTTGTGTTAGATGCTCTAACTTTTCTATCCCTAGTTATCTGACAGAACAAATTTCACCCAGGGAAATCCAATGAGGGTCAATGTCCACTGTGAGGGTCGAGGTCCTGCCATCCTCGGGGTGCCCAAAAACAGGGTCGCATGATGCATAAATTATGGGAATTTGCATTCAGTTTACGTCCTTTGCTGATCAAAATTCTGGCATTTAATTGCCAAGTATTCCCTTTATAATTAACAATTAATTATGCTTTAATAAATTAATTAATTTGCACACAATATACAAGGGTTATGGAGATTCTAAGAAACAAAACACCGCTGGCTGAGTGACACAAATTAGTAGGCATTTTATATGTACCTATTGTATTTTTCACCTATGATGAGTTCTGTGACACTTGAAAATTTTCCGAATTACGCATACTATGTTCGCAAAATATTTTTTAAAAATAATTTGTAGTTTGAAGCAAAATAATCATAAAAATTTAAATCTGTACATTTTAAATA
Organism: Choristoneura fumiferana; assembly: GCF_025370935.1. Taxonomy (NCBI): domain Eukaryota; kingdom Metazoa; phylum Arthropoda; class Insecta; order Lepidoptera; family Tortricidae; genus Choristoneura; species Choristoneura fumiferana. Next base: position 7,824,771 of record NC_133476.1, on the reverse strand, counting down.
TATATAGCAATATCAGTGTCCATTAAATAGTCTCCATCGAATAAGAAACGGAACAGATTAGTGACGTGACACAACATTATCGGCAATTGCCGCGGTGCATTATTCAATGAAAATGAACATTTAGATATTTTATATTTTTAAACAACTACGTCTTTAAGTATTCAATCAATTTAAATCCCACTGAAAAGTTTTACGCCTACAACAAAGCGATGGAAGCAATGAAAACCTGAATCGAAAACAACATGTTGGAATTTCTTCATTGAGATTTCAGAGGCGGCCGGAACTCGGAATTCGCACCTCACACCGAGCTTGGGAAGCCACGACATACCTTTGACATCTCGATTAAATTGGCGATATAAATATTTGAGATTATTCATGATAAATGCTATTTACTTAGAAATAGTAACCTCTCGTTTGAACTATGTTTTAAAAATGACGATTATTTCACTTTCCTTTCTACCGTCGATATATTTATGAATATCAAATACGTCGGATATCGTGGTCTATACTTTGGTAATTAAATACGAGTAAGTCCAACCAACCACTTACCGTCTCAGTGGCCAGTTGAAACTACGCGAAACTTTTTTATTTTTATTCGACCGCATGGCAAATGAGCAAGTGGGTCTCCTGATGGTAAGAGATCACCACCGCCCATAAACATCTGCAACACCAGGGGTATTGCAGACTTCAGGGTCAATTATGTTTGCAACTTGTTTCAGAATGGCAGTGTCATCAAACCTTTATAGTTGTTTTGTTGTTCATACCTAAGTAGTTTTTAAACACGACGTAAAAAGAGGGGTGTTATAAGTTTGACCGCTATGTGTGTTTGTCTGTCTGTCTGTCTGTAGCTTTTTAGCTCTTACATGGGTGAACCGATTTAAATGCTTTTTTTTTTATTTGAAAGCAGGTTTTCTAGCGATGGTTCTTAGACATGTTTAATCAAAATCGGTTTAGTCGTTTTTGGGATATTGCAGTGACAATGCCGGGGGTTTTTCAACTTTTTGTTGGTTAGGTTATCGCAAGCATTTCAGATGACATTTCGCACATAAATTCAAAAGAACCCAAAGGAGCGAGCCCGGACTCGAACCCACGATCCTCTGCTTGGCGATAGATGATAGGTTACCACGTGACGTAACCATGATGGCCTCGTGGTTTGACCAATGGCCTTTTCAAGCAGAAGATCGTGAGTTCAAACCCAGGCAGTGGGTTTTTTGAAATTCATGTCCGGAATATACTTGAAATTGACCAAATGACCACGAGCTTCCTAGTACAGAAAAACATCGCGAGTAAGCCTGGATACATCAGCGAAGAAATTCAATTGTGTGTGTGGAGTTCCCAATCAGCATGTTGCCTGCGTGTAAACTACGGCCCAAGCCCTCTCGTTCTGAGACAAAGTCTTGGTCCTGCAGTGGGACAGACCGCGATGATGATGATGATGATTATGATTATGACCACGCAAGTAAGCGCAATCTTAATACACAACTCATAATGCCTATTCCTAAGCAATGATTCTGTTATTGGCACAAGTTCCCGCATTACTCTGAGAGGTATTGTTGCTCGACGGGCGCTAAGTGCATGCAGTTCGTGTAACGAGCGCGGCTAAGAGCTGTTTGTTTTTAACCCCCGACGCAAAAAGAGGTGTTATAAGTTTGACCGCTATGTGTGGCTGTGTGTCTGTATGTGTGTCTGTCTGTGGCACCGTAGCTCTTGAAGGGGTGGACCGATTTGAATGCGTTTTTTGAGGGTTGCCCTCGATTTTCCTGTGAAACCGTCATCAGATCCTGATTTGGTGACAATGGGACCACCTCGGGAGTATATTCTCTCTTAAAGCTCCCCTACACTACCAATCCCCAAGAAACCCACTTGCCAAATTTCAACTTTTTACGACCAGTAAAACGAAAAATCCCGTTTTTCCCCTTCCCGTAGGAATTTTCTTGTCCTCTCTCAATGTTCTTCTACACTCCCCAAGCAATCTACATGCCGATTTACAGCTTTTTGCGTCCAGTAAAACAATAAATCCTGTTTTTCCCTTTCCCGTGGGAGTTTCGGAAAATTATCTCTTCAAGGAAATGCAAAATGTCAGCTTTCTGCGACCAGTAAAATGAAAAATCCCGTTTTTTCCCATTCCCGTCAGAATTTCGGGAAATTCTTTTGTAGTGTTCCCTTACACTCCCTAAAGAACCTAAATGCAAAAATTCAGTTTTCTACGATTAGTAAAACGAAATATCCTGTTTTTTTCCCGTTCCCGTGGGAATTTTGAAAACCACTCTCAATGCTCCTCTACGCTCCCCAAGCAACCTACATGCCGAATTTCAGCTTTCTACGATCAGTGAAACAAAAAATCCCGTTTTTTCCCGTTCCCGTAGGAATTTTGAAAACTCCACTCTCAATGCTCTTCTACACTCCCCAAGCAATCTACATGCCGATTTTCAGCTTTCTGCGTCTCGTTAAACGAAAAATCCCGTTTTTTCCTGTTCCCGTCAGAATTTCGGGAAATTCTTTTGTAGTCTCCCCTACACCTCCCAAGGAACCTAAAGGCCAAATTTCAGTTTTCTACGACCAGTAAAACGAAAAATCCATCCCGTTGAACTGAATATAAATCCGGTTTTTTCCTTTTACCGTGGGAATTTCCAAAAAAGCCTTAAATTAGTTTTTTACTATTGTAATCACCTACTTTTATGCCAAATTTGAAGAGTCTAGTAATTATTGTTCATGGTATTCCGTTGAACTGAATATATAAATCCCGTTTTTTCCTTATCCCGTGGGAATTTCCAAAAAAACCTGAAATTATTGTTTTAATTAATGTATAACCTACTTGTGTATCAAATTTGAAGAGTCTAGTTATTATAGTTACTGAGATAGGGTCAGAGGGTTGAGCCCATGGAATCTAGAAGTCTTCCTGGGATTTGACGGTTGTATCTTGAACATATCAATATTCCTCCTCACAAACATGCACACTTCATATATATACAGTGCAGGCAAAGGAAGCACCTTACACTTCTCAAACAATGGTCTGCATGATTCAGCAATTTGGGCCCCACAAACAGCCCTAATGCATTTCTTTTGGAGCAAAAACGCTTTTTTGGCTTCTATGGAGTTCAATAAAAGCTGTGCAATGTGAAGCTGTATGTGCTATAGTTAGTTCATACTGCGTTCAATCTGACGTTTATATAGTTTTTTTTTAACCGTGTTATTTTTTACTTCCCTTAACTTTAAAGGAACATTCAACACTAATAAAGGCCTAGCTGCTCTTACTATTGAGAAGTAATCAAGAATAAAAAAAAATAACAATGGGCTGTTAAAAACAGTGCAGAAGCTCCTTAATTTGTGGCATAAATTTCGTAACTAAAGAGCGTTTTATATAGGTACTTGGCAAAAGATCAGAAAAGTAAGTTTCTTTTATTTCTCTCTTGTCCATCATGTTAATGTTATTTGTCATTTTTGAGAATTTTACGATTTGAACTTTACAACTGTGATCTCAATACTTAATTTTAACATTTTTTTTATTTGGCCATAATCTTAGTTACCAGGTAGTTTCATTGACAAAGTCATCCGTCGAACTTAACGTAAATCAATATAAACACGGTGTATACCTATCGGGCTTTGCTTAAAAGATTATTTTTTACTCGTTCTTAAGGTCAGAGCTGCCTTAAAAAGATTTATTAGGAGTTTCAATGCACGCTTAAGAGGATTAGAAGTTTGAAAAGAACCGTTCGACACGGGGTTGATACTTGATACTCTTTTGAGCGGGGTTCAGTTGGAAGAAGAGAATTATCTTAAGATTTATCGTTAACTGCGCTGCCTTCAAACTGCCTGTCCTTTTAGTTTTATGTACAGTCGATTATTTTTAATTACTGTGTTGTGATGAAGTAAAAATTGGCCGAAGATTGATCGAAGTGGAACTTGCTGTATGGCACGACCACACAATTTACAAATTTGAGTTGTGCGCTCTTAAAAGGAACTTTAGAATAATCTCTCTTCTTCTTCTTCTCCGCATAATGTGCGGCAACACATGCTGAGTGGAGACCCTTTTTGGTATCCTGCCGTGTCACTAAGTAACATAGTTTTAGTGCTAGTTTTAGTCTTAGTTTTAGGTGGTACTTATGGAGCGAAAATAAATCTCTCTTTTCTTCAGCCTTTCTCAACCTTCTCGGTACGTAGGCGTCCTTCAATTTTTTTCACTCGTCACGACATTGAGTTTTTGGATCCAATTTGAACCAGCATAACCTTTTTTTACATCGTCTTTCCACCGCATTTGTGGTCTACCCTGAGGTCGCTTCCCCCCCCATGGCTTCCACTCTAGGAGACGCTTGCACCACGACCTTTCACTCCGGGCCGGGTGCCCCTTGAATTTTCGACAAACTAATTATCGCATTTCATTTCCTCGAAAACGATATATCGAATATTCAATACTAATATTTTCTCTTGGAGTAATTTTATTTCATCAAATAGTCACTACATATTAATACAATTGTAAGAACAACGGTACAAGGATTATTATTTGCTAAAAAATACATTTCATCAACTATTCATGAGACAGAACAACTAAATATCGCTATTTATTTTATCGACGTATTTTATAAAACACTTTTATTTCATAGTCGATTACATATTATAGCAACATATATTCTACTAGTTTTAGTAATTCAAGATTTAATTCTGCATCTTTTGCATATTTTTTAGCAAATTTCGAGGCTTATATTTTTCTGAAAAATGAAATTAATATAGTTAGTATTATTATGTAATTACATTTGAAATTTACCACGAGCTTTGCGGTGAAGGAAAACATCGTGAGGAAACCTGCACAAATCTGCGAAGCAATTCATTGGTGCGTGTGAAGTTCCCAATCCGCACTGGGCCCGCGTGGGAAATATGGCCCAAGCCCTCTTGTTCTGAGAGGAGACCTGTGCCCAGCAGTGGGACGTATATAGGCTGGGATGATGATGATGATGATGATGACTATTATTATAATAATAGTTTTGGCTAGCTTAAAACTGCGACCCCAACAAAAATAAATCGCTAACAGGACAGTAGGTTAGGTTAGGTTACAACTGCGACCGCAACATTAAAAAACCGCTGCCAGAAAAGTAGGTTAGGTTAGAACTGCGACCTCAATAAAAATAAATCGCTATCAGAAAAGTAGGTAAGGTTAAGTTAGAACTGCGAACACAACAAAAATAAACCGCTACCAGAAAAGTAGGTTAGGTAAGGTTAGGTTATAACTGCGATCCCATCAAAAATAAATCTCTACCCACTATCCACATCCGTCCGCGAGCGTATTGCGTTTCGTTCCTCACATATATTATTGAAGTTGTGAAATGATAAATATTGTTGTTGTTGTTGTTTCTTTAAAAAAAATATGGCTCTGTCCATTGGAGGACAATTTTGCCAGTGTCTAGTAGTTTTTGCCGTGGTACGGTAAAAAAATTCTAGAAAACGAAATATGAGAGGTAATGGTGGATGAACGATGACAGCGCGACCCGGAATTCATGATAAATATTAAAAAAATATTCTAAGATGTAACAGTACAACATTTAAACAAGTATGAAATAATAAAATACGAAATGAATGTACGCCAAATAAACAATCTATTAAATATCATTTCTAGAAATTAAAAATTGTTTTTTTGAATACTCATTCTAATCATTCCAGGTAATGAATATTCGATGAAATGAAAAAATATAAAACGTTGACTTTTAACTGAAATTCGATTAAAAGTATGTCGACATTTCAAGGGTAAACCTTCCAGGCCACATGGCCAGCCCACTTCCACTTTAAGTGCGACTCTGCTTTGATCTCGAAGCTTTTTGTTTATTTTGCGGTCCATCAGCGACATTGTTACCAGCTTCTTCTCCACTGCCCTCTGAGCCACTAGCAATCGATTGATCACGTCTTTCGTGAATACCCAGGTTTCAGCACCACAAGTGAGCACCGGCAGGATGCGCACTGATTAAATATCCTGGCTTTTTGTTCCGTAGAAATTTCGGGTATACTGGGGTATAAGTATCAGGTAGTTAAAAAGGCTTAAAAGTTAGCTTTTGTCGGACATGACATGGAGGATTCATAATATTTGAATCAGGTATATTAATATAATAAGGGTCCGCTCTTTACGTTCTGGTCAATCTTTACAATATTATAAAGATTTACACTGTTTGTTCGTTAATCTTATGTTAATAATTTCGTACCGGTCTACGGTAGACTCGAACGAAATGCACATCAAATTGAAGAGCGTAAAAAATTAGTCAATCCGAATCGACAACTTGTAGGCGGAAAATTCGGATTATCGAGTATTTTAAATATAAACTTGAATAAATTACTAAGCATATAATGTCAAAGTCATCACATCAAAGTGGCGTTAGTGTCACAGGTTTGCATTTCGTTCTCCATTGTGACCTCTTCACGGTACGATTCGTCGATTTTCATCAGATCGATCGTACAGACGAATCGTACCGTATATCCTTTAGGTCTAATTTCTTTGATTATGAGACAGAGACGTCATAGTTATTTGGGCAAATAAGATTTAGGAGAACTATCTACCGGTGAAATACCGATACGTAGGTTATCTGTGAAAGTATTGTGATAATATTAAGGCTGGGAATATACGTCAGATTTTTCGATAAGTACGTGCGACAGTCTTTACACTGGTTCAAACATTATTATGAGTACATTTTAGCCGGGTTTTCATCTAGTATTTATATAATATGTAGGTAGGTAATATGGGATTTAAAAATCTTACACCGATGGAAAGCTGCACGATCCCAGATAAAGGTTTCTTTATATCCCGGGTACCTAAGTCAAAGTTCCCACGGAACGCAGATGAAATTGCTGGTAACAGTTAGTCATTTAATAAGCTTAAGAGCGGAAGTTTCTTGTAAATACTTCATCCGAATGAAAAATGTCTCTAGACACAGCTTTAATACAAAGTCGTGACTGACTCGGACGTGATGCGCTCTTTTATTAAAACTTCACAGAATTACATTCTCAAGAGCGCTTTATCAAGTCGCTTATTTCTCGAAGAGCGTTGCTGCGAGTAATCAGGACTCCACGTGCAAAGTATCATGTTCCAAGATGAGACTGTCTCCGGTGATTTGTCCTTCTTAGAGTTTATCCACAAAGACTTTAAACTTTTTTCCAATCGTGTTGGGTGTCTCGATCCAATCAGATTACGTTAAAGAGATCTGTTGCACAAAGTAAAGGGTAGTGTGAAAAACGTTTTTTAATTATTTATTTATGTTATAAATTGAAATCAAAGTATCAAACAACAAGATGATCGTTAATTAGTATTTCTGTCTATATACACATTGCAAGCAAACATGGCTGAATCAAAGCAAGTTAAAGCCGCAATTTTGTTTTTCGTTACACTTTCACGTAAACAGTTGTCATAACATGCTGGTCAACTTGGATGAATTCTCTAAATAACACCCACAGGGTTTTTATTAGTCACTAGCGCCCCAGTTCTGCAAGGGTGCAACTTTGAAAAAAAGAGACAGAAAAATAAACAGTTGTTAGCGGTATTTTTTTTACCTCACTTTCCCCAAAACTACACCCGCCCAAAGCCGGGGCACGTCGTTAGTTGATTACTTTACATACTAAACTAAACCTTCATCTTGAATTACTCTATCAATTGATAAAAAACTTCAATAAAATCCTTTGTTTACATACATACACATACAGAGAGACAGATGGCGGGAAGCGACTTTGTTTTATTTCTATGTGAAGATATATTATCTTCATGAAAGTTCTGAGAATTAAATCTTCATGAAAGTTCTGGTTTAATGATGAAAATATTGTATATTTCAAGGGCAGTGCAGGAAAGTAACAAATCTCGACTCAGAAGAACTGTCTCTGACTTTGAGCTTGAACTACTGCGTTATTACTTTTTACCACCCTTGGGAGACGATAATATTGTATGTTATTGTGTAATACCACAAGACAAATAAAAGTTTGGTTACAAATTACACTTCCTTGTTTTGTTTTTCTTTAAGTTAAGTGGAAATTAACCTTCGAGATCACCGCTGCTGGCCCACCAACCGCTGCTTCAATGTTGTCAAGGACCTAGTTAGCCGTACAGACACGAGTCGCGTTGTCTTGAATAATTTATTATTGTGGTCTCCACGATCGAGTTGTTACTACTCAATCTGAACAGAAAGGTTTTCCGTGTATTGCATAAGTATGATTGCGATAGGTACCTACTTGTATGTTCGTCGCTGTTCGTGGTACGATAATGGAAATTTTCTGTTAATGGAAAAGCGCGGTCTTGATCTGAATTCAATAGATATTAATAACGTCAATTCCGAAAAGACCTACGAGTATTATGTGCTTATTCCGGAGTAACAGGTAATGAACCGGTGACATGCCTTGTAAAATGTTTAAGTGGATTCGTTGTAAGGTTTGCACGTTTCTTTGTCCAGTTCGGGAAACCATTAAAAGTTATCGTACTTAAGTACCTACATTTTAGACATGAACATAAACTTCAAATTTTAAACAAATTATCTATTCAGTTGAAAACCGATGTGAAACAATACTATTAGCTTGTAATTTTTTATGCAAGTAGGCCATGGTCTTTCCGAAAGCGCGGGTGTTATAAAAAACCGGCCAAGAGCGTTCGGACACGCCCGAAATAGGGTTCCGTAGCCATTACGAAAAAATTGAGTAATATTTTTCTTAGGATTTCGTATTTTATACGAGTTAATTAATTATTTTTAGGCTGCTATTTACTCTTAAACTACTAATAGTTCTCAAGCAAACTTAACCGTTATAATTTTCCCGTAATTTATCAAAGTGTCTCGTGTAAGGAGGCTCGATTATCGCCATCGGGCTAAGCTGCTCTAATTTTGTGGCCATCAAAACATGATCGATCACGCCTTGTCCACTCCCGTTTGTTCTGGAACTTAGGTTTCATTGGAGGTTTATACGACTCGCCGTAAAAATATTTTGTAACAAAAATGTTGTCGTGAAATCTATCTATATCTATATATTATATAAAAGAAGAAACTGACTGACTGACTGACTTATAGATCAACGCACAGCCCAAACCGCTGGGCCTAGAAACTTGAAATTTGGTACAGGGGTTTTTTTATGATGCAAGTGAGCACTAAGAAAGGATGTAGTGTTATGCTACTTACGTTTCATTTTTCACTGTTTTAAGTTCATTTTTACATCTGTTTTGGTTCTCCGTCATTCACCTCAAAATTGGATATTTTACATCACCTTTATTTCTGTAGGACCCTGCAACGTTTTTAAAGCATAAGAACACAATAACAAACCATTTTCACTTCGTATCTTCACGCTATTAGCACTTTTTAAATCGGTCTTGATGGAGTCTACCTTTTTCGGTCTTTTATTTAGTTCTCCGAAACTCTACAACTTCGGGCTTCGCGCGCGCTTAAGCGCGTCCTTTTTTCCTCCATCAATAATATTTTTATTTTCACTTAAACCTTGCCGTTTCCCTGTTAGGAGCTTGAAACCAAAATTTTACATGTTTTGACATCGTTGTTTATCTGGTTGTCATGGCGATTTCTGCAGTATATGTAAAAGTACTCTGTGGATTTCTGTTCAAATTTGTTACCGGTCTGATGTTTTTCTGTCAATACTTCTACGAAAGTACTCTTTTTGTCTTGGCCATCCACAAAAAATTACTTTTAATTCAAAAAAATTCACGTTCTTATCCCAGCGGCTAAAAGCGGGAAAAGCTATAAAAGCGGAACAAACGCATAATAGAATCAGTCTCTCTCCAGTTTTCGATAAGAAAACATCTCTCTAAGGCCTTATCCCGGGGCCGCATAGCCCCGGGATCCTGCAAGCCTCCGCGTTTAAAACTCAGTCCAAAGTCGTCACCATTGTCATCATACTTCATCTACCAGTGCCTGCGCCGTTGCCTGTGTCTGCGCCGTTGCCCAGAGTGCCCGCGCTTACTCCAGGCGCTGCGAGCGCCATCTCCAGGCGCTACGACCGCCATCTCCAGGCGCTACGACCACCATCCCCAGGCGCAGCAACAGCCATATCCAGGCGCTGCGAGCGCCATCTCCAGGCGCTGCGAGCGTCACCTCCTGGCGCTGCGAGCGCCATCTCCAGGCGTTGCAAGCGCTACCTCCAGGCGCGTAGAGCGCTACCTCCAGGCGCGTAGAGCGCTACATCCAGGCGCGTAGAGCGCTACCTCCAGGCGCGTAAAGCGCTACCACCAGGCGCGTCGAACATTACCTCCACCGAGCGCCGGGTGTCTGCAATCTCTTCTCTTCGATCATCGGTGTCCGGTCTCCGTCAATCAACTGCCAAACTCACTTACATTCTCACTCACTCACTTATCACCACTCCACATTTTTATGAAATTGTTGTAAATAGTTTTTCTTTAATTTTGAATAAAGTTGTTATTCCGTTTTATTTTGTTGTTCGGTTGTTGTTAGGTTAGGCTTTTTCTTTTTAAATTGTCGCTTCACGACAATGATTTTTAGAAATTCATCCCCTAAAGGGGTGAAATAGGGGGTTGAAGTTCATATGGGACTAACTGGGAGTAAATCGTCTCAGTTGTCCCATGATGGGACAACTCAATGGGACTAGTAGGACAGACGGGAATTTTCTCATTTCTGGACTTAGATGAATGAAAATAGGTGTATAAGTTTTAGATTAAAATTAAAAATTATCTATCTAGGTGAAATGGATAAAACTCCCCCTAAAGGGATAAAATGGGGGGAGGGTACAATTTGTATGGAAATTTCTCATTTCTGGACTTAGAAGTATGGAAATAGGTATACAAGTTCTCGATTACATTTAAAAAAAAAGTGTGTAGTTGAAATGGATAAATTTACCCCTAAAGGGGTAAAATGGGGGGTAAAGTTTGTATGGAATTTTGAAAATTGGTATACTTACAGGGTTCCGATTAAAAATAAAAATGATCTGCGTAGAAGATAAAGAAGAGGTAGCTTTTCACTTATTAGGGGGGAGTTTCTATGAGACTTCCTTATTTCTAGACTAAAAATATGGCTGGTCACTATTTAAAATGATCCGTATGGTGTTGGCGACTTCAACATGGGAGGGGGTTTTTCATACAAAATGTAGAAATTAAATTGATATTTAAAATGATGTGTGAAATAAATTGGCAAATAATTATGCAGTAGGTACCTTACTTAAAAATTACTCATCGGGTTGTGCATAATAAAATCAATAATATTAATATATAAGTTTAATTTTTGTGTGATTATCCGTTCTTATTTATCTTTTACCTAATTTACAAAATATTATGTATAGTGCATTTCGAATATATACTTCGGTTTCTAGAGTAAGATTCGGTTCTCGCCTCTCCTTCAAAACTGGTAAAAAATGTTGTTTATAGCGAAGTACTTTAGTAAACTGTTACCTATCGTTTACGGCAGTACTTCGCTATGCACACAGATACAAATGTCACAATTATAACGGGGGTTAATTAAAACATATGCCCTGATAACTAAAGTACACGCGGACGAAGTCGCGGGCAAAACCTAGTCTATCTATATATAAATTAAAGGCAAACCTGACTCACTGGGTTATAACTGTAAATAGAAACTTCAAATTTGGTACAGGGGTTCCTTTTAAGATTGAAGTGTCCTTAATGATAACTTATCAGGTTGTGCATAATAAAATCAATAATGTGTGATTATCCGTTCTTATTTATCTTTTATAAACCTAATTAACAAAATATTACGTACAGTGCAATCTAGAATATACTTCGCAGTAAGATTCGGTTATCGCCGGAAGCACACGAATCAAAAAAACATAATGCCCTGATTACTAATAAAGTACACGCAGACGAAGTCACGGACAAAAGCTAGTCTTAAATATTTATTAACGTCACAAAACGTAAACTAATACGTAAATGTATATAACACCTTTTTGTATAACTACGTTCCGGCTAAAACTTAAATGATAATGATAAAATTTGGCTCACAATAAAGTTCACAACTGTCAAAAAGCAACCGTTTAAATATCACAACATCGATTCACTATTATTTTCATAACTCATTTTGCAAAACAACTTTTGTCATACTTTATTTATAGGGATACTTGTAGAATCAGGGGGCATAACATCACCCTTAATAATATTATAACCTATAGGGTACCTTGTTTCAGGTTTTTCCTCATATCTCGAATTTGTACGAATAGCATTATGATTACTTCAGACAAAAGTTTTTACTTAAAATTTCCTACAAATTTGGTCATATTCATTTTTGCTCTACGATCAATACTTTAAGAGAGAGGGTTAACAAGGAGATAAAAAACAAATAATTTAAGAAATTACTAACGAAGTAGGTTTTCAAATATTGTTTAAAAATAGAATAGGCAAATTAGTTCATCTTTATTACGTTACTCATCATCACTCTCATATTTATACATCGACATTGCCGTCTTCTCCTTCTATGACATCTACGGGTACATACCGTTTGTACATGAGCCCAAGCAGCCGAAACATACCATACGAGTACGTACCAAACCAACCATAAGGATAAGTTGGCCTTTGTACAAAAATCTCAAAGTTTGTCAATTGTATTTTTTCTTTATTTTGTTTCTTTATTTTGTACAATAAAGAGTTTACATACATACATACATACTAGACTGCATTTAATACCGACTTTTCGATTTCGACATCAATATTTTCCAGTGCAAGCACTTTTGCAGACAAAAATTTTAAGTCAGTACGATGCCAGGAGCTAGAGGATCAGTGGTAATAATTGGCTCGAGGGTTCCATCAGCTCCTCGCTTCCTACCTAACATTTTAGGAGGCATTTAGTTATCCAGCCACTGTTGTGTACCTACTTGGTGTAATGCGAGATATTTTGCTGACCCTTTAGTAGGCGGAGAGAGGAGAGATAACTTGGGACTTGGTGCTGAATTTAACAAAAAGCGTTGAGCGAGACAAGCAACGAAAACGTTTGTTGATATAAATTTTATTGCTACGACTGTTCAACCCATTCCCTATCAAATCGGAAGCCACAGCAAAATCAGGAGAAACCTGGAGAAAGGTCTTGTACTAGTTAAACAAGCATTTAATTTTGTATTCCGTTTGTATGTAAAGTGAAGATTAACAAAACTGTTGTCATTCAAGTCATTCATTAGACACCTTTTATTTTCTTCAAGATCAGGTGGATTAAGGAAAAAAAGTTATAATAAATAGTAGCAACAGTCTACAGCTTTTGATTTTTATAGACTGCTATATGATTTTTCCCATAGTTTCATTTGCCTGACCTTACTAACATCATTTAAAGTACCTACAGGATACGTGCCTATCATGTTGAGCGCTTTACTTGCTACCAAGATACCTAATGCTTCGGAGTTTGATACTTTTTATATGTAACCGTATTTAGTCTCGAACTTTGGACACAATAGCCGGGTTTCAAACAGCCGAAAGTTTAAGTAGTAAATTTCATCAGTGAATTTATTATGATTGCTCAGCTTTAGTAGGTATACAAACAATAAGTAGGTACGCCAACTAAGAGCAAGATAAGTTTGTTGGTAAAAAGTACGTAAGTTATAACTGCGCAGGCGAGATAATTCTGACTAATTCCCTTTTCTTATTCTTTCTACTGCTGAGAAACAAACACAATTATACAATAAATTGTGCCAACAAAAGATTTTTTTAAATCAGACGTCTTTTTTGTGCTTAATTTTCGTACATGTCGCGCAATCTGGAACCAAATTGGAGAGTGCCAAATCTTATTTAAAATATTTTTCTGAATACGAATATTTACATAAAATGTAAGTAGGGCAAATTTATATTGGGTAAGCAAGCTCTGGGCTGGCTTTGGATTCTGGTTGGAACGCTTGTTTTCTCAGTACTGTCACAGAATAACTATTAGTACTACCAGTTCTGTACAGTTATGAGGAAACACAATTTTCTGACCTTACCCACTAAAAACGACGTAGAAATCAAAGTAAATGCATGTATGTTATTACTTTATAGGTATTAATCTATCTATACATATAAAATTCAAAGTCCTGACTGACTGACTGACTGACTGACTGATATATGAACGCACAGCCCAAACAGCTGAAGCTAAAAGCTTGAAATTTGCCACACATAAATACCTTAAGTGATGTAGAGGTACACTAAGAAGGGATTTTTCGAAATTCCCACGGGATGGGATATAAATGGGATTTATAGTTTTACTTCCAAATGGCTCCATTTCCGTATGGCTCCATTTGCTTTTTTCACGAAACTCGCCTAGTTCTTTATATTTTTATTTCCAAATGGCTCCATTTCCGTAACTATAATTATTAGAGACTTTAAATTTGGCATGCAAATAGGTAATACTAACAGCTAAAAAAATTTTTCAGGATTTACCAAAATTCCAACGGAATAAGGAATAAAGCGTACTATTTATTACTAGCCGATTAGCTGATTTAGAGACTTCATATTTGGAACATATGTTTGTAGAGAGTCATAGAGGTAGGTACACTAAAAAGGGATTTTTGAAAATTCCCACGGGATAGGGTGGGAATAAATGGGATTTATATTTTCACTTCAAAGCGGCCTTAACTCCGTAATTATAAATATTAGAGACCTCAAATTTGGCATGCAGGTAGAATTCCCAAGTGATAAAACAAATAAAGAGGATTTTTTAAACCAACTGAATCAGAAAACGCACAAGCTTTAAACTAATAAACCTAAGGACTGTAGATTTGGCATATTTATGTAAATCAGATGACAATACAATAATCTGGCAGTGACACAGTGACATCCAGGTAGTCCGGCCAGGATCGTCTCAGCAGGAAAGTACACCTCAAAATTTAATGGCACACACAAGAAACTTTGCATGTCTCAGATTGGCAATGAAGAATTTTAAAATATATCATAACAGTTATTCATGTCCTGCGCGAGCGCGAACTTAAAAAAAATCGGGATAAAAGTAGTCAATGTCAATGAAAAACAGTGTAGCTTTCTATTAGTGAAAGATTTTTTAATTGGTCTAAATGTAGAAGTCTCTTATTTCTATCTCTCGGGAATTTTTGATTTTCCCGAGGGAAAGGTAGGTAGCGAATATCAGTTAAGAACTGTAGCTTTCTATTCGTGAAAGTATATTTTTAAATCGATCTAAAGAGTTACCTATATCCCCCGCCCCGCGGGAACTTTGCGATTTCCTGGGACAAAAGAGGCTTGTTTCAATTCAATCGGTGACAGCGTAGCTTTTTAAAAAATTACTTATTTCTTATCTCGCAGGAATTATCTTATAACTATCGCGTACGAAGTTGCGGTCAAAAGAAATACTTTAATATTTTCTGAAATTCTACCCCTGAATATGTGTAACAGGAGTTCATAGTTTGTATGAATGATGATTATTTAGGTTGATTTTTAAATTCGAAAATTGGCAAGGTTTGTCTGAAATAACGTCTGTCTGTATCGGTATTGCCATATAATCCTCCGTAAAATCAATCAAAACGCGAACAAAAGATTCGTAGAAAGTAAATCTATGTTACCCCAAATTTTACGCGAGCGATACCGCGGGGAAAACTAGTTCTAATATAAATTCTTAACTTTTTTAACAGAACACGCTGTAAACGCGCTCAGCGGATGTCAGCTTTAATGGCCTGAAATAAAAAAAACCCTACTGTTTGAGTCATCAGCACTAATTTCAAAATCTTAGACCTACATAACCGCAATTTCACATAGTGGTTCCATTTACGATGTAGACAAGGCATAAGGATGGATTTTTTAATTTACACGGGATAGAGAGAATTGCATCGGGTTCTAAGCCGTAAATGCAAGCTAGTTCGGCCAATTTTTCGTAATCTAAAAACTATTAGTGATGAACAAAGCTGCGTCTGACCCGCTTGTAAAGGTCAGGGGGGCTACCACGAAATTCGCAAATCCAATTTCGTATCGTACCGTCCCTCTCATTCTTGTATTAAATAATATATTAGCGTCAGCGAGACGGCAAGATACGAAGTTCGAATTTTGCACTTCGTAGTATAGGGCCAGACTCGGACAACCAGGGCCCAATTGCATAATAAAGTACAAGCTAATAGTATTAGTGAATTTCAATACAAAATCGCTAATAATATTAGCTTGTACTTTGTTATGCAATCGGGCCCAGGTACGTCGGGGCATCCTTCACCTCCCCGGATAGTCCCTATACTTCACGCCAGACTTAAATTCGAATAATTTCTTGTTTTGTCTTAGTCTGTCGTTAAGCACCAGCTGTATTTAACAACAAAACCAGCCTTGAGTCTTTGTGCTTTTGAAATGAAGTTTTATATTTTCCTGTAAAAAGAAACATTGTTGGCTGACGAGTTTAAATTTATTGTTTATTCCTATATACTAAGTTCGACATCATATGCTGTATTATCAGCCAGTCATAAATGTTTTGATGACTACGTGTCTCATCATTCTTTGCTTAAAAGTAAATAACAATAAAAAAAGCGATGATTAATTACACTTAATAATTACGTTAGAGTAAGAGGTTTGTTGCGTGTATTACTAAATTATTTTTAACATTATAATCAACCCACAAAACTTCTAGCGAATCCTTCCCCTGTGTTTTCCTTAGTACACAGTACAATGCACTGCAACTCAATGACTTGAAGTTTTTACTGTTATTTAAGTATTAAACTAATTTCAATGCAACGCAGGTATTTCGCAACCGTTATTTATAAAAACAATGGGGTATTGATTTAAAATACGAAGGTACGTGACTTCACACCAATTCTACTTCTCTGTTTGCAATTCCACCTTTATTTTATTAAGTATAACAGCATAAATATTTATTTTAAGCTTTCCACCGGAATTAGTCAACACAATAGACATGATAACATCATTTCAGTAGACCAACTAGTTATTCGGGGTTTGTTAACATGCTCATTCAAAGGAGTTCGATGAATGGGATTGAAATATTTAGTTCAATACATTACTGGGAGTTAGAGACGTTTATATCTAGCGATGTTGCAAATCATAAGTAGGTTACTGAGATGGCAAAGAAAGTAACGTTACTCAATGAATGAATGATTGTAATTTTAATAATTATTACACAGCTGATTGGGAAATAAATAGTACATACCTACAAAGAGTAGACAACACAAACATCAGTAAACAAAATGAATATTTATCTTAGTGGAGAAATAAAATCAAATAGTCAGGGTTTGTTTTGAGTAGGTAGGTACCCACAAATAGTTATGTGATGTTGGATCTTCAATTCAGATTCAAATGTAAGGATTGTAAACATCAGAAATATAACAATACTATTTGGCAGAATTATTGTTTGACTCTCAATTTTCTCCGAAACCAAACATTTTTCTCATTGTACTTTCTTACGCTTTTATAGAACACAGTAGGTTAGGTTAAGTTTGTTCTATGAAAGTTTCGAAAAAAAACATGGTTTCATAGAAAATAGTGAATTGAAACAGTTGGGAATCTAATAGTGAGTTAATAACTTCATATCGGCGTATTCGTTTTTTCCGCTAAATGCTCCTTATACACAGTTATCAATTGTTTCGCAGATATTACTCCCTCAGATTCAAAAATAAATTAAAAGTTTTCTTTCTGGAGGACGTTAAAAAATAAATGACGAATAATAATAAACTTACCATTTTCTTTCTCGGAATTCAGCTCTTCCTATTCTGCTATCTTATAGTTAATGAGAGGTTAATTAACTTAATTAATTAATTGCTCATCTTAATCTGCTGACAGAATAGATATTAATCAATTAGTTACCGTAAGCGTAGTAATAATTCCCCGAATTCTCAACAAAGAACAACGCAAAGGCGCATTTTGTGTCACATTATAGGTATCACGTATACGTAAGTATAACAACGATTTAAAAAACGGTGTTTAAATTTAAAGCAAGATACTTCTTAACCAGAAATTATTGAGGATAAAGCCGAACTCCTAAGACGCTTACGAAGCTGAAACGCGAATAGCTTTAAAATTGGAGTTAAGAGTGTGTATCGGTGCAATATTACATTTCTTTGCGGTGACGGCAGGATCAAGAGCCGGCTACCGTTGCACTATTACTCTTGACCCCACAGGATATTGTCTGTCCTTCGAAATAATTTATGACCGTTCCGGTTCCGACCAAGTTATGATATCGCAAAACGCCTGTCAACCCCTGTCTATGAAGACGCTTATAGTTTTAAAAGTAATGCGTGCACTTATATAGGTAAAAAACTTAAGAAGATGACCTGTTGTAACCTATAATAACGTGTCCTTATAGATAAGTCGACATTCCATTATAAAAAAATGACTTAGGTAAGTCCCATTATCTACTCTGTGCACTACTACATACATATACAATAGATCATCTTCTTAATTACCCATACCTCTCTAAAAGGTTAAATTCCTTAATACTGCAAGAAAATTATTGGTATCTACCCGTTTTTAGTAGAAACCTTTGGCTTTTTTATTTTCTATGACCAAAATCACACTATGTATGATCCTGGTCGTACAAAATAATATAATTTGATCCGAATCAACACGGGTCGTATTAAATTAGGTTGAGTTGCGTTTTAATTATTTATTTATTGAAAAAAGTGTCGTGATAAAAAAAGTATTTATCTATTTTTTTTCCAAACACACATTCCACCTTTCCATGCCGCAATTGAAACGCCATAAATAATTTAATATATACTTTACACATGATGTGGCTTTACGAGAGTATTAAATGCTCGTACATGTGTATTAGGCCAAGCTAATTGGCGAAAAACTTTCCTCTTCTGTAAAAAGTTTTGCAAGTACATTTTAAGACCCTCATTTCTTTATCCGTCTTTTATTCATCTGTGGCACAAATCTGGCTGAAGGTTCTTACGCTTTGCAATTCGTAGCTGAAAGGGCTTTGTTATTGCTTTTTTCACGAAACTCGCCTAGTTCTTATAAATACGCAATACCATTAAAATACTGAGGCCTACTCAAGAAACCACTTAAGAGCCAGCACTTTTAATTAAGATTAAAAGTATAATTCAATTACTTCGACACATAAACTTGTGAAAGTCGAGTTGAGCGAGTAATCTGAGCCGAGCGATAGTAATAAATCTTTTGATCCGTTTCCCGGCCGACTTTTAACAACAAATTGATTAAAGCCCGCGAACCGTTCGATCTCCCGACCGCCGACCTTTTCCTTTGCGATACCCTAGAATAACATTTATTATCGCCTCGAAGCTTTACTCTTTCGCGTCGCGCGGTCGCGAACAAACCGCACTCAATGCTTTTACATCTCTTTCAGACGTTTTAACTTTGTGTTTGATAAGAAATGTTTTTTTCCGCAGAATATCATTGATGGTAGACACACTTTTTCATCCTTGATCAAATAAAGCTCGTATTGTTCTCAACACGTAAAATCAACACCTACTCTAAGATATAGCAATTAGCAACAGCAACACCATTAATTAAGTACTTATTATTTAGTGAAACAAATATCTTACTTACTAACAGCTGTTTGACGTAAATTAAAAAGTAGGTACCATTCATGTTTAAAGGCTCAGCTCATTTAAATCAGTAAACTCACAAATAGTAACTAATAATCTTCATTCCATTTTTTTCCCGAAATATATTTTCCTCGTAGGTTTGTACTCGTAGGTCACAATTGCCTCGCCCTCAATAAAGATTTATGCACTCCCTCCTACATCTTTTGCAAGCATATACGGATCTTCGAATGCTTATCTCGAACCTTTTATTGACTTTTTGTTTCATCTTCGAATAAACCTTTTTATCTATTTCCGTAAGTAAACGTATCGTCTTTGAAAGCCAGCATCATTTTCTACTTTGTATGCATAGTGCTACAACAAACACGTGAAAAATACTTACAAGGTGTTTTAAAAATATCCAAAATAAATATTTTTGAATTGAATTGAATAAAAGTGCGACCAAACCGCTGCTTAAAAAACGGTGACGGCACGGAACCGCAGTGACGCACCGTATGAGCACCGTTTTTATCGCATGCTTTCCACACCGCTGCTTTAAAGACGCAAACGGTGCGGAATCGCAGTGACGTGCCGTAAACGTCACGATTTTTGTTCGGTAAAGAGTACCCTTAGTGTAAGTTTTCGTTTACAAAATACGTCTCCATCGCGTTTGCGATAAAATCTCAATTTATATGGAAACACGAACAGCGCCTCTAGCGGAAAGTTTGCGTTTCAATAAAAATTGAGATTTTAACGCGAACGCGATCGAGACTAAGGGCACTGAAGTTTACAACACGTCACTGCGATTCCGTATTTTAAGCAGTGGTGTGGAGAATATGCGATAAAAACGGTGCACATACGGTGCGTCACTGCGATTCCGTGCCGTTACCGTTTCTTTAAGCAGCGGTTTGGTTGCACCTTAATGCGATGGTTAATTTGGCTGAATACAGATCTATTTAAATATAGTCACGCTTTTGACGCAGTGCACTATCAACATAAATGAATGTATGGAAAGTGGAATTTTTTTGTCAACCACCATAAAAATTCCTAAAAACATTTACTGGATTATTTAGACGAACTAACCTAGCCTCTGGTTGAAGTATTCCAAATTCATTTCGGAACAACTTACGTATTACCAGTTACTTGGGGTGGTAATTGGTCAGAATCTACCTCCTTGCGGTCCACCCCGGGCTTCGCACGAAGACGGCTGAAAGATTCCGACTGTTCCTGGCTAGCTGGTTTGTTCCTTATGAGCCTCCCAGCTATTCCTGCTCTATATTTTCGAAAATGAATAGTACAATGCGCTTAAAAAAACGGTCCTTCTAAGGGCCTGCTGACAAAAACCTTCTGTCCAAATATTGCAAATTAACATTGTCACAGCCTAAATGTGACTATCTAGCTCAACTTGCTCACGATAACAACATTGACGTGATCACCGTCCAGGAACATCATATTGATAATTTGTAGTTTTGTTTTTTTTTGTCATTTTTTAACTATAAGCGGGAAATAAAGCCATACGAAATAAATAAAAACCGTTTACACTTGAACGAACACTTTATAATGTTATCCTATTTTTGGAAGTAGACGGGGACAACACGGCCGACGCTGACGCAACACGCAACTTCACCTCTGAAATAAAGCAGATACCTACCTACCTAATAGCTAATGTGCCATATCTCTTACAGACGCCAAAATAAATGGCAATATGAGGTTAGTTAGGTAAGTCTAACACCCACCCGAAACATTCAGTCGTAGAACTTAATGCGAGTTCGTCCTTAGAATTGGCCCACCGGGGCTCAGATCCAAGGAGCAACGAGCCCTTCGGGTACGATCTAAGACCATTGTCTAGTGCTCTAGGTATTTTGTCTTATTTTACGCTGGCTGTTAACTAGGTACAAGTGCACTTAACTTCAAATATTGACTATTAATTACACGACCATACAAATTACTCTGTGTAACAGACAGACCTGCCTATATAGGTACATTATATATATATTTTAACATCGTGCTACTTGTAAGGATAATTTATCCGAATTGGGTATACTGAAAGGTAACGTAAATGTTAATCGCGCTAGGAAATTGTTGACAAAATAAGAAAGTTTTTCACTATGGTTTGTAGGAGGTTCGTTTAGTATGACGTCGCTGTTACATTTAAAATTCAATTACGATTTAACGAAGGACAAAATTTGTTACACAGTTCTAGACACTATGTAACAAAAAAACTGTACAAGTCTAAGTGTACCTAAGTTGCACCAAGTTACTATAATTGCTTGTAACGAAACCAAACCAGCCGTAAAATCTCCGCGTTACTGTAAAACTTATTGACGGCTGATGTGACATTGGTGCAACTCACACTTAGCTCATATTTTATCATCACATCGAAAATTGTATACACATAAGTACTTAATAAATTATGTAATATATGTACGATAAGTACTTAATAAATTACAACCATAAATATAATGGGTCTCAAAACAATTTCAGTTTCACTACGCAAGACGAAAGTAGGATATAAAACTTTTCCAATTAAATCAAATACTTGTACTTATTACTTAACTTCACTCAACAAACAACAACTTATTTCTTACTCAACACTTGTACTACTTTGTAGCGACCTTTGTTGTATTTTAATAACCTAACGAACAAAAAGTTGGAAAAACCCCGACTTTGTCACTTCAAAGTTCAATATCTAAAAAACTGCTGAACGATTTTGATAAAACAAGTCAAAGAACCATCGCTAAAAACCTGCTTTCAAATTAAAACAAACCGCATTCAAATCGGTCCACTGTTTAAAGAGCTACGGTTCCACAGACAGATAGACACACATACAGATACACACAAACACACACAGACACACATAGCGGTCAAACAAAATAACACCCCTCTTTTTGCGTCGGGGGTTAAAAAATATAATAAAGGTCAAAGGTTTTTTTTGTTTATACCGGATGTGGCCTGTGATACAAGCAAATAAATCATAGATCATACTCGTCAAACTAAACAAAATTAGTTCAGCGACTTTTAAAAATAATTCGTTTTTTAATTTTTATTACACTTTATAATAAGCGAAATGCTTGATGTTTGTAGCATGACCGGCGACGTTCAGTTGGGTTCTAGGATAGCGTACATTGATAGCAGTTACTTAATTTGTATGAAAAACCCGGCCCAAGATCATGTCG